>NW_011494811.1:1584235-1584843 GCF_000754665.1 Bison bison bison
CACCCTGCTTATTTAACTTATATGCAGAGTACATCATGAGAAATGCTGGACTGGAAGAAACACAAGCTGGAATCAAGATTGCTGGGAGAAATATCAATAGCCTCAGATATGCAGATGACACCACCCTTAGGGCAGAAAGTGAAGAGGAACTCAAAAGCCTCTTGATGAAAGTGAAAGAGGAGAGTGAAAAAGTTGGCTTAAAGCTCAACATTCAGAAAATGAAGATCATGGCATCTGGTCCCATCACTTCATGGGAAATAGATGGGGAAACAGTGGAAACAGTGTCAGACTTTATTTTTTGGGGCTCCAAAATCACTGCAGATGGTGACTGCAGCCATGAAATTAAAAGACGCTTACTCCTTGGAAGGAAAGTTATGACCAACCTAGATAGCATATTGAAAAGCAGGGACATTACTTTGCCAACAAAGGTCTGTCTAGTCAAGGGTATGGTTTTTTCTGTGGTCATGTATGGATGTGAGGTTGGACGGCGAAGAAGGCTGAGTGCAGAAGGATTGATGCTTTTGAACTGTGGTGTGGGAGAAGACTCTTGAGAGTCCCTTGGACTGCAAGGAGATCCAACCAGTCCATTCTGAAGGAGATCAGCCCTG
>NW_011494811.1:1584943-1585585 GCF_000754665.1 Bison bison bison
AAGCCAGGCTTCAGCAATATGTGAACTGTGAACTTCCTGATGTTCAAGCTGGTTTTAGAAAAGGCAGAGTAACCAGAGATCAAATTGCCAACATATGCTGGATCATGGAAAAGGCAAGAGAGTTCCAGAAAAACATCTATTTCTGCTTTATTGACTATGCCAAAGCCTTTGACTGTGTGTATCACAATAAACTGTGGAAAATTCTGAAAGAGATGGGAATACCAGACCAGCTGATCTGCCTCTTGAGAAATTTGTATGCAGGTCAGGAAGCAACAGTTAGAACTGGATATGGAACAAGATACTGGTTCCAAATAGGAAAAGGAGTTCGTCAAGGCTGTATATTGTCACCCTGCTTATTTAACTTATATGCAGAGTACATCATGAGAAATGCTGGACTGGAAGAAACACAAGCTGGAATCAAGATTGCTGGGAGAAATATCAATAGCCTCAGATATGCAGATGACACCACCCTTAGGGCAGAAAGTGAAGAGGAACTCAAAAGCCTCTTGATGAAAGTGAAAGAGGAGAGTGAAAAAGTTGGCTTAAAGCTCAACATTCAGAAAATGAAGATCATGGCATCTGGTCCCATCACTTCATGGGAAATAGATGGGGAAACAGTGGAAACAGTGTCAGACTTTATTT
>NW_011494811.1:1585685-1586765 GCF_000754665.1 Bison bison bison
GCGATGGACGTGAGTCTGAGTGAACTCCAGGAGTTGGTGATGGACAGGGAGGCCTGGCATGCTTCGATTCATGGGGTCGCAAAGAGTCGGACACGACTGAGTGACTGAACTGAACTGAACTGAACTGAACAATTATTAAACTCTTATCAATTTATTTCAATCAGTCTTATTTCAGCTACTGTGCCAAGTCACTTACATGTGTTTATTTAAGCCTCACAACAACTCTAAACTGCTGCTGTTGTCCCCATTTTATAGATGAGATAAGCAAAGACATTGAAAGCTTAATTTGCTAAATTACACAGCTATTAAGTGCCAGAACTGGGATTTAAACCCAGGCAGTTTAGCTTCAGAACCTACATACATAACCATAATATGCTGTCTCTACTCTCTATGGTTCCAGGCACTACACTGGGCCATCCTTTTCAGTAACTTAAATGCCAGCGAATTCTCATAACTATGCAAGGCAATATCAATAATTTATTTTTATAGATAAGGTAACTGAAGGCCTAAAGAAATTAATAACTTGCTCAAGATATATAGCTACTCAGTGCCAGCCCTGGGAATTTCCTTTAAGCCATTAGGACTCTACTTCTCTTCCATCACTCCAGGAAATTAAAGTTTATTATATTTTAATTGAATTTGGTTCAACCTGCTAGGACACCCTTCCATTATAGGTAATAAAGAATTAACTGCATTACATTAAATGTTCTACAACAACATTCATTTCATACAAAGTTTGAAAGTAGTTACCAACATTTGCTTTCTGACTTGTATCCCTTCCATCTCCCCAAACCTCATAAGATACATAGAAGACAGAAAAGGGTTTGTGCCACAGGATGTGAAAGGCATTGTCAGAACTGAATATTGACGTTTTGCCTAAGTTACCTTGCATACTCTGATATGAAAAGTTATCATTGCTGTGCCATATGACTCAAGCAAAGTCCAGACCGGGAGTCAAAGTGCTAGTCTCTTAACAGTAATGTGTACAGAATGGCCATTTTCTCCCTTGATGGGCAAAGAAAGCATGTAAGTTAGCAATTACATAACAAACCACAGCCAACTTAATGTCTGAAATTTTTT
>NW_011494811.1:1586889-1593108 GCF_000754665.1 Bison bison bison
AATTTTTTTTAATTTAAAAAGATTCTGTGCATTGACTGTTTCTTCTGGTACCACCTAGAGTCACATGGAACTGCATTCATCTGATGACAGAGGTGGCCTCTCTTTCCTTACTGGTGCTTAATGCTAACTGTAGACTAGAGTGCCTTGGTTTTTGTTCTCATGGCCTCTCATCTTCCAACAAACCAGACTGGACTTTCACTGTATGTGGAGGGGGTGTTCTCAGGGAATTGTTCTAAGAAGGCAAGTCCCAGTGTGGAAAGCACTAGTCAAGCCTTTGTACTTGTCAAACTTGCTAATGTCTTATTGGCCAGACCAGGCCAGGGCCAAGCTTAGAGTCATTGCAGGATGGGACCTAAACTCCACCTCTTTTTTTAAAAAAAATACGTCACATGTACTTCCCCACCCCCAACCCCATTTTTCAGTTGTTCCATGAGGCATGTCGGATCTTAGTTCCCTAACCAGGAACGGAACTGGAACCCCCTGCAGTGGAAGTGTGATGTCTTAACCACTGGACAACCAGGGAAGTCCCCCTAAACTCCACCTCTTGATGAGAACAGTGCAAAGAATGTGTAGTCATTTTTAATCCACACAGAAAGAAGCCAAGCTTCAAACAGCAAAGACTAGGGGTCAGCAAACGTTTTCTCGAAGGATGAGATGGTAAATCTTTTAGGCTTGCAGGCCTTGGGTCTTTGCAGTCTGGGGTATGAAAGCAACCATAGACAATATATGAGCAAAAGAATGCGACGGTGTCCCAGTAAAACTTTATTTGCAAAGGCACAAGGTCCTTTACGGTTGGTTTTTTTATATTTACAAAAACTTATAGTTTGAAGACCACTCTCAAGACCACTGCAGGTTGAATAGACTTTTAAGAGTGAAAATGAGAGAAGAAAGTCCCCAAATGTTGATCCCTTGGAGTTCCAAACTGACACATTTTCTAGTAATGGCTTTTTAAAATATTTTGCATCCTCCAAGAAAGAGAATGGAGAAGGCAATGGCACCCCACTCCAGTACTCTTGCCTGGAAAATCCCATGGACGGAGGAGCCTGGTAGGCTGCAGTCCATGGGGTCGCTAAGAGTCAGACACGACTGATAGACTTCACTTTCTCTTTTCACTTTCATGCATTGGAGAAGGAAATGGCAACCCACTCCAGTGTTCTTGCCTGGAGAATCCCAGGGACAGGGAAGCCTGGTGGGCTGCCGTCTGTGGGGTCACACAGAGTCGGACACGACTGAAGTGACTTAGCATAGCATAGCATAGCATAAGAAAGAGAAGCCAGGAAAAGTCCAATGAAAATTTCCCCTACTGTAATTTTGGAAATGAGCTGAACAGTGACCATTGTCAGACTTAATGAAGCAGCCATCATAGCCAGGTGCTGTGCTTAATTACTCAGTCGTGTCCAACTTTTTACAAGCCCAGGGACTGCAACCCATCAGGCTCCTCTGTCCATGGGGATTTCCCAGGCAAGAATACTGGAGTGGGTTGCCATGCCCTCCTATAGGGAATCTTCCCAAGCCATGGGTCGAACCCAGGTCTCCCGCATTGCCAGGAGAAGAACTCCTGGGTTCTTTACCATCTGAGCCACCAGGGAAGCCCTGATAGCCAGGACACCATCCAAATCCAAGGATTCACATAAAACCTATAGCAATATTAAGAACTCACTAGATACTTTATGGAAGTTATTTCATTTCATGCTTAAGAAATCTTGTTAGGTTAAAATTATTACTCCATGTTAAAGATAGAAAGATCGAACTTTGGAGATGTGAAGTTAAATGTCTCTAGTTAATGTTATTAATGTTAAAATTTAAACAGCCAAAATTTGAAACCAGAACCAGAACATTTTCTACCACACACTCCACCACGTTCGTTGCCCCTGCTTTTTGAGTTTGAAAGGGAAATAATCTATGTAGGAAGATAAGTTATTGGAAAAATTATGTATAAAAATTATTTGTAATCACTAGTCACACACACATACAAAATAGCATCTCTTCAAGTGCAGAAAAAAAGATGGGGAATAAGAAGAAATGGTAGTTTTCTCCTACCTATTTTAAATATGGGTAGTTTTCTCTGACTTGTGCATTAATAGAATGCAAGAGGTAAGTAGGGCCAAAAGATCAGGAGACAACTGACGTTGAAAGGTTAGTTTATTACAGTTGCCAAGAAAAGAGGACACTCTATGTCTTGGGAGCCACACAGGGAAGCACTGATGCTGGTTGTAGGGCAGAGGGAGAGGGAGGAACTGTGGGCGAGAGCCTTTATTGTGGTTTCTGCGAGAAGGAACTGACCAGGCCAGGTAGGCAGGCTTAGGATGGATTAGTTTGAATAATGTCAATGGCCTCTGTAGCATAGGGGCTGTCCCTACTAGCTATCTGGTACCTAGCCCCAGGGTGATGAGGGCATGTGGATAAATGGCCCTAAGTGTGAGAGCTCAGTAAAAAAGATCGTTGGAATGTGAGCTCTGGATTGGCTCCTTTGTATTTGAAAACTGTGCTCATGAGAGAGTTGTTTATTATCTCTAAAAATGTACTAACCTCCAGAGGAGTAGTCCCTTCAGGGTCAGCAAGGCCCCAGATGTCAAAGCATCGAAATACAGAAAATAAAAGACAGTGATTATACTACCACTACTACTATGGTGGGTTCTCTAATTTTTGCTTTTACTCCAAGACCCACAGAAATAACTGAGATAGTCAAAGGTAATCAGAACTATCTAGAAAATAGCCAAAAACAAGGAAAGAAACAACGCAAAAAAAGAGGGTTCTGGTTCAAGATGACAATATAGGAAAATCTTGATCTCACAGACACACTGAGTCTACAGCTATGTATAGAACAATGTCTTTCAAAAACTTAAAGCCTGGCTGAGTGACGACTACACATCAGGCAAACGAAGAATGACATCAAACTGGGTAGGAGGCTGGGATGTAATCTTGCCATAAACCACCCCCAGCACAGTGGCATACAACCCAGAGAAAGTTCAAAACCTGAAGCTCCTCTCTGAGGAGCAAAGGGTTTATTTCCATACCAGTAACTTCAACTTTTAGGACCTGCACCAGAGAGATGATCCCCAACCACTTTGAAAACTAACAGAACCTAAGACTGTAGTAATCTGGGAGACATATCCTAGAAGGTCCGTGCACTGAGAGGAGCACCAGGACCCAGCTCATTGTCAGCTGATCTTGACCAGACTTAAAGAGGCTTGAAGATCAGGAACAGGACAAGGTGCCCACCATCACCACTTTTACTCAACATAGTGTCGGAAGTCCTAGTCAGAGCAATGAGACAAGAAATAGAAACAAAAGGAATCCAAATTGAAAGGAAGACGTAAAGCTGTCATTGTTCACAGGACATGTCACAGGATGACATGACACTATACATAGAAAATCCTGAAAGCTACTAAAACTCATCAATGAATACAGTATATATTATTTATTACAGTAGCTTACAGTTGTTTAAACTATAGTTGTAGTTTATATTATAAAGTTGTATAATACAAAATTAACATACAGAAATTTGTTACATTTCAGTACACTAACAACAAGCTATCAGGAAAAAAAGAATCCCATTTATAATCATATGAAAAGAATGAAATACCTAGGAATAAATCTGAGGGAAAATGACTGTACTCATAAAACTGTAAGAAACTGATGAAAGAAATTGAACACATTACAAACAAATGGAAAGCTATACCCTGCTCATGGATTGGGAAAATTAATACTGTTAAAATGATCTTACTACCCAAGGCATATACAGATTCAATGTATATTTTCATTAGTTATGAAAATACCAACAGAATTTTTCATAGAACTAGAACAAATAGTTCCAAAATTCGCATGGAAAAAACAAAAGACCCTGAATATCCAAAGCAATCGTGAGAGAGAGGAACAGAGCTGGATATATTACATTTCCCGAATTCAAACTATACTACAAAGCAATAGTAATCAAAAGCCACGTTATATGGTAATTACCTATTATGAAGGAGGCAAGAAAATACAACGGGAAACAGCCTTTTTGAGAAATGGTGTTGGGAAACACTGGACAGGTACACAAAATAATAAAACTGGACAACTTTCTCATCCACATGAGTAAATAAATTCATAATGGACAAAAGACTCAAATATAAGTCCTGAAATCATAAAACATCTAGAAGGAAACATACTGCATTCTTTGACTTTGGTCTTAGCAATGTATTTTTGGATATGTCTCCTTGGGCAAAGGAAACAAAAGAAAAAAAATAAACAAATGGAACCTAATCAAACTTAAAAAGTTTTGCACAGTAACAGAAACTATTGACAAAATGAAAAGACAGCCTGATGGATGGGACCAGGTATTTGCAAATGATATAGCCCATGAGGGGTTAATATCCAAAAGATACAAAGAACAGCTCAACATTTTTTTTTAAAAAGCTGATTGAGACATGGGCAGAGGACCTGAAGAGACATTCCAAAGACATACAGATGACCAACGGGCACAGGAAAAGATTCTCAGACTTCCCTGGTGGCACAGTGGATAGGAATCCGTCTGCCAATTCAGGGGACACAGGTTCAATCCCTGGTCTGGGAAGATTCAACATGCCATGGAGCAACCAAGTTCCTGTGCCACAACTACTGAAGCCCGCTCGCCTAGAGCCTGTGCTCTGCAACAAGAGAAGCCACCGCAATGAAAAGCCCACGCACCACAACAGAGAGTAGCCCCTGCGTGCTGCAACTAGAGAAAGCCTGCGTGAAGCAGCAAAGACCCAGCGCAAAGATAAATACATACATACATACATAAAAACGTAAAAAAAAATTCTCAACATCATTCATCTTTACAGAAATTCAAATCAAAGATACAGTGAGATATGACCTCACACCTTTCAGAATGCTTATCATCAAAAATACAAGAGACAACGTGTCAGTGAAGACGTGGAGAAAAGGGAAACTCATGGACTGTTGGTGGGAGTGTAAACTGGTACAGCCACTATGAAGAACAGTATGGAGGTTTATCAAAAGCTAAAAGTAAGACCTCCATATGTTCCAGCAACTCCACACCTGGGTATGTAGAAGAAGAAAGGCCATCACTGACTTTTCTGTCAAAACTTTGGAGGCTAGAAGGGAGTTGCATCTGGCATCATGTATTTAAAGAGCAGTAACTTCCAATGAGTATAATCCATAAAACTATTGAATCACTATGTTGTATACCTGAAAACAATGTAAAATTGTAAATCAAATACACTTCAATGAAAAAATAAGAAATTGTCTTTCCTCATGGTAAATTGATTTCAGGCTGAGCTCAAGCATACTTGTATCTGTTTGAATATTCCTGAGTGCACTAATTTTTAAAAAATCCTTCAGTGTTGCTTACAACACATTCATACAGTAGGACATTCTTCTTTTCTAAATGTTAACATGAGTGGTACTGGTTCTAACTTAAAGATATAATCCACAAAAGAAGAAATCAAGTGAGATAAGTTGCTCATGGTAACTACCTTATTTTGAGTTGAGTTTATCTACAGGCAATCCTATGCAGAAATGATTTTTGAAAACACAAAGAAAATGATGTATAAGACAGTGATGATCATGATAATGATGTACGATTCTGGAAAGAGCTACAAAGAAGCTGAAGTCAGAACTTTTTTTTTTTTTTAATAAATCAACTCTTTTGAGGTATACTCAGTATACAATATAATGCTCAGAGTTAACAGTGAGGTTTGACTTGTAAGTACCATCCTGTCTTAGCGTGTTGAGAATACTACAATAAAGTACCTTAGACTGGGTGGCCAGACACCCTGGAATGTGAAGTCACATGGGCCTTAGAAAGCATCACTATGAACAAAGCTAATGGAGGTGATGGAATTCCAGTTGAGCTATTTCAAATCCTAAAAGATGATGCTGTGAAAGTGCTGCACTCAATATGCCAGCAAATTTGGAAAACTCAGCAGTGGCCACAGGACTAGAAAATGTGAGTTTTCATTCCAATCGCAAAGAAAGGCAATGCCAAAGAATGCTCAAACTACCACACAATTACACTCATCTCACACGCTAGTTAAGTAATGCTAGAAATTCTCCAAGCCAGGCTTCAGCAATATGTGATCTGTGAACTTCCAGATGTTCAAGCTGGATTTAGAAAAGGCAGAGGAACCAGAGATCAAATTGCCAACATCCACTGGATCATGGAAAAAGCAAGAGAGTTCCAGAAAAACATCTATTTCTGCTTTATTGACTATGCCAAAGCCTTTGACTGTGTGG
>NW_011494811.1:1593517-1594487 GCF_000754665.1 Bison bison bison
TGGTGATGGACAGGGAGGCCTGGTGTGCTGCAGTTCATGGGGTGGCAAAGAGTCGGACACGACTGAGTGACTGAACTGAACTGAACTGAGACTGGGTGGTTAATAAACAAGAATATTTCTCACAGTTCTGAAGGCTAGTAAGTCCAAGATCGAGACACCAGCAGAATTAGTGTCTGGTGAGAACTGCCGGGAGCCGGCATATTGCATATTGAGTGCATATTGCATATTGCATATTGAGTGCAGCACTTTCCACAGCATCATCTTTCAGGATCTGGAATAGCTCAACTGGAATTCTATCACTGCCAGGAGCCAGTGTGAGGAACTCCGCCCATGACAAAGGTCATGAGGAAGGAGGCTCGGCATACGCAAAGGCGGGATCGAGCTTCAGGAGTCCCCCTGGAAATTCTCGAGATATACCCCCAAAACCAGAGTCTGCCTACTTTCTGCTTTGTGCTTTCACCTACACCTCTGACTTTATGGGGGGCTGTCCCCCACTACCTCTCTCTGAAAAAAGAGTTAGCTTACAGTTCCAGTTAATAATTCCTGGGTGTGACAGTGTTTAACCTACAAACTCCTTTGGAAATCCTCTAGCCTGCCTGAATAGGTTTTTCCGGCCACATGTGATTGTTCAGAGCCTCCCAACTGTGAGAGGCAGGAGATGTTCTAAACTGTCTAAACATAGATTCTTTTGAGTAGTTAAAAGATTGATTAGAAATTGTATTGGTGAAGGGATTTTCACTTGTTGGGCCAATGTTTGCTGCTAAGTTTCCATATCCCTTACCTGCTGTGTCCCTGGCAGTGTACTGATTAATATAATTGGTGTAAGTAGTAGCTTTAATGTTTGTAACCTGGGACCCTTGAGTTAATTCTTTTTCTTGTTATAGCCCACCACACCTTTGCTCTGTAGGAATGCAACTTTATCTAATGCTTTTGGAGGGTGGCTCCTGACCAATCACCTTTAGAGAAAAAT
>NW_011494811.1:1594587-1595586 GCF_000754665.1 Bison bison bison
GGGTGGCTCCTGACCAATCACCTTTAGAGAAAAATAAGTTTTCTGAAGAAAGGGTCTTAAAATGTTAACGGGCCTCCGGGCCAGAAGATGATGCAAATCACCTAAGCTTTTGCATATGCTAAGTTTGCAGGAAGAAAGCCTGGCTTGCTGCATGACTCTACCCCTTCCCCCATTATCCTCTATGCATAACTTAAGGTATAAAACTACTTTGGAAAATAAAGTGCAGGCCTTGTTCACCGAAACTTGGTCTCACCATGTCGTTCTTTCTCTTACCTTCTGGCTGAATTATTCAGCCTCTTTTCTCCACTGAATTTCCTCACTGAACTATCCTTATTTCAGCCGCTTTTCTCCACTAAATTTCCTCACTGAGCTATCCTCATTCTATTACTCTTTATATCCTTAATTAACGTTTAATTAAGCAATTGTTTCCTGATCTTCGCCTACACCATCTCTCCTTCGAATACCCTGGATCAGTCGGGGCTGGACCCTGGCAAGAACCATTCCTGGTTCATAGATGCACCTTCTCACTGTAACCACAAAGGGCAGAAAGGTTGAAGGATCTCTCTGAGGCCTCTTTGTAAAAGCACCAATCACCTCCCAAAGACCCCAGCTGCTAATACGATCACCTGACAGGGGCGGGGGTGGTGGTGGGGCGCAGTGCTTAGGATTTCAACATGTGGATTTTGGAAGGTAACATTCATCTTGAGCACACCCCAATCAAGACACAAGTTTCCCATCACTCCGGAAAGTTCTCTCTATCCCTTCATTCCCTCACATCAGGAAACACTGATGAAAATTCCATTCCCTTGTATTGTTTGGACTGTTCCAGAACTTCATACAAAGGAAGTCCTATATGAAGTTTCTTTGTTCTGGTTTCTTTCTATCATCATCCTATCTCTGAGATACATCCATCAGTTCAGTTCAGTTGCTCAGTTGTGTCTGACTGTTTGCAACCCCATGAACCGCAGCACGTCAGGCCTCCCTGTCCATCACCTATTC
>NW_011494811.1:1595686-1606644 GCF_000754665.1 Bison bison bison
TTCTCATCAGGTGGCCAAAGGATTGGAGTTTCAGCTTCAACATAAGTCCTTCCAATGAACATCCAGGACTGATCTCTTTTAGGATGGACTGGTTGGATTGCCTTGCAGTCCAAGGGACTCTCAAGAGTCTTCTCCAACACCACAGTTCAAAAGCATCAATTCTTCGGTGCTCAGCTTTCTTCACAGTCCAACTCTCACATCCATACATGACCACTGGAAAAACCGTAGCCTTGACTAGATGGACCTTTGTTGGCAAAGTAATGTCTTTGCTTTTTAGTATGCTGTCTAGGTTGGTCATAGCTTTCCTTCCAAGCAGTAAGCGTCTGTTAATTTCATGGCTGCAATCACCATCTGCAGTGATTTTGGAGCCCAAAAAATAAAGTCAGCCACTGTTTCCATTGTTTCCCCATCTACTTGCCATGAAGTGATGGGAGCGGATGCCATGATCTTAGTTTTCTGAATGTTGAGCATTAAGCCAACTTTTTCACTCTCCTCTTTCACCTTCATCGAGAGGTTCTTTAGTTCTTCTTCAGTTTCTGCCATAAGGGTGGTGTTATCTGCATATCTGAGGTTATTGATATTTCTCCCAGCAATCTTGATTCCAGCTTGTGCTTCCTCCAGCCCAGCGTTTCTCATGATGTACTCTGCATATAAGTTAAATAAGCAGGGTGACAATATACAGCCTTGATGTACTCCTTTTCCTATTTGGAACCAGTCTGTTGTTCCATGTCCAGTTCTAACTGTTTCTTCCTGACCTGCATACAGGTTTCTCCATGATTGTACACATATCAGAAACTTGTTCAGATTTACTGAGGGTTTTCCCACTGAATGAATATGCCAGTCTGTTTGCCATTCATCTATTCAGTACTGGTTGTTTGTTTCCAGTCTGTGGAATAAATCCATGCATTATGCTGCTATATATATATATATATATATATATATATATATATGAATCATTGTGGGGAACTTCCTATGGTAGAGTCACCGAGACATAGAGCAAATGTAAGTTTAACTTTATAAGAAACTATTATCCACCCTAATGATGCCAAGAAATGCAATTACAGAGGGGTGTGCAACAACAACAAAAAATTGTCGCTATCAGCAAGGTTAGAAACTACCGAACTGTAAGGAAAAAGGAAGAGGTGGCAGTATACTCAGTGGCCCTCCACCTGACATGAAATCAGGTATTCGAGGCAAAATAATACTTAGTGTAGACATGACTGTAGCTGCATTGTGTATTCGTTTCATACTTCTGTTAGCACGAATTTTGCTGGTATCATTTTTCATGTAATAGATGTTTTGTAAGAGAGAAAATAGGAAACAAATTTTAATGAAACAGAAAATCCCTGAACAAAAGAAACACTAATGGAGAAAATCACAGTGGCACTTACTGGAAGAAATGATGAATAATCACTCTGGTAATTACTTAATTCTACTGCTATTTTGGTGAAAGAGGAGAGTAAAAAATCTGGCTTAAAACTCAACATTCAAAAACTAAGATCATGGCATCTGGTCCCATCACTTCATGGCAAATAGAAAGGGATAAGTGGAAACAGTGACAGACTTTATTTTCTTGGGTTCCAAAAACACAGCTGATAGCGACTGCAGCCATGAAATTAAAAGGCTCTTACTCCTTGAAAGTAACCCTATGACAAACCCAGATAACATATTAAAAAGCAGAGACATTACTTTTCCAACAAAGATTCTGTATAGTCAAAGCTATGGTTTTTCCAGCAGTCATGTACGTATGTGAGAGTTGGACCATAAAGAAGGTTGAAAGCCGAAGAATTGATGCTTTTGAATTATGATGCTGGAGAACACTCTTGAGAGTCCCTTGGACTGCAAGGAGATCAAACCGGTCAATCTTGAAGGAAATCAACCCTGAATATTCATTGGAAAGACTGATGCTGAAGCTGAAGCTCCAATACATACTTGGCCCTCTGATCTAATGAGTTGACTAATTGGAACAAACCCTGATGTTGGGAAAGATTGAAGCAAAAGGAGAAGGGGAAGGCAGAAGATGAAATGGTTAGATAGCATCACCAACTCAATGGACATGAATCTGAACAAATCCAAGAGACAGTAGAGGACATAAGAACCTGGTGTACTGCAGTCCATGGGGTCGCAGAGTCAGACAAGACTTAGGGACTGAACAGCAATGAACAACAACAAAATGTTGGCACTAACATTATAGCATCTCTTATGCCCTACCAGGGATTGATTGATTGACGTTTCAATCAATGAGTGTTCTCTATTTCTTCTCCCAGATGAGTTCTGCATAATTTTTCTTTGCACAGACTTTTCCAGGTATTAGAGTTGTAGTTCATGTCAGTGCACATAGTTTCAAAGAAACATCTTCCCTTTTGTGCAGTTTCATCTCCAAACAAAATACCATGGACAGAGCATTGCATAGCTCTTCTCAATCAGACTCGTACCACGTGACAACTCCTAAAGCCACGAAAACGTTTAGCTCATGAAAGTCAAAAACCTCAATAGAGGAAGTCATGCTGTTTTTATCAGGTTAAGAGAAAATGGATGCGGGGCAAATAAAAACAGATGGTTATTACTATTTCTGACTATAGTCTGGGCAAAAGTCTGGCTACAAAAGGATTTGGTCAAAAAAATTTTCTCACCCTAAAAGCCTCCATTCCTTGAGATTTCTATTTTCTGTGGCTTAAATAATGGTTGTTATCTCTAGGAATCCCCTACCCTTCTTGTGGTTTAGACAGTCAGCCTAGACCTTGATAGGCTGGGTAGATTCAGCACAGTTCCCTCTAAACTTAGAATTTTCACTTCTTCCTTAGCCCAATTACATGTCTTGGGATCTTCCACTCTCTAACTCACCACAAGGTACAGGAGGCCTAAGCAGTAATGAGGCTTATGAAGAAGAGAGATCAGGTGAAACAGCTAGTCCCAGCTGATCGATTCAATTTACCAATCCTACCGCATGGGGGCAGTAGGAAACAAGAGAGAAGGAGTTATATATATATGCCGTCTGAATGCAGAGAGACTGCCGATTTATCACTGGCCAAAACATTACACCAGCATTTGACAAAATATTATAAACTCCTCAGGATTGGGATGGATTAGGGAAGTGCAAAAGGGAAGACTGAAATCAGGGGGAAAAGATTTTCTTTCTATTTCAGTATATATTTTCCAGTTACTTGTCTAAGCATGAAGGATAATATGGCATTGTTTGGTAATTTGTTTTTTTAAGTTCAGAGCATATTTCCATGTGCTTAAATACTTGATAGCACACAATATATAATTTTAGGGGCTTCTCTGGTAGCTCAGGTGGTAAAGAATCCACCTGCAATGTGGGAGACCTGGATTCCATCCCTAGGTTGAGAAGATACCCTGGAAGAGGGCATGGCAACCCACTCCAGTATTCTTGTCTGGAGAATTCCATGGACAAAGGAGCCTGGTGGGCTGTAGTCCACAGGGTCGCAGAGACCGACACAACTGAGCGACTAAGCACAGCACGTAGTACATAATTTTAAATCGCTAGATAAATTTTCAGTCAAAGGCAACTCTAATATATCTACTTGAACCACTATTTTGGGGTAGTTGAGGTATTTCCAGAATTTCTATAGTTATAAAATAATTAACTGTAACTAACTTTCATAAGGTTAAATCTTTCCCCAAAATCACAGTAATTTCCTCCAATGGAAGTGCTGGGTTCAAATGAATATAGATTTTTAAGGAATGCGTGCTAAATTGCTTCAGTCGTGCCCAGCTCTTTGTGACCCTATGGACTGTAGCCTGCCAGGCTCCTCTGTCCATGGGATTCAACAGGCAAGAATACTGCAGTGGGTTGCCGTTTCACCCTCCAGGGTTTTTTCCCGACCCAGGGATCAAACCAGCATCTGTTATATCCCCTGCATTGGCAGGCAGGTTCTTTACTGCTAGAGCCACCTGCTGAATTCATCAAGAAGTGCTTACCAATGTATATTCCACAAACAACATATTACATTATGCTTACACTTGGTGGCTTCTCTGTTCATTCACATTTCTTAAATTATAATAATGTTGCATATTTTATTTTATTAGAATTACAATACTATTGTAATAACATTTATATTTTATTCACGCTTTTTAAATTTCTTTTTTTGAATTTTCCATGAATATCCTTGATCCAGAAGCACTTACTTTTTCTGAGTAATTTTGGTTCTGTTTAGATATGTAGCACCCTTGTCTCAGGTCAAGAAAGCATTAGCAAAAGAGGAATTTGTATCACCGTGTTTTTGAAAAGCACCGTCTTTCCTTACAGTGCATTTTAAGTTCTCTTTTCCCCTCTCATCTCAGTAACCGCCAGCCCACCCAGCACTTCCCATCTTGCTTGTCTGCTCCCATCAGGAGTTTGTGTGGACATCCTGAGCAGCCCATTCAGAGTCCTCACAGTCCTCGAAATGGGGAAACTGTACCCAGCACTCTCTACCAAAAGGCCACCACTTGATAAAGCATCCTTTTTAAAAATCTTTCCTGTTCCCCTATTTGTGACGTGGACTTTTCATTCAGTTAGTTTCTTTTGCAACCCATTCTGATGAATTCACCTCAGACTCACTCACTCTCAGTAGATCCGTCATATTAAAATAGCACTTCAGAGTTGGATGAGGCAGTGAGGAGGAAGCCAAGAGAGAGAAGAGTGAGAAGAAAAAGAGAGGAAGCGGAGGCGAGAACTCTGATGCTTGAGAGAAAAATTTAACTGGACTACCCTGAAAATAGACACCTTTACTTTTGGATCAAACCCAGTATTTAATTGTTGGAGCAGACTATTTTTTAACATTTTTTCCTCTATATGACAAAGTCATTTTTAACCTATGCAGATTTGTCAATGGCTTGGTCAAAACTGATCTTTGCATACTCATGTTTAATGGACAGTATAGCCAGATTTATTAATTTTTAATTAATTTTAACTTCAAAAATTCTGTTAATGTATACTAACAATTCTGTTAGTATACTAAAAATACTGTTAGTATACAATTTCTGTTAGTATACTAAAAATTCTGTTAATGTATACTAAGATAAACTAGTTAAGTTTCTTTTTTTGACAAAAGGTAAGCAGAGATTCATAAGAATCTAATTTCACAATAAAATCCAAAATTGAAAAACACTGCCCATGTGTTTATTTTTCAGAATCATTTCTAGTAACTTGCAAATATTTCTATAATCTTAAATGTTTAATTTTACCTTAAATTTTTAAACAAAAAAGTTACAACATTACATATAATGACAGAATTGAAGTAACTCAAGTTTTATTTCTTTGTTTCTATAACCACTGTGTTTAATTTTTTGTTTAAACACTGGAATACGTGCTATCGTAAGAATTGGAGACACAAAATGTACCCAAAGTTAGCTTGAATAATTACAAATTTTTACAAACTTACTGTCAAAACAGTGCATGTAGCCAAGTCTGCATGGGCCAGGACTATCTTTATTTTGATAACATTATAGTCTATGTGGAAAATCTGAAAAAAATTGACAAAAAACCTTCTGAAACTAGTAAGTAATTACAGTAAGGCTACAACATACACTTTAATATACAAAAGTCAATCCTATATCCTAGATACTAGGAATGAAAAAATGGAATTTGAAATTTGAAACAATACCATTTACATTAGTGCCCCCCCCCCAATGAAAGGCTTAGGTGTAAAACTAAAAAATATGGACATGATGTATATGAAGACTACAAAACTCTAATGAAAGAAATCAAATAAAAACTAAGTGAATGAAGATATATTCCATGTCCATAGTTAGGAAGACTCGATGTTGTCAAGATGTCAGTTCTTCCCAACCTAAGTTGATCTTGTAGAATCTGTGATTCAGTGTGATCTCAGTCACACCCAGCATGTTATTTTGTGGGTATCAACCAACTGATTTTAAAGTTAATATGAGGGGCTTCCCTGGTGGTAAAGAATCTGCCTGCCAGTGCGGGAGACACAGGTTAAATTTCTGGTCCAGGGAGATTTCACAGCTAAACAACTAAACCCATGTGCCACAGCTAGAGAGTGGCCCCTACTCAACACGACTAGAGAAAAGCCCGAACAGCAACAAAGACCCAGCACAGCCAAATAAAAATAAATAAGATTATATACAAAATCAAAGTACCACAGATTTACTGGTTTAAAACACAGTTGTTGTTGCTGTTTTAATTTTTTTTAAAAGCTCATATGGGGAAGGAAAAGACTCAAAATTGAAGGAGAAGAACAAAATTAGAGGAACTGACACTATTCAACTTCAAGAATTACTCTAAAGCTACACTATTCAAAATGGTGTGATATTGTGAAAGAATAGACAATTAGATCAGTGTAATAGAGAATAGAGAGCCTAGAAATAGAAACATGTAAATATAGTAACTGATCTCTAACAAAGGGTAAAAGCTAATCTTTTTAACAATGCTGTTGGAACAACTGAATAGCCACAAGCAAAAACTAAACCCAAACAAACAAACTTAGATGCAGACCTCACACCCATCACAAAAAATTAACTCAAAATAGATCATAGATCTAAATATAAAGCCCCAAATTATAAAGCTCCTAGAAGATAACAGGTGAAAATATATTGGGTTGACCAAAATATTCATTTGGGTTTTTCCATAAGATGTTACAGAAAAATCCGAATGAGCTTTTTGGCCAACCAATAGAAGACCATGGATATATAATACCAAAGGCAGGATCCATGAAAAAAATAATTGATAAGCTGGACTTATTTAAAATTAAAAACTTCTGATATGTGAAATACACTGTCAAGGGAATGAGAAGACAAGGCATACACAGGGAGAAGGTACATGCAAAGGATGTGTCTGGTAAATGACTGCTTGGGTGTGTGCATGCTAAGTCTCTTCAGTCGTGCCCGACTCTGTGCGACCCTATGGACTGTAGCCTGCCAGGCTCCTCTGTCCATGGGATTCTCAGGCAAGAATACTGGAGTGGGTTGCCATGCCCTCCTCCAGGGGATCTTCCCAACCCAGGGGTCGAAGCCATGTCTCTTATGTCTCCTGCATTGTCAGGCAGGCTCTTTACCACCTGGGAAGCCCAAATAATACAGAATGATGTATAATTTTCAGTCATTTCCAATAAACACTTTTCACATTTTTGTGTAATAAAACAATTGTCAATTATAATTATGTATTTTTATATATAATACAATATATTAAATATATTGTATATTTAATATTTTAAAATATAATACATTTATGACATATCTACCACATTATATGTTGAATAATTATTTATTATTTATGTTTTAAAAAGTTGGTTGCCCAAGTCAGCCCCCACATAGTCCCACATGGCTCCCCACATAAATCCTATGAGATAATACTATTATCCCCACTGATTTATAGATGAAATAAAAACTTTAGAGACATTAACTTGCTTAAACCACAGGATAATGAATGATGAGGGTTTTTTTTTTTTCTCCTTTCCATCTAAGGTTAATCAGCTGGATTATTTTCTCAGATCAAGGCAACTGAACGTGGACATGTCCTTTTTTTCTTTGACCACGCTCTGTGACATGTGGGATCTTAGTTCCTCTACCAGAGGTCCAACCCAGGCCCTCTGCAGTGGAAGTGCAGAGTCAACCTCTGGACCACCAGGGAAGTCCCAAAATACCCATGCTTTTTATTACAGGGTTCAGAAGTTAGTCATCCACGGTAGTAAGAATGTGTGTTTGTGTGCATATGTGTGTGCGTGTGTGCTCATGCTTTGGTCACAATATATTTTTAAATTAGGAATTTCACATAAAAGTCAGATTTCAGTTTTCTCTTAACAACTCGGATGATCTGGAAACACTGGGCCCATATTCCTCCACAGCAGTTGCTTGCTAATGGACATTTGTCAGGACATTATCTCCAGTTTGCCAAGCTCCGCCTTCTCCCTTTCCTCTACATCATTCCAGCTTCAATCAAGGACATTACACTTACTACAGAGGTAGCAGACAGTAATGGTTTAAGAAGCCAGACTGGGGTTCAAATCCCCACTCTGCTACTTAACCAGCTCTGTAACTTTGGACAAGTTACTTAACCTCTCTGTGTATGGGTTTCTTCAGTTTGTAAAGCTGAACTAATAACAGTGTCTTTCTCATAGGGCTTTTTTCTAAAAACTAATTAAAAAAATTTTTTTAATCTACTTATTTATGGCTGTGCTGGGTCTTAGTTGCTACATGCAGGCTTTCTCTAGCTGTGGCCAGCCTGGAAAGTGTTAGTCGCTCAGTTGCGTTCAACTCTTTGTGAGCCCCGTGGACTGGAGACAGCCAGACTCCTCTTTGTCCATGGAATTCTCCAGGCAAGAATACTGGAGTCGGTAGGCAATCCCTTCTCCAGGGGATCTTCCCGACTCGGGATCGAACGTGCGTCTCTTGCATTGCAGGCAGATTCTTTCATTGCACTCAGTCTGAGCCACCAAGGAATCTGTTTATTTATGGCTGTACTGGGTCTTACTCACGAGGTGCAGGCTTTCTCTAGCTTTGGCCAGCCAGGGGCTACTCTTTATTCCGGTGCACAAGCTTCTCCTTGTGGTGGCTTCTCTTGTTGAGGGAGCGTGGGCTCTAGGAGCACCTGCTGAGAGGTTACAGCCCCCCGGGCTCTAGAGTGTGGACTCAGTAGCTGTGGTGCAGGGGTTTAGTTGCTCTGCAGCACGTAGGATCTTCCCAGACCAGGGATCGAACTCTTGTCACCTGCATTGGCAGGCAGATTCTTAGCTACTGGACCACCAAGGAAGTCCCTTTCACAGAGCTTTTAGAGGGTTTAAAGTAATAATTCAAGAAAACCTTAGAACATTCTTTAGCATATATAAGTGTTCCCTAAAAGTATCATTACGTCCTGTCACAGTGTAAGCACTTCAGTTTGAGTTCCCTGTTGATGAAACTCCACCTCTCCACCCTCAGAGGTATAGCCAGAAAATGAACTCAGGCCACAGTTGTCTGTGGTTATTCTGTGTTAAATAATTCCATACGTGGACTTCAGTCATCCAGCCTGTGTTAAGCTAAACCATGGCCGGAACAATTTCATAGTCTATTCGAAAGGGAATATACCGCTTCACAGCCTTCATGAGGTTTTAAGTTTCCCAGATATCCCACGTATCATTAATCACGAAGGACCAAGCAACACTTATCAAGGCAGCGTGCTCTAAACTCATAGGCAAGCAAGAGCAATTTTTCCACCTTCACTTTGAACCCCACCCCACTTCAGAGACAGCTCTGATTCAGACACACATGAGAAGGCTCATTACTGAACAGAATTCTGGCCACTCGATGTAAATCATCCCAATCAGGTTAAGAGTGACTCCTATCTCCCCAGAGCTGAAATAAACCTTCTATCTTTTTTAGGACTGAGGAAACTGGCAATTCAGAAAAGATCTCAGAAGAATCTTAAGGGTCTGACTTTAGATATTCATTTCTAGGTATAAATGTAGATTATAAACATACATATAATTAAAGCAAAATAGATTTTACTCTCCATGATGTCTTAAACCTGCTCTTTTCATTTAGTACTACATTAGTAAAATATTTGATGTAAATACATTTACAATATTATTTTTAGTGGCTTTTTGATATTCAGCTATGTGAAT
Organism: Bison bison bison; assembly: GCF_000754665.1. Taxonomy (NCBI): domain Eukaryota; kingdom Metazoa; phylum Chordata; class Mammalia; order Artiodactyla; family Bovidae; genus Bison; species Bison bison. The sequence continues at coordinate 1,605,253 of NW_011494811.1, forward strand.
ATAACAACCCCCTATACTTAGACATCTGGATAGCTTCCTAATGATCCCCAAGTTCACAAAAATGATGTGATAAACAATCCTGTAAATTAAAATTGGAGAGCAACTTTATTTGTCTACCCTGGAATTTTTTCTTAGAGGTAGTTCCCCCAAGTCCTGCCCACAACTGGAAATAATTTTTAAAGTAAAAGTAAACCTTAAAATATCCCAGTTTGAATATTCCATCTGTTTCCTGGTAGACCTTAATTGACACAGAACATATTATGTATCAATATCTACTGTGTGTTCTATACTTTACATTCTTTAGTTAAATCATCCAACAGCTTTTTGTGATGGGCATTATTATTCTCAGTTAAGAAATGAGGCTCAAATGTGTAAAGTAATATGTCCAAGATCACAGCTAATTAATATCAGGAAATTTAAATTCTCCTTGGTCTGATTTTAAAGTTAAGGAACTTTCCTTAGTACTATGTTCCTGAAGAGATTCCATAATTCAATTTTTAAATAGACCCAACAATATTTTAGGTGCTGTGAGGAAGAGGTCCATTTAGAGTTTTCAGTAATGATTTGCAAAATGAATACCTACTCACTAAAAATTGATGGAAATTAAAATGTTTAGTTATGAGGTAGCTGAAATCAAGAGATATTTCTGATTTCCTTTGGTTCTGAAGACACATAATTAGTATCACCTGCTTGGAGGTGGATGCATGTGCCAGCTCAACTTCATTCTCTGCCTTAGTGCCCTCCAGAGCGCCTTGAAAGGTCTCTATTCAGACTCTAACTCCCTGTTCTTATAATATGCATGCGAGCATGCTAAGTCACTTCAGTCATGTCTGAATTTTTGCAGTGCTATGGACCGTAGCCTGCCAGGCTCCTCTGTCCGTGGGATTCTCCAGGCAAGAACACTGGAGTGGGTTGCCATGGCCTCCTCCAGGGGATCTTCCTGTCTCTTATGTCTCCTGGATTCCCAAGTGGGTTCTTTACCACTAGTGCCACCTGGGCAGCCCATTCTTACACTGTATAGGTTACTTTTCTCTGTTCAGTTCAGTTCAGTCGCTCAGTCATGTCCGACTCTTTGCGACCCCATGAATTGCAGCACACCAGGCCTCCCTGTCCATCACCGACTCCCGAAGTTCACTCAGACTCATGTCCATCCAGTCAGTGATGCCATCCAGCTATCTCATCCTCTGTCGTCCCCTTCTCCTCCTGCCCCCAATCCCTCCCAGCATCAGAGTCTTTTCCAATGAGTCAACTCTTTGCATGAGGTGGCCAAAGTATTGGAGTTTCAGCTTCAGCATCAGTCATTCCAATGAACACCCAGGACTGATCTTCTTTAGGATGGACTGGTTGGATCTCCTTGCAGTCCAAGGGACTCTCAAGAGTCTTCTCCAACAC
>NW_011494811.1:1606744-1624038 GCF_000754665.1 Bison bison bison
GTCATTCCAATGAACACCCAGGACTGATCTTCTTTAGGATGGACTGGTTGGATCTCCTTGCAGTCCAAGGGACTCTCAAGAGTCTTCTCCAACACCACAGTTCAAAAGCATCAATTCTTCGATGCTCAGCTTTCTTCACAGTCCAACTCTCACATCCATACATGACCACTGGAAAAACCATAGCCTTGACCAGACGGACCTTTGTTGGCAAAGTAGTATCTCTGCTTTTGAATATGCTATCTAGGTTGGTCATAACTTTCCTTCCAAGGAGTAAGCATCTTTTAATTTCATGGCTGCAATCACCATCTGCAGTGATTTTGAGCCCCCCAAAATAAAGTCTGACACTGTTTCCACTGTTTCCCATCTACTTCCCATGAAGTGACAGGACCAGATGCCATGATTTTAGTTTTCTGAATGTTGAGCTTTAAGCCAACTTTTTCACTCTCCTCTTTCACTTTCATCAAGAGGCTTTTTAGTTCCTCTTCACTTTCTGCCATAAGGGTGGTGTCATCTGACTATCTGAGGTTATTGATATTTCTCCTGGCAATCTTGATTCCAGCTTGTGTTTCTTCCTGCCCGGCATTTCTCATGATGTACTCTGCATATAAGTTAAATAAGCATGGTGACAATATTCAGACTTGACATACTCCTTTTCCTATTTGGAACCCGTCTGTTGTTCCATGTCCAGTTCTAACTGTTGCTTCCTGACCTGCCTATAGGTTTCTCAAGAGGCAGGTCAGGTGGTCTGGTTTTCCCATCTCTTTCAGAATTTTCCACAGTTTATTGTGATCCACACAGTCAAAGGCTTTGGCATAGTCAATAAAGGAGAAATAGATGTTTTTCTGGAACTCTCTTGCTTTTTCCATGATCCAGAGGATGTTGGCAATTTGATCTCTGGTTCCTCTGCCTTTTCTAAAACCAGCTTGAACATCAGGAATTTCACGGTTCACATATTCCTGAAGCCTGGCTTGGAGAATTTTGAGCATTACTTTACTAGCGTATGAGATGAATGCAATTGTGCAGTAGTTTGGTATTGTCAAAAACGTATATACTGATGTCAACATGTTTTAGATGTAACAGAGAGTATATTTTAAAGAATATGCCATATAGCTGTACTCAAAGTTTGGAGGAATATAGATTCTGGTTGGTTCTTTTTTGGCCACTTGCTAATCTAAATCTGTCCATCTTTTGTAAAGATCAGCTTCTACCAGTTAGAAGACAAATGTTCCCTGTTCATCCAACTGGTCAACTCCTGAAATTGGATTTGTTATCTGAGTGCTGAAGAATTGATGCTTTTGAACTGTGGTTTTGGAGAAGACTCTTCAGAGTCCCTTGGACTGCAAGGAGATCCAACCAGTCCATCCTAAAGGAAATCAGTCCTGAATATTCATTGGAAGGACTGATGCTGAAATTCCAATACTTTGGCCACCTGATGCGAAGAACTGACTCATTGGAAAATACCCTGATGCTGGGAAAGATTGAAGGTGGGAGGAGAAGGGGACGATGGAGGATGAGATGGTTGCATGGCATCATCGACTCAATGGACATGAGTTTGAGTAAGCTCTGGGAGTTGGTGATGGACAGGGAAGCCTGGCACGCTGTAGTCCGTGGGGTTGCAAAGAGTTGGACACGACTGAGTGACTAAACTGAACTGAACTGAGTTTGTAGTTACTACAACATTGAGGGTACCCTTCAGAAAAGCTTAACCTCTCACTCTTTGACCATTCTTTGCACCAATTAGGATAGGTTCACCTGCAAGAAAAGTGCTTTAAGCCATTGGAAATTTTCTTGTTTCTTAAGGAAAATTCCCAAAGTGGGCAGTTCCAGAGTTGACTGGCAACTCAAACATGTCATCAGGGACCCAGAGACTTTTCATCCTTGAGTTTCAGCATGGGAAGCATGTTGCCTTGCATCCTCACATTTGTCACAAGGTCTCAAGGTGACTACGGAAACTCCAGGCCTTAGGTCTTCACACAACATTCAAAGATGAGAAAAGGGGGCAAAGGAAAAACACCTTTCCTGTTCATCAAGAGGGAAATATCTTCCAGACTTTCTTCTATGCCCAAGATGGGAACTGGATCAAAGAACCATCTCTGACTGCAATGCAGGCTGAAAGGTGAATATCTGGCAAAGAGATTTAAAGTTCTGATTGACTTAGACCGGTCACAATCTCATGCATATTCAGCCTTTCTATTCTACCTCTTTAGCGCATTTTTTGATCTTTCACTCTTACTGTGGCCAAGGCTGAAGAAAGGGGGGATGAGCTAACAGTGGCTGCTGTCGTGTGGTGTAGCGTGTCATAGGATCCTCTGTGCTCTGATATGAAGAAAGGATAATAAAGGTACCTATCTGTTATGATTAGGACTGGTCAAGAAATGGGTTTGGTCTATGTTTGATTCTTGCTTTACCCTTGGCTACAATCAGAATAAAAGAAGATAACAAACACATCAACATTGTAGAAATGCAAAAGGTGGCTAAAGTCTTCCTTGGGCTGAATTAGGAGTACGGGAGTAACAGACACACCACTATATACAAACTAGGCAAACAACAAGGGCTTGCTGTATAGCACAAGGAACTATATTCAATATATTGTAATAACCTATGATGGAGAGCAATCTGAAAGAGAAACTGAATTACTAAGCTGTATGCCTGAAACCAGCACAATATTATAAATCAACTTCAATTTAAAAAATTATATGTAGGCTGAACTCATTACAAATATCATTTAGAGGCTCAGCAGGGCCAAAAATAAGGAGAGAACTGTTATGTTCAAGTCAGACAGAGAACAGTTAATCTCCGATAGTATCTTTGATTAAGACAGCTCCCCTTATCTCTTAAGACTAAAGAATAAGCCAATTTCTCTGGTTAGAAAGCCCCACTTTTTAGGATAAAGGTCAGGATGTGTATGCTGTGGTGTGTGCATACCTGTGTGAGTGTTCAGTCGCTCAATCGTGTCTCTTTGTGACCTCATGGACTGTAGCCCACCAAGCTCCTCTATCCATGGAATTTTCCAGGCAAGAGTACTAGAGCAGGTTGCCATTTCCTACTCCAAGGGATTTTCCCGACCCAGGGATTGAACTTGGTCACCTGCATTAGCAGGCAGATTGTTTACCACTGAACTACCTGGGAAGTCGCTGTATTCCATGGTTCAGTTCAGTTCAGTCGCTCAGTCGTGTCCGACTCTTTGCGACCCCATGAATCGCAGCATGCCAGGCCTCCCTGTCCATCGCCAACTCCCGGAGTTCACCCAGACTCACATCCATTGAGTCAGTGATACCATCCAGCCATCTCATCCTCTGCCGTCCCCTTCTCCTCCTGCCCCCAATCCCTCCCAGCATCAGAGTCTTTTCCAGTGAGTCAACTCTTCACATGAGGTGGCCAAAGTACTGGAGTTTCAGCTTTAGCATCATTCCTTCCAAAGAAATCCCAGGGCTGATCTCCTTCAGAATGGACTGGTTGGATCTCCTTGCAGTCCAAGGGACTCTCAAGAGTCTTCTCCAACACCACAGTTCAAAAGCATCAATTCTTTGGCGCTCAGCCTTCTTCACAGTCCAACTCTCACATCCATACGTGACCACAGGTAGGGGCAGTCAAAAAAATTTAATGCCATTTGTGTGGGTGTGTATATATCTGTTCCTCAGCAATGCACTACGCATTGAAATGAGTTCTATTGACAGCTACACAATAAAATAATCAGCTAAATAAAAACCAGTCCCCAGATCTCTGAGTCTCGTCTATCCTCTTTGTATAATTCACCTGTATGAACTGGAGAGGGGAGTCAAGGAGCTGCCAAGGTTGTAACACAACAGCGTTTATCTCAGAAAACAACCACATGGGACATAATTCTGACTTTGCCAACCCCAACCTCTCCGTGCACTAGTTTCCTTGGTATCACCAGAGCCTAAAGCCCAGTCTGTGGAATTAAAAAGCAGTATCAGTGGAAAGCTGATTACTAAGTAACGCTGAAGTTAGGATACAAAATTGTAACCACCAAATGCCCAGATATGCTCAAACACATATTAAGTGTGTAACTGTATGAAATTACACATCATAATAGTTACATCCAGGTGGTGTTATTTGGATGATTTTTCTTTATACTTTTCTGCATGTCTAATTTCCCCCAAATAAATACGCATTGCTTCATAATTAGGTAAATATTACTGTTTTCTTTTGTCTGTCTTTAAAATCAGCATCACAGTGTAAGAAGCTGTTATGTTACAAAGCTGGTACTGTTCACCACCTCCGGAAGGAGCAAATCTATCCAGAGCTGTTTTCATCAAAAAGTGCATTTCTCACTGGTGAAAGAGATCAATAGATCAAGACCAGAAGTTTTGTGATGATTTCTTGGGGGAAGAGACCGCGCAGAGTGCTTGGGGCCTGTGCTGTCTGGTTTCCTACTGCCTCTGGCTCTCTGCAGAATTTAGCAGATTTATCACTGCACTCCATCAAGACTTTGTTATTTTTAGCTCTGTTGAGTTCTAAACTGTAGCATACAGACCTGCAATAGACAAAGTACCTTGGAGGTGGACAATCAAGCCATGGGAAAAGGAAAGAGCCCTCCACTAGGAAGAGGACGACCTACACCAGGAGGAAGAATGGTAAGATATCTTGCGCAGAAAGAATTTAGGGAAGGGGACATCAAGCTAAAAGCCTCAGGAGTTCCAGGCTGCCTGCTTTCAGCAGCAGCCAGAGCCGAAGGTCTTCCTTCCTTGTTTCCTGCCACTCTCTCCCTCGCCCTGCACCCCTCACTAGGCTCTAGCCACGATGGCTGCTTCCTGCTTCTTGAACACAGCACTGGTCATCTGCCCCCAAATATACACATGCCGCATGCCTTCACTTCACCTAAGCTACTGCTCGAATGTGACCTTCCCTGAGAGACCTTCTCTGAGCATTCAATCTAGATTGCCGCCAAACTATTCTCACCACAACCACTCTCTGAACTTTCACCTGGCGTGAGTTTTCTCCATGCCACTTTCTTTCATCTGGAAATTCATAAAAATGCCCTCTGGTTTATTTGCCGATTATCCCCCTCCTGTACCATGAGAGCAGAAACTTTGTCTTGTTGATGGGTACATCTTCTCCCCCAGAACACTCCCATAGATAGTTGGCTTTCCAGAAATAGTTGTGGCATTCCCCTCGCTTTTGAAGGTGGTTTTGAGGCAGTTTTACTGCCGCTCACTAAACTCTGAGTCCAGGGTGGAAAACATTTCCCTGTTGTCTCTCTCCCTCACCAACGTGTTCACCACCCGAGAACATGGCCCTCTCCCTCATCTCATTTTTAGTTCTTTTGTGTTCAGTTCATTCCATCAACTTTTCCTTTGGGGACTCCCCCTACAGCCTCAGACCTTTTCTGAATATCTTTCTTGTGCTCATGTTTTGGTTTTGTTGTTGTTGGGTTTTTTTTGCCAGTTTCTTTGAGGTTTGACTGACAAAACTTGTAAATATTCAGGTTGTATTTGATTTTTTTAAAGGTGTTACGTTGTAATGATTTACTTTGTGAGTGTGTGGTGAGGACACTTATGATCTACTCTCGGCAGATTTCAAGTGTACAATACAATATTACTAACTATGGTCCCGATGCTAGGAAGAACTGAAGGCAAAAGGAGAAGGGGGTAGCAGAGGATGAGATGATTGGATGGCATCACTGACTCAATGGACATGAGTTTGAGCAAACTCCAGGAAATAGTGGAGAACAGAGGAGCCTGGAGTGCAGCAGTTCATGGGATCACAGAGTCAGACATGACTTAGTGACTGAACAAAAATAACAAAATCCGTGGTCACTGTCCTACACATTAGGAAAGGAAAGGAAAGTGAAGTCGCTCAGTCGTGTCCGACTCTTTACGACCCCACGGACTGTAGCATACCAGGCTCCTCCATCCATGGGATTTTCCAGGCAAGGGTACTGGAGTGGGTTGCCATTTCCTTCTCCAGGGGATCTTCCCGACCCAGGGATCGAACCTGGGTCTCCCACATTGCAGGCAGACGCTTTACCGTCTGAGCCACCAGGGAAGCCTCATTAGAACCTGTATCTTATAACTAGAAATGTAACTGAGCAAGTGGGTTTGTGACCTGCTGCACAATGGAAAGACCAAATACCAAGTCAATGGTCTTTTACAAAGAGAAACAAGTTTTATTGGACAGAGGAATCTGGTGGGCTACAGTCCATGGGGTCCCAAATAGTTGGACACGACTGAGTGACTGAGCACACATGCAAACATTTCATAAAAGAGGGAAGGTTATTTCCTCCTTTGATCCTTTCCAAAAGTCCCTTGTCTGTCGCCAGTGCAGTGAAACAAAGAGCAGAGCAACAGTCATCATTCCTTATCTGGTAGGAAGTCTGGCTTGAAAGAGCAATTTAAGCCTTGTGGCTCAGCTGGTAAAGAATCTGCCTGGAATGTGGGAGACCTGGGTTCCATCCTTGGCTTGGGAAGATCCCCTGGAGAAGCGAAAGGCTACCTACTCCAGTATTCTGGCCTGGAGAATTCCATGGACTGTATCGTCCATGGGGTCGCAAAGAGTCGGACACGACTGAGCGACATTCACTTTCACTTTCAATGGCTCATAAGACCAAGTCTGTTTTTCTTTGTTCCATCCAGTTTTTGAAAGAGTGAGTCAGACTTGGGTGTGGTAAACCCATGGTCTTATCCCTACTAAAGAGGAGTGAGTGCTCAACAACACCTTGTGTGGTCCTGTCCACTGAGGGGCAAGTTGATGCTCAGGTCCTTGCTCTCTCCAGGTGTAGAGGAGGAACTTCCCCAGCCAGGAAGGGGAGCAGGACTTCCTCATTTGGGGAGACAGACTATTGGAGATAAACTCATGAATGGAAGTTAATATAGTGCTAAAATTTTAACACAGTTGGTGACTGCTAAGTCCTTTAAGACATCTATAGATTCTTCTGCCCAGACAGACACCTGGAATAGCCTACCATAAATATTTCAACAGTGCTTAATTTAAGCTTGCTTTTAGGAGCCACATTAATCTGTAGCAGGGCAACTGGCAAGGCCTTATCTCAAGTTAAATTAGTTTCTTGACATACTTTAACAATGTTCCTTTCTAATGTATGATTGATTTTCTCAGTTTTTCCTGTTGATTGTGGTCTCCGGGTTGGTGGTTGTTTTCAGCTAATGTGCAGTGTTTAGACACTTTTTGGGTTATGCTTGAGACAAAGGCAGGCCTCATTATCACTTTGAAGGGTACTAAACCATCTAATGGCTTCCCAGGTGGCACTAGTGATAAAGAACCCATCTGCCAATGCAGGAGACGTAAGAGACACCGGTTTGATCCCTGGGTCAGGAAGATACCCTGGAGGAGCACGTGGCAACCTACTCCAGTGTTGCTGCCTGGAAAATCCCGTGGACAGAGGACCCTGGCGGGCTATAGTCCATAGGGTCACAAAGAGTCGGACTCGACCAAAATGACTTAGCACATAACACATCAGAGACCATCCAAATTGGAGGATAATTTCCTTAAGAAGGGCTATAACAACTTTAGAGGCTTTTTGCTATCTGGGTGGAATATGCTTCCCCCCATCCTGAAAAACTCTACACAAACACCAACAGGTATCTAGAATTTCCTGCAGCTCGAAACATTTGAGTAAAGTCTATTTGCCAGTTCTCAGTGGGGCAGGTCCCTCTGTGTTGAGTCCCCAACTGGGGAACTCTGACAGCAGTCTTTGGGCTATTTTTGCACAAATCAAGCCATTCTGAGTGACTTGCTGTATAGTCGTTTGTAGGTTAGATCCCATTAAATACTTCTGAATCCATTTAAGGTGGCATCTCACCCATAATTGGTACTATTATGAATGTGCTGCAGGGCTTCCCTGGTGGCTCAGATGGTAAAGAATCTGCCTGCAGTACAGGAGACCTGGGTTCTATCCCTGGGTTGGGAAGATCCCCAGGAGAAGGGAATGGCAACCCACTCCAATATTCTTGCCAGGAGAATTCCATGGACAGAGGAACCTGGCAAACTACAATCCATGGGGTTGCAAAGAGTCAGACATGACTGAGCAACTAACATTTTCATTTCTGAGTGTGCTGCAGCATAATGTCCAGGAGTGTCTCAGGGATCAAAACAATTCCTTGTGCACAACATTTCCAGCCAGGCAATCAAGAGAGAAAACCTACTATCTGACCCTCTCTCTGTCCTTTTCTGAATACACTGACTAGTATTTTGACAAGTCAGTCTGTTAGAGAAGCGATCCCATCACGACTTGATAATTGCCTTAGCAAATCACCCATATATTGCAGTACAAGTCCTTCACTCAATATTAAGTTTCCAACCTTATTCCCCAAATAAGGTAGGGGAATTTTTAAATCCTCAAGGCAGGACTGTCCAACATTAGTCTTGGACTACCTGTGTTTCTGAGTCTGCCATTCAGAAGAAAATAGCTGCTGTGATTCTTCCTCAAATAGGAATGCAGGGAGAAAAGACACCATCTTTTAAGTCCCCAAACTGAGTACCAGCCATATTCTCTCAGAATAATTGTGAGCAGAGCAGACGCAGAGTGCAACTCTTAAATTATTTCATTAATAGCCCTCAAGTTTGGACTAAGTGATATTCTGCTGAGTTTGACTTTTTGACCAAGAGAATAGGGGTTTTGTATGGGGACCTGCAGGGTTTCATCAGTTCTATTTTCAAAAACTTCTTGATAATTGTCTGGATTTCCTTTTTGTCCTCTTGTTTCAGAGGATATTATTTTAGATTAGGTGTTCCACCATCCCTTTTTAATGAGCTCTGTATTGGCTAAGTGTCCCATCATCCCTTTTTAATGAGATCTATGCATTTTTGTCACCCTGCTTATTTAACTTATATGCAGAGTACATCATGAGAAACACTGGACTGGAAGAAGCACAAGCTGGAATCAAGACTGCCGGGAGAAATATCAATAACTTCAGATATGCAGATGACACCACCCTTATGGCAGAAAGTGAAGAGGAACTCAAAAGCCTCTTGATGAGAGTGAAAGAGGAGAGTGAAAAAGTTGGCTTAAAGCTCAACATTCAGAAAACGAAGATCATGGCATCTGGTCCCATCACTTCATGGCAAATAGATGGGGAAACAGTGGAAACAGTGTCAGACTTTATTTTTGGGGGGCTCCAAAATCACTGCAGATGGTGACTGCAGCCATGAAATTAAAAGACGCTTACTCCTTGGAAGAAAAGTTATGACCAACCTAGATAGCATATTGAAAAGCAGGGACATTACTTTGCCAACAAAGGTCTGTCTAGTCAAGGCTATGGTTTTTCCTGTGTTCATGTATGGATGTGAGAGTTGGACTGTGAAGAAGGCTGAGCACCAAAGAATTGATGCTTTTGAACTGTGGTGTTGGAGAAGACTCTTGAGAGTCCCTTGGACTGCAAGGAGATCCAACCAGTCCATTCTGAAGGAGATCAGCCCTGGGATTTCTCTGGAAGGATTGATGCTAAAGCTGAAACTCCAGTACTTTGGCCACTTCATGCGAAGAGTTGACTCATTGGAAAAGACTCTGATGCTGGGAGGGATTGGGGGCAGGAGGAAAAGGAGACGACAGAGGATGAGATGGCTGGATGGCATCACCGACTCGATGGACAGAAGTTTGAGTGAACTCCGGGAGTTGGTGATGGACAGGAAGGCCTGGCGTGCTGCAATTCATGGGGTGGCAAAGAGTCGGACATGACTGAGCGACTGAACTGAACTGATGCATTTTTGGCCTTCCCTGGGGTGCCATCTGCCCACCCTTTTGGTCTTATATTTCTATATACCTTGGTGGGGAAAGACCTCTGTCTCCTTTTCTGGGATTTTTATGATTGTCATCTGTAGGCTTAAAGCTTGCTCTGGTGGGACTCTGATGTCAAGCCCTTCTGGCAGAAAAGTTCCTGGAACTTTACAAAGGAGATCTCCACCCAAAAGAGGGATTGGACACTCTGGTATGTATAAGAAACTATGTTTCAAAGTGAGGTCCCCTAGCTGGCCTTCAAGAGATTGGAAAAACAAACAACTTTGTACTTCTCCAGAGACTCCCATGAGACCGAGATGGATTGCCATGTTTTCTGTGACACCTTGATGTTACCTCTGCATCTATCAGAAAGTCAGTCAGATCATTCCCTACTGTCATGGGGCTCCTGCAGAGAAACTGGAATTGGGCTCCTCAAGTCCCATGGAGGCCCTGGGCCTCTTCATTCATCATCAGTGTCGCTCTTTCTACCATATGAGAAGCTCCCATTTTTGTTTTATTGCTTTTCCTTCTTATGTTTTAGCTCAGGGCAATCTTTTCCAATGCCTTTCCTCCTTACAGCAAGTGCATTGTTCCTTCCACAATGGCTGTTTACCTCTCTTTGGGTTTTTGTTGAATTTCTTGTATTTTTTGTTAAACCCAGCCTGTTGGCTATTTGCATTTAGGCCCCCACGGGATAATGACAGAGGGGAAATTGCCCTGCACAGGGAGTGGCTCCTGGTCTGCACTGGGTGCCCTGTCAGGTCTTAATTGGTTCCTCTGCCCCAGGAACTAACACAGGATTTTCCAATTGGTTCCTACACGGAGGGAGAGCTGGTCCCATCGCTTTGTGAGCCCCAGCATGGAAGCAGACGTAGATGTTTTTCTGGAACTCCCTTACCTTCTCCATGATCCAAGGAATGTTGGCAATTTGATCTCTGGTTCCTCTGCCTTTTCTAAACCCAGCTTGTACAACTGGAAGTTCTCTGATCATGTACTGTTGAAGACCAGCTTGAAGGATTTTGAGTAGAACCTTACTAACATGTGAAATGAGTGCAATTGTATTATAGTTTGAACATTCTTCAGCATTGCCCTTCTTTGGGAATGGAATGAAAACTGACCCTTTCCCGTCCTGTGCCCACTGCTGAGTTTTCCAAATTTACTCACATATTGAGTGCAGCACTTTAACAGCATCATGTTTTAGAATTTTAAATAGCTCAGCTGGAATTCCATCACCTCCACTGGCTTTATTGGTAGTAATACTTCCTAAAGCCCACTTCACACACCAGATGTCTATAAAATATACTAGATTGTTTTCAGCTATTTCTCCACTGACCTTCAAAATCATCATATCCAGTGTAAAAAAAAAAAAATCAAACTAGGATTCTGGTTGAAATTTCATTAAGTATATAAATTCCTTTGGGAAGGGTAGATATTGTTATGACATTATTTCATCCTATTAATATCTTAGGAAGTTGTGACTCCATTTAGATATATTTTTTCCACATTTTAATAATATTTTTATAGTTTTACTTATTTGGGTCTTTTGCCTTTCTTGTAAACTTTATTTCTAGGTATTTATAGTTCGAGGTTTTATTAAAAATGGGATTTCCACCCCCCAGAAATTTAAATTTCTGTTTATTAAAACTGTTAACTTTTGTATTTTAATTTTGTATCCAGCCACATTTTTCGATCATTTTAATAACAAAAACTAACATTTTTGGAGAACTAACAACTAACAGCTAGACATTGTTTCAAGTCTTTTAGTGCATTAACTCATTTAATCCTCATAATATGCCTATAAGGTAGATACTATTATATCAGTTCTATAGATGAGGAAGTGAAGCTGTTAGTCTCAGTCGTGTCCAACTCTTTGTGACCCCATGGACTATAGCCTTCCAGGCTCCTCTGTCCATGGAATTCTCCAAGCAAAAAGACCAGAGTGGGTTGCCATTCCCTTCTCCAGGGGATCTTCCTGACCCAAGGATAGAACCTGGGTCTCCTGCATTGTAGGCAGATTCTTTACCATCTGAGCCACCAAGGAAGCCCATAGATGAGGAAACTGAGTCATAAAGTTGAATTTCTTAATCTTTGCTGGAAAACAATCTTCTAACCTGAAATTGAAGATTTTACTATTTAGTGATATTTTGGTGATTTTTTTATCTTATCGTATTGCCTAAAACTTATAAAACTGTATTGAATAACAGGAGAAATAATACATGTTTTTTTCTTATTTTAATAGAATTATTATAAATAGAGATTATAGGCAAATCCAAATGTACCCTGGTAATCTGATAAAGAACTGCTGCTGCTAAGTTGCTTCAGTCGTGTCCAACTCTGTGTGACCCCATAGACGGCAGCCCACCAGGCTCCCCCATCCCTGGGATTCTCCAGGCAAGAACACTGGAGTGGGGTGCCATTGCCTTCTCCAGATAAAGAACTATATGCTTTCAAATAATGATATTATTATTATTAGGGAGCAAAGAAAAAATAAAGAGATTTATATGTACAAGTATCTTCCATCATCCCAACTGAATGCACAATTACAGAGAATACCAAGGAGAAATAAGAAGGCCTTCTTCAATGAACAATGCAAAGAAATAGAAGAGAACAATAGAATGGGAAAGATGAGACCTCTTCAATAAAATTGGAGATATCAAAGAAATATTTCACGCAAGGATGGGCATAATACAGGACAGAAATGGTAAAGACTTAACAAAGGCAGAAGAAATTAAGAAATGGCAAGAATACACAGAGGAACTGTACAAAAAAGGTCTTGATGACCCGGAAAACCACAATGGTATGGTCACTCACCTAGAGCCAGACATCCTGGAATGTGAAGTCAAGTGGGCCTTAGGATGCTTTACTACCAATAAAGCTAGTGGAGGTGATGGAATTCCAGCTGAGCTATTTGAAATACTAAAAGATGATGGTGTTGCAATGGAATATTAGTCATTAAAAACTGCATTTGAATCAGTTCTAATGAGGTGGATGAAACTGGAGCCTCTTATACAGAGTGAAGTAAGTCAGAAAGAAAAACACCAATACAGTATACTAATGCATATATATGGAATTTAGAAAGATGGTAATAATGACCCTATACGCAAGACAGCAAAAGAGACACAGATGTAAAGAACAGTCTTTTGGACTCTATGGGAGAATGCAAGGGTGGGATGATTTGAGAGAATAGCATTGAAACGTGTATATTATCGTATGTAAAACAGATCTCCAGTTCAGGTTAGATGCATGAGACAGGGTGCTCAGGGCTGGTGCACTGGGATGACCCTGAGGGATGGGATGGGGAGGGAGGTGGGAGGGGGATTCAGGATGGGGAACACATGTACACCCATGGCTGATTCATGTGAATGTATGGCAAAAACCACTACAATATTGTAAAGTAATTAGCCTCCAATTAAAATAAATTAATTAATTAAAAAAAAGATGATGGTGTTAAAGTGCTGTACTCAATATGTCAGCAAATTTGGAAAACCCAGCAGTGGCCATAGGAGTGGAAACAGTCACTTTTCAACCCAATTCCAAAGAAGGGGAGCGCTAAAGAATGTTCAAACTACCAGACAATTGTGCTCACTTCCCATGCTAGTAAGGTTATGCTCAAAATCCTTCAAGCTAGGCTTTACCAGTACTTGAATTGAAAACTTCCGGATGTTCAACTGGATTTAGAAAAGGCCAAGGAACCAGAGATCGAATTGCCAACATTTGTTGGATCATAGAGAAAGGAAGGGAGTTCCAGAAAAACATCTACTCTGCTTCATCGACTACGCAAAACCCTTTGACTGTATGGATCATGACAAATTTTGGAAAATTCTTATAGAGATGGGAATACCAGACCATCTTACCTGCCTACTATGTGGGTCAAGAAGCAACAGTTAGAACCTTACATGGAACAACTGATTGGTTCAAAATTGGGAAAGGAGTATGACAAAGCTGTATATTGTCACTCTATTTATTTAACTTATATGCAGAGTATATCATGTGAAATGTTGAGCTGGAGGAGTTACAAGGTGGCATCAAAACAGGTAGGATAAATATCTAAAAGCTCAAGATCTGCAGATGATAACCATCATAATGACAGACGTGAAGAGGACCTAAAGCGCCTCTTGAAAAGGGAGAAGGAGGAGAGTGAAAAAACTAGCCTGAAACTGAACATTCCAAAAACTAAGATCATGGCATCTAAATCACTTCATGGCAAATAGAAGGGGAAAAAGCAGAAGCAGTGACAGATTTTATTTTTCCTTGGGCTCCCAAATCACTGCGTATAGTGACTGCAGCCATGAAATTAGAAGACACTTGCTCTTTGGAAGGAAAGTTATGACAAACCTAGACAGCATATTAAAAAGCAGAGACATCACTTTGCTTATGAAGGTTGTATAGAAAGCTTTTGTTTTCCCAGTAGTTATGTACAGATGTGAGAGTTGTATCATAAAGAAGGCTGAGGGCCAAAGAATTGATTCTTTCGAACTGTGATCCTGGAGAAGACTCTTGAGAATCCTTTGGACTGCAAGGAGATCAAATCAGTTAATCCAAAGGGAAATCAACCCTGAATACTCATTGGAAGGACTGATGCTGAAGCTGAAGCTCCAATCCTTTGGCTATCTGGTGGAAAGATCAGACTCGTTGGAAAAGACCCTGATGCTGGGAAAGATGGTAGGCAAAATAAGAGGGTGGCAGAGGATGAGACAGATAGAAAACATCACCAACTCAATGGACATGAATTTGAGCGACTCTGGGAGATAGTGAAGGACAGGGAAGCCTGTTCTTGGGGTTGCAAAAGAGTTGGACACAACTTAGTGACTTAACAACAACAACTAATATTCACTGAAGAAACATCAAAAGATATAGAGGCAAGAAGAAAAAAAATCTAAAACAAGCCAAAAAATGAATCTAGAGTGACAGAAAACAATCAACGGTTGCTTGAGGGAAGTTGAGGGATAACTGCAGAGGGGACCAAGAACTTGTGAGAGATGAAAATGTCCTGTACCTTGATTTGAGTGGTTGTTACATTTGTATGTACTTTTGTCAAAACTCATCAACCTGTACACTTAATACAGGTGACTTTTATTGTATGTAATTATACCTCATAAGGGCTTCCCCGATAGCTCAGCTGGTAAAGAATCTACCTGCAATGCAGGAGACCCTGGTTCGATTCCTGGGTTGGGAAGATCCGCAGGAGAAGGGATAGGCTACTCATTCTAGTATTCTTGGGCTTTCCTGTGGCTCAGCTGGTAAAGAATCTGCCCACAATGCGGGAGACCTGGGTTCAATCCCTGAGTTGGGAAGATCCCCTGGGAAAGGGAAAGGCTACCCTCTCCAGTTCTCTCTGATGGAAAATTAAGATGCTTCCAGTTTTTTCCTCTTATAAACACTACTGTGAATGTCCTTGTAACTAAACATTTGAGCACAAATCCTCCGTTATTGCCACAGAATGAATTTTTACTAGTAAAATTACTAGTAGAGGCAAAAGTGGCTCACATTTTTTAAGTAATTTGATGTATCTTCCAAAACTGCCTTCCCTAAAATCTACGCTAATTTATGGGCCCACTAGCAGTCTCTTGGTCTTGACTATGGACCAACCTGCATCATGGGTCTCCATGAAAACAGACACAAGGTAAATCCCACCAATTGTCATAACCTGAAATCTCACGTTAGAAATTATTGAACTTTGGCAGAGTCAGTGACTCAGCCCTGAACTGGATTCAAGGTCCGTGAATGTTGAGGAATGTGAGACCACAGGGCTCAGTTGCTGCTGCTGCTGCGTCACTTCAGTCGTGTCCGACTCTATGCGACCCCATAGACGGCAGCCCACCAGGCTCCCCCGTCCCTGGGATTCTCCAGGCAAGAACACTGGAGTGGGTTGCCATTTCCTTCTTCAATGTATGAAAGTGAAAAGTGAAAGTGAAGTCACTGAGTCGTGTTCGACTCCTAGCGACCCCATGGACTGCAGCCCATCATGCTCCTCCATCCATGGGATTTACCAGGCAAGAGTACTGGAGTGAGGTGCCATCGCCTTCTCTGACAGGGCTCAATTAGGACTGAGGATATCCGGGACTCAGACTCAGGACTGAAACCACTGTGTGATTTGCTGAAATAGCATTGTTCAAGGGACCAGGAAAGAACTCACATACCATCCCAAGCTCAGGGGCTCTCTAACTCCTATGCCTACTTAATCTCTTTGGACCAAACCTTGTTCCAGAGCAGTTCTTAGGGGAGCCAGGAATCTGGGAAGATGCACATACTGTTGCAGTTATCAGTGAAAATCCAGTTGATTCCACCTTTTTCTAGTCCTTGGTTCTGCTGCATGTGGCCTTGGGATGGTTTTTTAACCTCTCTAAGGCTCAATTTCCTCAAGAGAAAAATGGACTTCATAACTATACCTGTCTCACAGAGTTTTGTGAGGATGACATGAAATTAGGCAATCAAATTCATTAGCAGGGCACTTGGCCCTGAGGAGGTGCTGACACTTGCAGAGTACTATTCTCACTTTTTTGGCCCATCATTTTCGGCTTCAGGCAGCAAAGGCCTGAGAGCAACTTTGTGCCCGTATGTTCTCTCCCAGAATCCGCCCTTGGTGTCTCTACAGAAGTCCCCACCAGTCTCATTTTAGATCTGCCTAATGCCATCCATAGACAGGGATGTGAAACCCCATTCTTAGGAGAGGCTTGCCCACCCCTCAGGCCTCCAGGACCAAGCCTGACAAATATAGCAGAAATTACAGGCATCTGATTTCAGGCTACGTGTGTACACTTCGTGTAAGCCAAGCCCCAAACCCTAGTTCTGTTGCTGCATCAAAGGATCATCTCTCTTCCAGACTCCAGGCCCAGAAGAAGCAGCAATTTGGGATACAGCCCCCTCGTATTTTTAGCCTTGAAAACCCCAAAGCCAACATACCAGCGCTCACCCAAGCGTCTGTCACAAGCTGTTGTTTGATTTGGGTTGAGAAAATGACAGACTGAGTTCTACACCAAGAACAGAAGGGGGAAAAAAAAAGAGGGGAGAAAGGGAGTTTTCTTTTCCCTCCACTGCTAACCTCCATCCCCCCTCAACTCCTCCCCTAGGCCTGGGTGGACCCTGCCTGGTTAATCGTCCCCTGCTATATTTAAAAACCACAGATGTGTTTGGTGGAGACTTAATTTCGGGATTGCAGGCAGCGTCTCCTGAGGACAAGGGGAAAGCCGGTGCTGCGCGCCCGCCTGCCCTCCCTCCCCGCTGCTGCCCGGAGCTCTGGACTCCGCGGAATCCAGGTCAGGACGCGCCGCCGTCTTGGAACTGCCGCTGGTGAAGAGGCGCCCGGCGCCAGGCTGCAAAGATTGGGTGGGTGGCCTCGGGCTACGGGTTCCGTCTGCATTCGGTCCTGGGGGCTCTCGGGATGCGAGAGGCGGATTCGGCTCCCCGCTGCTGGTCTGAAAGCTCTCTGAAAATCACCTCCATCGGCGCGCGAGGATAAATATGCGCTGCTAGTCATGCCGTGATAGGGTGACGTTGGGTTTTGGAGGCTTGGAGATTGGCTTTTTGATTTGGCTTCCTCCTGCAGCTTAATGGGCAAAGCTCTCGGCTCGCCCAGAAACCAGGCCCTCCGCGCGTCCCC
>NW_011494811.1:1624138-1624439 GCF_000754665.1 Bison bison bison
GAGGCCGAGACGAGTCCCGCGGTGACGGCGTGCTAGGGGGAGAGCCGGCGCGCTCCCAGCCCCGGGAAAGCCCCGGCGACGCAGACTGCAAGTCCGGGGTCCTCGGAGCCGCCAGGGCACGCCGGGCCGCTCGCCTTCTTGCCCCCTCCCGGCAGGGATCCCCTTGCTGCGGGCGGCCGGGACTCCGGGCCTCTCCAGGGCTTTAGTCCGAGCCCGCGCCCGAGTCGGGGTTTCCCAGGGGTCTACGGAGGCGTGCTCCCTGCTCCTTAAACCGGTGCCGAGGGACCCCTCCCCAGGCCCC
>NW_011494811.1:1625207-1626619 GCF_000754665.1 Bison bison bison
GACTGAGTGACTTCACTTTCACTTTTCACTTTCATGCATTGGAGAAGGAAATGGCAATCCACTCCAGTGTTCTTGCCTGGAGAATCCCAGGGATGGAGGAGCCTGGTGGGCTGTGGTCTCTGGGATCACACAGAGTCGGACACGACTGAAGCGACTTAGCAGCAGCAGCAGCAGTCATTGTGGGCATTATTCCTCAGCCTACCTGGTCCAGTTACTCACTGCCAACAATCTGGATTTGGAGGAATGTGTCACACAGCTTCTCTTCAAGCTACAAGATTGGCTCAAAAGAGAAAATCACTCCCTTTGCACTCAAGCCTGGTTGCTTTGCTTGAAAGTTCAAACGTTTGATGAGTTTCAGAAATACATTTGACTCCAAAAAAGAAAGCCTTCATTGATTCAACCAATCAGTTATTTATTCAATAAATATTCAATAATTCCCTTGGCCAAGTATTTGCTGGGTACAGAGGCAAATAAAATAGAATGTTTCCTTTCCACATAAACACACACTCATCCCAGCAGGGATAACCAACCAGTGAACACACAATTACCATTTAAACTGACTCCTGTCTGTGAAGGCTACATCCCAGGTGCAGTGAAAATGTAGGAAGAGCACGTCTCTAGGGGGTCTTAAGGAGAACTTCTAGGGATAGCTGATCCCAGAAAGACAGGCTAGGGAGGAGCTGGCTTTGGTGAAAGTAGAGAGGGGAATGGTGGGGGAGAAAGGTCTTTGAGTGAAAGGATCAGTATGTGCTGTGCTGTGCTTAGTTCAGTTCAGTTCAGTGGCTCAGTTGTGTCCGACTCTTTGTGACCCCATGAATCGAAGCACTCCAGGCCTCCCTGTCCATCACCAACTCCCGGAGTTCACTCAGACTCATGTCCATTGAGTCAGTGATGCCATCCAGCCATCTCATCCTCTGTCGTCCCCTTCTCCTCCTGCCCCCAATCCCCTCCCAGCATCAGAGTCTTTTCCAATGAGTCAACTCTTCGCATGAGGTGGCCAAAGTACTGGAGTTTCAGCTTTAGCATCATTCCTTCCAAAGAAATCCCAGGGCTGATCTCCTTCAGAATGGACTGGTTGGATCTCCTTGCAGTCCAAGGGACTCTCAAGAGTCTTCTCCAACACCACAGTTCAAAAGCATCAATTCTTCGGCCTTCTTCACAGTCCAACTCTCGCATCCATACACGAACACAGGAAAAACCATAGCCTTGACTAGACAGACCTTTGTTGGCAAAGTAATGTCCCTGCTTTTCAATATGCTATCTAGGTTGGTCATAACTTTCCTTCCAAGGAGTAAGCGTCTTTTAATTTCATGGCTACAGTCACCATCTGCAGTGATTTTGGAGCCCAAGAAAATAAAGTCTGACACTGTTTCCCCATCTATTTGCCATGAAGTGATGGGACCGTATGCCAT
>NW_011494811.1:1626719-1628811 GCF_000754665.1 Bison bison bison
TCGCCCACACACCCCTCACCGCCACCACCACACACATGCACACACGCACACAGCCACAGGCCTTCATTCAGAGGCTGGCCTGCTCCTGCAAGACCCTGCCTGACCTGCTCCGAGGACCTGAGCCACTGGGGAGACGAAGAAAGCGATATGTTTCCGGAGGGGAAAAAAGCGATTTTCCCCCGCCTCTTTATTCACTGTGTTTTATTTTTAACTGTGGAGGGAGAGGGTGGGGGTTAAATAGAACAAACGCCTTTAATGCAGTGCCATAAATTTACCCGCTCCCTGCCCGCCTGCCTGCCGCCTGTCTCTCTCTCCCTCTCTGTCTCTCCTTGTCCGTCTGTCTCTCTCTCTCTCTCTCTCTCTCTCTGTCTGGCGCGCTCTCTCTGTCTGTCTTTGGCTCTGTCCCCTGGTGACTAAAAAACAAACCCCGAACGTTTGGTTGTTCGGGCTCCTGGGCAGAAAGATTGAAACTCGGGGTAGTTTGTCAGAAGGGCAGGCCGCAGCTGGGAGCAGGGCTGCGCGCTCTTGAGTGGCCGAGAAACACCCCAGGCGGAGGGAGCTGTGGGTACGTGATAGGAGCACATCCGGCCTGCTGGTGGGGGCCTCGTGGCGACCTGGTGACTCGCAGCCGTGTGTGATTAATCTTCCGCAGCTGTTGTGCCCCGTCCACTTGAGCTGAGCTCTTGTTTACCTCGATTTTCAAATATAGCTGCTGCACCCTGCTTCTCCCTGACGGAGGGAGATCCAAGATCCGCTCAGGCCCTCCCTCCCGCCGGCCCTTCTTCCTGCGGGCCTTGCGGGGTCCGAGTTTGAGAGGAACCCGCGCCTTCCTGCCGTGCGAGGATCAGAGCTGGGGGTAGCTGTGGTCTCCCAACCCCTCACCGCCATCTGCAATTCCCCTTTGCAGTTTGCACATGCAAGTCTACTCCACGGTTACCTGTTCCTTTAAATAAAATATAGATATGGGGTTGAGAAGAAGCAGGTGGGACCTAAATTTGGTTGAAGTGATTCTCAGACTTCATGAAGATGGGAAGGCTGTTTAGGTGGTTTCCTCTACCTGGGAATGCTTTCTTGCTTTTCCAACACTTCGTCCTTGTCTAATGTACTCCTATTTATCTTTCTGTCCTTAGTTCATTGGTGACTTTCTCAAGGAAGCTTTCCCTACCTTCCCTAAGCCAGATTCCTTTATTTTACACTCCTAACTTGAACCTATTATTTTGAAGTAATTTAAAGATTCACATTCAATGTATTTATGTGATTGAGTAAGGCCAGTCACGCCTCTGGACAGCAAGCTGCATGAAGGGAGGAAAGAGAGCTGGTGTTTATTCACCTTGTATCCCCAGGACCTGGCAGTGTGCCTGGCATAGAGAAACTACTCCATCAGTGCTGAGTGAATGAATGGAACTAGCAGGAATAAGTTACCTCTTCTCTGATCTCTACTTTGGCATCTCTTGCAGAAGGGCTACAGTCCTTCCCAGGTGGCGCCAGTGGTGAAGAACCCATCTGCCAATGCGGGAAGGGAGAGAAGATGCAGGTTTGATCCCTGAGTTGGGAAGATCCAACCCTAGATCCCCTAGAGAAGGGCATGGCAACCCCCTGCAATATTCTTGCCTGGAGAATCCCATGGACAGAGGAGCCTGGCGGGCTACAGTCTATGGGGTCACAAAGAGTCGGACACGGCTGAAGCGACTGAGCATGCACACGCATGGCCCTGCAGAGCCTCCTGGTCAGAGAAGGAAGAATAGGGCCAGCAAACTGACCCTGTAAAAAACACGCCCTTCCAGTGGACTTCTCCCTGGGTTGGGACCCTGAAGTCAAGGGAGTGTCCCCCTGATCCAGCCCTGCCCTGTCCCTGTGCAAGGCGGCCCCTTGTACAGTCCCTGGTGTAGTTACTGGCATTGTCCATGGGTAGTCATTGTGGCAGAGAAGGCAATGGCACCCCACTCCAGTACTCCTGCCTGGAAAATCCCATGGATGGAGGAGCCTGGTAGGCTGTAGTCCATGGGGTCGCTAGGAGTTGGACACGACTGAGTGACTTCACTTTCACTTTTCACTTTCATGCATTGGAGAAGGAAATGGCAATCCACTCCAG
>NW_011494811.1:1630094-1657751 GCF_000754665.1 Bison bison bison
TTAAATCTATTTCTCACTTCCACTGTATAATCATAAGGGATTTGATTTAGGTCATACCTGAATGGTCTAGTGGTTTTCCCTACTTTCTTTAATTTCAGTCTGAATTTGGCAATAAGGAGTTCATGATCTGAGCCACAGTCAGCTCCTGGTCTTGTTTTTGTTGACTGTATAGAGCTTCTCCATCTTTGGCTGCAAAGAATATAATCAATCTGATTTCGGTGTTGACCATCTGGTAATGTCCATGTGTAGCGTCTTCTCTTGTGTTGTTGGAAGAGGATGTTTGTTATGACCAGTGCATTTTCTTGGCAAAACTCTATTAGTCTTTGTCCTGCTTCATTCCGTATTCCAAGGCCAAATTTGCCTGTTACTCCAGGTGTTTCTTGACTTCCTACTTTTGCATTCCAGTCCCCTAAAATGAAAAGGACATTTTTTTTTGGATGTTAGTTCTAAAAGGTCTTGTAGGTCTTCATAGAACCGTTCAACTTCATCTTCTTCAGCGTTACTGGTTGGGGCGTAGACTTGGATTACTGTGATATTGCTGTGCTCAATCATGTCCAACTCTTTGAAACCCCCTGGACTGTAGCCCACCAGGCTCTGTCCATGGGATTTCCCAGGACAGAATACTGGAGTGGGTTGCCATTTCCTACTCCAGGGGATCTTCCCCACCCAGAGATCGAACCTGCATCAGTCTCCTGCATTGCAGGCAGATTCTTTATTGCTGAGTGGTCAGGGAAGCCCTGAAGGGATCAGTATGCAAAGGCCTAAAGTGGACAAGAGCTCTTTCAAATGACTAAAGACTGAAGGTAAAGTTCAGAGAGATGAGTTTAGAGAAGTTCTAGGGGCCAGATCTTGAAGGACTTGTACTTCATGCTAAGGTTTTCCACTGAGTTTCCAGTGGGGACTTAGGAAGGTTTTCAGTGCTGAAGTGCATGGTCAGATCTGCATTTTAGATAGTGCATCAAGACCAGAATGTAGCGAGAGGAAGCAGGGGACTATTGCAGAACCCTTGTGCGTTGTCATCCTGCTGGCCTAGGAGGGAGGGCTAGGGGGGTCCTCTTTCTGTTTCAGCATACAAACCAGAGCTGTCCTTCTAGGAAGGAATTTCCCTATTTTCTTTAATGAGATTGGTTTGTGTTCAGTTGTCTCTGTTTTTTTGGATGGGCACTCTAAACCCAACACTGGGTAGACCACTTCAAGAGAAAGGAAAAATGGCTCCAGCATGTCTAAGACACTCTTCCCAGTCAGCTGAGCTGCCCAGCAAGGTGGACCCCTAAAGATCTGAGATCTCTGGGTCCTGGGGAAGGTCTTGAGCAGGAAGGTCAGGGGTAAGAAGGATTGCAATCCATAGAGACTATTGAACAAGACATCTAGATAGGAAGAATCACATGTATATGTACATTTTTATAATATGAAGAGTTGCTGCTGCTGCTAGGTCGATTCAGTCATGTCTGACTCTGTGCGACCCCATAGACGGCAGCCCACCAGGCTCCCCGTCTCTGGGATTCTCCAGGCAAGAACACTGGAGTGGGTTGCCATTTCCTTCTCCAGTGCATGAAAGTGAAAAGTGAAAGTGAAGTCGCTGAGTCGTGTTAGACTCCTAGCGAACCCATGGACTGCAGCCCACCAGGCTCCTCTGCCCACAGGATTTTCCAGGCAAGAGTACTGGAGTGGGGTGCCATCACCTTCTAGAGGCTAATTCCTGAATCAGGTGTATTTAGATGTGGTATACAGGGTCATGTCTACTAAGAAAACAGCTCTTGGAATGGGTCAGGTAGGATTTACTGCCTTGATGTCTGAATGACAAATAGTGCTTTCCTGGTTGTGTACAGGAATGCTGGGTCATGTTGGGACTGGATCCGGAAGTGGGTCTGGAAACTGTATTCCTGCCCAGGCTTCCACATGGCAGTTTCCAAATCACTTGAGAGGAGAAGATGTCCAGGTTACACACCACTTTGTTCATCCTAGAGAATGAACCAAGTAGTGTGAGCTTGCACACTCTTCCTTTGCACCCTGATCTCCCAACTTTGTTCTCCATCCTTACTTGTCACTGGTCTCACAATTTAAAAGTTCTCCCTTCCCTTCCTGCCCAGTGTCCCTCCTGCCCTGCCTTCATCAGCCTGCCCTGAGCTCTTTCCTTTTGAGCACTGAATCCCCTCCATCTAATTGTAAGCATGCTCAACATCCTGGCAAGAATATCCCTTTGTTCACTTCCTCCCCTGTCATTTTCTCTTCCCATCTTGCTTTCCACACACTCTTGAAATTTTAGAGTAGACATCTGTTTCTATTTCCCCATCACTCATTCATTCACTTAGTCCCTTGCTTTCTCATTTTTTCCTACCTTCTGCCCAACTCTCACTCACCAAGGACTTCTCATTCCCCCAAATATAATAACTTATTCCTGATTTCCCCCAACCCCCATCAGAAAAAATTGATCATTAGCTCCGTGAAACTTCCCCCCCTTGACTTCTATCGCACAGAATCTCTCCAGGTTCCACTAGCTCTCTAGGTGGGCCCTCTTTCACTTCATCTCCAAGATCCTCTCCTCCCTCCCAGTTTTCTCCCACAGGTTTGCTGTCACACCTCAGGCTGCAAAAGTTACAGCCACTGTGTGTGATAAAGTGCTCCATTAAGATGGAAAAGGCATTAAATTTGTACTGTAAGATATTCTGGGGGCTTCCCTGGTAGCTCAGTCGGTAAAGAATCTGCCTGCAGTGCGGGAGACCCAGGTTCGATCCCTGGATTCGGAAGATCCCCTGGAGAAGGAAATGGCAAACCACTCCAGGATTCTTGCCTGGGAAATCCCATAGACAGAGGTGTCTGGCAGGCTATATAGTCCATGGGATCTCAAGAGTCCAACATGACTTAGCGACTAAACCACCACCAACCACCATAAGATATTCTGAGTGAGAGAATGAAAGAGAATACACTCACACAACTTTTATTACAGTATATTGTTATAATTGTTCTATTTTATTATTAGTTATTATTGCTAACCTATTTCAGTTCAGTTCAGTTCAGTTCAGTCGCTCAGTCACATCCAACTCTTTGTGACCCCCTGGACTGCAGCACGCCAGGCCTTGCTGTCCATCCCCAACTCCCAGAGTTTACTCAAATTCATGTCCATTGAGTTGGTGATGCCATCCAACCATCTCATCCTCTGTCGTCCCCTTCTCCTTCCTCCTTCAATCTTTCTGGGCCTAATTTGGAAATTTAACTGTAAATGTGTATATACAGGGAAAAACATAGTATACATAGAATTAAGTACTATTTGCAATATCAGACATCCACTTGGGAGCCTTAGAATTTATCCCACACAGATAAAGGAGCACCATTGTGTTCCTTACATCTGTTCAGTCCATGCCTCTCTTCCCTATCCCTACTACCACGACCTCAGTATGGATTTGACAACCTCTAACATAATAATAATGATAATTATAATAGAAATTATTATTATAGCAGCCAACATTTGTATGTTTGCAACAGAGTAAAGCTACTGTATTCAAAGTGCCCAACATTGAGTTTTCCCACTCAGTCCTTACCGTACCTGTAAAAAAAATAACTTTCTAAGCTATATTATTATGATGATACTATAAACAGTAACTTTCTAACATCTTCCCAACTTCATTCTTCCAGTCCTTCAATTCACTTTAGTGGCTATTATAAGATTGCCCTCCTAAAACCCTAGTCTAGGCTTGTCATTTTCCCACACAAAAGCCTTGAAGGGCCTCTCACTTTTTGCCCGAGTCCAACTCCTAATATTCAAGGTCCTCCTTGGCCTGCTTCACCACTCCACTTCTAGTCTCACTTCTTACAGTTCCCATGTGGGCACCTAAGTACTCTTGTCCTTTCTTCTTCTGCGCTTTTGTTCATGGTTTGCCCTTCACTAAGAATCCTACTGTTCTTCAGTTCAAATGCCTCTTTCTGATGGGAAGACTGTGAAGAAGCAGTCTCTTATTCTGAATTTTGATGACGCAGCATCTGTTTTTCACAAGTCCCTTATATTTATTTAAATGCAGATTTTTTATTATTAAAAAATATATGTATTTTTCATCTTGAGACTCACCTTCTTCCTGGACCAAGTCCTTTCTCTCTCTCCCACTTCTTGTTGTATGGTACCTGAAACACAGTGGCTCATCAATGAAAAATGAATAACCTACCTCACTCTTGAGGCAGGTGGACTAAAAGCAAGAAAGAGAATCTGTCCTATTTATCATAAAAGGAGCCAGTGAAGGAATAAAAAAATCAACCCAGGAATGGGCAATGTGGTATCACAGAAGATGCATTGAACAAGTGGCAAGAACAGTATATTTTAGTTGTTATTTCTTCTGACAACTACAGGCAAAACCCTTTGCTGCTTTCTGGGCCTCACATTCCTTACCTTTAAAAAATGCTATGTTGGATGTGTTGACTTTTAATCTACTTCCCTGACAATTCTGTGTTCTGTGGGTCTGGTTCCACAGCTTATAGATCACCTCCTACTAAGAATGTTATTCATGCTGATCACATCTTTTGCTTCAGAGCTTTCCAGCTGCAATTTGAAGCCCCCAGTGTGTCTGTTATTACATTGGGTCTCTAGAGGTGAGATGAGCAGCCAACCCAACTATCTGGCTGTCTGGGCTACAAGGCATCCTGAGCTGCTTGAGGGTCTGGTGGCCTGAGCTTGGCCCTCCTGTGTGGAGTCCCTTCCCACTGCAACCCTCCAGGGCATTCTCAGAATCGGCCCCCAAATGCTCCAGACAGGTCAGTCTCAAGTCCTGTGCTTCTGCTTTTCCTTTTCCATCCAGGAAGGATGTATTTGGATCCATGTAGACTCTGTTGTGGAGAAGACAATGGCAACCCACTCCAGTACTCTTGCCTGGCAAATCCTATGGATGGAGGAGTGGGATTTGGTGGGCTGCAGTCCACGGGGTCGCTAGGAGTCGGACACGACTGAGCGACTTCACTTTCACTTTTCACTTTGATGCATTGGAGAAGGAAATGGCAACCCACTCCAGTGTTCTTGCCTGGAGAATCCCAGGGACAGGGGAGCCTGGTGGGCTGCCGTCGGTGGGGTCGCACAGAGTCGGACACAACTGAAGCGACTTAGCAGCAGCAGCAGCAGACTCTGTTGAGAGTCTACCTGGAATCCCTTTGCCCAGCGGCTTTCCAAAGGTTCTGCTTACTTCCTATCATATCACTATACTCCCCCCTCTAGGATTCAGGAAGAATCACCTTGAGTCCGTGCCTTCCAGACTCTCAGGAGGAACTAATGGGGGAGTCAACTTCAAGGGGAATCATTAATGACCAGCCCGTGTGTGTGCTCTAAAGTAGAGGAAGAATGGGACTTCCTGATGGTCTAGTGGTTAAGACTCCTCCTTTCCATCGCAGGGGGCAGTGGGTTCGATCCCTGGTCAGGTAGAGAGAGATCACGGCTGCCAAGACAGCAGCTGGATCTGCTGGAAGTCCTAGGAGTCTGCTCCTAGCGCCCTCTTGTGAAAGAAGGGCCCAGAACATCCCTGGAGTTAATCCCATATTTTAACATTTAAAAATTAAGAGAACTAAATGCTATTAAAAAATAGATCAGTCTCCTGGAGAATGAGCTGAGGAAAAGGCACATAAAAGTACCAGTTTTATGACCAGCTTTCCCTTCATGGGTAGGCAGTAGGGCAGAGGGATGTCAGCCCTCTCTCTGTGGATAATTCCGAAAGATAGAGCCCAAGTCATTTTCTCTGGGAACACATAAAGGTGGGAACGATACCCCTTCAGGCTGCTCTGGGCTTCTCACACCCCTGGCCCAGCCCTGATTTCCTTTCAGTAATAGGGAATGTTGTCTCTTGGTCTTTGCTGACATGATGCTTTTCCAGGTTGGTGGAGGGAGACCCCCTGAAAGCTGGAGGACCAAGGTTATGTTCTGACTCCGTTATTTCTTGGCTTAGAAACTCTAGGCAGCTAACTGAGCCTCTGTTTCTTCATCATTGTGAACATCCTCGTGAGGACTGAATGGGAGCAAGAAGGCCTTTGTCCACTGTTGGTACAGACCATCACTTGATATTTGTTGAGGGAATAGTGCACTATGAGTGTTGGCTATTATGAGGCCACACACTCTGGAGGAGAAGTAAGGTGCTCATGAGAGGACTAAGGTAGGCAGAATGAAATGCGTTTAGAGACAGTCTCCCAACCGCCTTCCAAATACTTTGTGGTCCTGTTGGTGCTTTCAAATGAGCAGAACTGCCAGCTCTCTGAGATCATTGGTTGTAACCATTTACCTCTCTACCCCAAGGCTTCCCAGAAGCTTGATATCTCCTCTCACAGGTGCATCTTTCCAAAAACGCTTAGTCCTGCAGAGTGAGCACTGATCTCTTCGACAAATGCTGACACTCACTCTGCCAGGCTGCAGTCAAGCAGCCTGAGAATATCGTGGTGAGAAAAAAGATCAAGTTGTCTGCTCCCATGAAGTTTATATTGTATGATAAACCAGTTAACAAATAGAAAAGCAATGATTCCAGCCAGTGGGGTGCTCTGAAGAAAAGAAAAGAGTGGGAATTCCCTGATGGTCCAGTGGTTCAGACTCTGCACTTCCACTGCAGGGGGCACAATTCGATCCCTGGTCAGGGAACTGAGATCCTGCAAGCAGGATCAAGTTGTGAGCTTTCAAAGATGCAAACATGCATTCCATCAACATTAGGCATGAGTGAAATTGCAGCTTGCCCTCCATCTCCTATAGCTGAGGATCCTTCAGCTCTACCATCTCCCAGCTCTTCACCCTCCTCCAGTCAGTAATTCTTCTTGTCTGTTCACTTGATGCCAGCCCCTGTATGCCAGCTGTTGTACTGTACCCCTGTACTTTTCAAGGTACTGTACTGTAAGATTTTAAGTGTTGTTGCTTGTTTTTTAATGAATTACTTGTGTGAAAAGTTTTATAAACCTATTGCTGTGTAGTGCTGTATAGCCAGTTGTGTTCGTTGAGTACCTGGGCTAACTTTGTTGGACTTAGGAACAAATTGGACTTACAAATGCAGTCTTGGAAAGGAACTCATTTGTATGTAAGGTACTTAACTGTATCTGATTTACATTTTAAAAAGATGGTAGTTGCTGTTTTTCTGGAGCACAGACTGTAACAGATGTGGCAAGATTGGCAGCTTTGCATTAGTCCAGGTAAAAGATATAATATTGAACCTCCAGTAGCTGGAAAAGAGTGTGACATACAGTTGGCACCCAATAAACGAGAACACATCCAAGATTCTGTGGACCAACTGAAAACAGAAGATTCTGATAGTGAAAGAGGGATGAAGAGACACTGGCACCAAACCGCATCAGGCACCATCGTCATCCCAGTAGTCCTGCAGGGTTTTTCCTGTAAGGATCTCCAGGACTGAAGAAATGTGAGCTGGAAAATTCGACAAAATTGGTCAGACTTAGATAGCTGTATAGCTTTAGGGACATCTGTGACTGTGAGACAGATGGAGCCAGGAGAATTAGGGGCTCTAGTGAAGAAGGCCCTAGAGCTCCAACAAAGGACCAGAATGCTCCTCAGTCTTGTCAAGGTAGTAACCATTTGTTGGCTCAATAGTCCAAACTGTTCTGAGTCTGGGCTTCCAAGTGGCACAGTGGTAAAGAACCTGCCTGCCGATGTAAGAGATGCAAAAGACACAGGTTTGATCTCTGGGTTGGAAAGATCTCTTGGAGTAGGAAATGACAACCTGCTCTGGTATTTTTGCCTGGAAAATTCCATGGACAGAGTAGCCTGGTGGGCTACAGTCTATTGGGTCACAATGAGTTGGACACAACTGAGCACACACACACACACACACACACGCACACATATTGATTCTACTTTCGAAAATGGTCTAAACCCTGCCTCCCCTCAGCAGGCCTGCTCTCATTGCCTGTGTTCAGGTTCTGATCACATCTCACTCAAATACTTTGAGAGTCTCTGAACTGGTCTTCCTGCCCCTAGTCTTGCCCCACCTTCATTCACATATCTAGTTTCTGCATTGTTGTCAGTCTAGGTCTCCATCCAAAGGAAAAACAATGATGTTGTCCCTCCTGTGATTAAAAGACTCTCAGTACTTCCTTTGGAGAAGGAAATGGCAACCCACTCCAGTGTTCTTGCCTGGAGAATCCCAGGGACAGGGGAGCCTGCTGGGCTGCCGTCTACGGGGTTGCACAGAGTCGGACACGACTGAAGTGACTTAGCAGTAGCAGCAGTACTTCCTTATTACCACCAAGGTAACGACCAAATTCCTTGACTGGGCATACAAAGCCTTTCACAAACAATTCCCCACTGATTGCTGCAGCTTCTCTCAGCTCTCTCAAATGCCCTGCCCTTCAGACACCCTGCCCACCTTTCTTTAAACAGACATTGCTTGTTGAGGCTGACCTGCTCTTTAGCATGGCTTTCTCTTACCTATTTGAGGTGCAGTGGCTTTGACCCAGTTAACTCATGTTCATTCTTCAACTCCTAGATCCAAAGTTGCCTGGTCCATGAAGTGACCCTGCTGGTCCCAGGCAGCACTTGACCTTCCTTCCTCTGCACTGTCTTGGCACATGCTTCCAAGTCTAGGACTTTCTTTTTCTTTTTTTGGTAATTTGGTTTTCTGTCACTGTTCTCCAGTGAAGTGTGTGGTCCTCAGGGGGGATTACATATTTGTTCATATAACTCAAATTAGAAAAACCTTGCTCACAGCATCCCTAACAGATGGGATGCTCCATTTGAACACTGCCAAGAGTGGGAGAAATCACTAGCTATTATGCCTTCTATTTTTGTACATTTATTCATGGATCTATTCATTCACTAAGTATATACTGAGCACCCACTCTATGCCAGGCACTGATATAGATGGCAGGGATACAGAAATACCAAACAGATAAAAATTGCTACCCTCTAGGAACTTTTATTCTAAGTTCTTTTGAATGTGCAAAAAAAGAGTTGGGTACCT
Source organism: Bison bison bison (assembly GCF_000754665.1). Classification (NCBI taxonomy): domain Eukaryota; kingdom Metazoa; phylum Chordata; class Mammalia; order Artiodactyla; family Bovidae; genus Bison; species Bison bison. Next base: position 1,639,013 of record NW_011494811.1, read on the forward strand.
TCTCATCTGATTCAGTGGAAGTCGACCTGTACCACACGGACTCAGTTTCATACCTGTGCATGCATGTATACGTGAATAAATGAATCACAGAGCAAACAAAGATGGCGTGAGGAAAACATGGAGAAGTCAACATAAGATACCATCCATGAAAAGGAAAATACTTAGAAACATGTCTTGCTGAAAATGGGATGAGCAGCTTCATTTTCCTGTGTGGATAAGGGAACTCTGGGTCTTCTCTGTTTCTTCAGTAAAAGTGTAGATTAAGCTAACAGCAGGTTTAGGGAGAGACAGTGGGGAAATCTACTTCTATGGGTAGGGAGTTGATGCTCTTTGTCATTGGCAGGGTATGAAAGGAAGTTAGAGTCCAGGAGGGTGGATGTTTGTCTAGTGTATAGAAAGGCTTTGTGGTACACCCACTTATGAGTCAACTCATGATACACTAAGAGTCCTTCTTTTGGTTCAGAGAAATTCCGTAATGGTTGGAATCCCTGAGATGCAAATGTCTTTCATAGTTAGTCTGTGTTCCTTTTATTCTCTCCCAGGATTCTCAACCTTGGCTGTACCTCTAAATCAACTAAGGAACTTTTAAAAAGTCTAAATATTGAGACTTCACTCCCAGAGAGTCCAAAACTTAGGTCTGGAGTAAGATCCAGATACCTATATTTTTTAGAGCTCCAAAGTTATTCTAATGCACAGCACTCTTTAGCGTGTGACCCTGGTTCCATTATTGCCTCCAATGTGGGGGATGACTTACATGCAGATGTAGATCCAACAGCTGGAGAAGCAGAACTTAAATTAGGTGAGCAAGGCCCTTTCTTCCTTTCACTCTGGTCCCCTTGCATGCTTTGTGATTCTCCAGATCTGTGAAGGACTCATAGACAGCAAAGTCCTCTGGCCTCTAGAGAGTGTGGTAAACCTTTGAGTAGAATCAACAAGCCTTGGAATCATAGAATTTTGGAGGCAGGGAGGACATTAGAGATCAGATCCAACCTCTTAGCCCTCTGAACTGAGTGTGATAACTTGCTAGAAAAGAAAAGTCCCTATATTGAGGGGGAATCCCTCAGGGAGTTTCTCTAAGTGTGTAGGAGATGGACATGCAGACAAATCAGCCCAGGTTAATGTGATGATGTGTGACAAGTGCTTTAGTGGTCATCAAAGGGCTAGAGGAACACAGGGGAGAAAATGACTCAGTTGGAAGGTAGAGGAAGAGGGTGTTATCAGGGAAGGCTTCCCAGAGGAGTAGAGATTTCCAGGGCTGTAGGTTCTTGACTTGAGGGCTCCAGATTCCGATCCTGTTTTTCCACCTTCACTTTTAGACTTTGGCATTTGACACACCAAGTTTCATAGCTCAGCTGTGCTACTCAGCTAGTGGACCTGGGTAAATTAGTAATCTTTGGGCCCAAGTCTCCTCATCTCTAAAACAGTTAACGCTAACTAAATCATTGTGGGATCCTTAGGTCTTACACAGAAGCTATAGAAATGCCTGATGCAGTGCCACCCATAGAGTAAAGAATACTTAATGAAGAGATAGGATTGTTGTGATCATTTTAAAGTCCTTTATTTATATACAGCATGAGGAGATTGAGGCTTGCTGGTGCTTCCTCTTTGTGTGTGGCAGTGCCTAGGAGAAGGCCAGCTGGGTTTTATGAAGTTATCATATGACTTGGATGCCATTAAGGGTTTGGAGGCTTTGAGGAAGGCAAAATGTGACAATTGCATGGGAACAGAGAAGCAAGAATCGTGGAATATCAACCACACATACTACTGCAAGGTCCTCGATATTATAAAACCGTGATGTATTGCAGCCACTGTCCGTAAGGTTAGAGGCAGCGGTGCAGTGACCAACTTGAGAGCTTAGAGCAGAACAAGAAAAAGAGTAACTTCCCATGACATCGTCATAGTATCATGCCCATAATTCCTTGTTTGTCTCTATCCTTCGTTAGAAGAAAATGTCAAATGGTTGGGGATGTGGTGTAGCACTTTCACGGGTGTATGCTCAGTCACAAGCGCAGTGTTTGGTTCACAATGGGCATTCAAAGAGCAGTTGTTTAAAAAATGAGTTTGATGCAAGGTGCTTTTGGTAAAGCCAGATTGTAGGCTCTCCTTGCCTTTGGGGGCCCTCCTTTCCTACCGTGCTCCCTTAATCTCTTCTCTTCTGACATCTCCGGGGCAGTGGCTGGCTCTCACACTGCCCTGGGCCGACCTAACTGAAATATGTGCCTTCACTTCTTTGCCTGTTGTGGAGATGGACCTGCCTGCCATCAAAGCATTTTTGACTCAAAGCAACTGTGGAGATTATCCAACCCCACATGGATTTTCTGGATGAGGAAGCTGATGCCGTTAAGAGTTCTCTAACTCTTTGAAGTCTCATAGCTTGTTGAGGCAGAGCTAGGAAGAAAGTTCTTGCCTCTTGCTTTCAGATTTGGGGCTCTTCTACTGTTTCAGGCTGCCTTGGAGTACGTACCATCTCCAAGTTCATAGTGAGGGCTCCATATCCAGAAAAACTCACCCTCCCTTCCCCAGGCCCTTTGCTTTTCAAAGGGCTACCCAAACCCAAAGCATCTACCTAGCATGGTGGTTAATGCCAAGTACTGTAGAGTCAGACTGCCAGAATTCAAGAGCTTATTTGTCTACTTACCATGCGACTTCACTTTCACTTTTCACTTTCATGCATTGGAGAAGGAAATGGCAACCCACTCCAGTATTCTTGCCTGGAGAATCCCAGGGACGGAGGAGCCTAGTGGGCTGCCGTCTATAGGGTGGCACAGAGTTGGACACCACTGATGCAACTTAGCAGCAGCAGCAGCAACCATGATTTGGGCAAATTCTTTAACCTTTGTAAATTCAAATTTGCTTATCCCCTGGAGAAGGGAATGGCTATCCATTCCAGTATTCTTGCTTGGAGAATCCAATGGACAGAAAAGCCTGGTAGGCTACAGTCCATGGGGTTGCAAAGAGTCAGACACGACTGAGCAACTAACACTTTCACTTTCAAAATGGGCGTGACGATAATACTAACTTTTTTTACTTGGAATATTCAAAGCTATCATAATGGACGAAAAGCAGCATCCTTACATTTTCTTCCTTGGATCCAAGTTCCGATTGTGGCAGCCAAACTACCTAAGTAGCCGAGGTTGCGTCTTTCCTACTTGAGTGCCGGAAATTTAGTTCCTGTGTTTCTGGGAGAGCTTTGCCATGGAGAGGACTCTGCAGGCTCTCAGCCCCTGTAGGCAGAGGAAGTCCAGGAGAAGATGCAGTGTTCTTGGACTCGGATTGCACTTCAGATCCAGTGCAGCCTGGCTGCACCTAAAACTTTAATGTAAATTGGCTGTGACGTCTGTGCAGGGGCCCAGATTTAGAAGCAGAGCAGGATGCGTCTACCCAGGCTGGTGACAGACCCGGAGCAGTGTTCCCATTGGAGAAAGTGGAGGGCGTAGCAAGAGGGAGAATTTGCTCAGTCTGGCCTGGTGGCTCTGTTTTATTAATGATCTGGAAGAGCAGAGGAAAGTGACTTTAATTAAATTTGCCAGTGATATTAAAAGATGTCAGGAGCCACTGCTGAGGACACAGACACCTTGCAGATGGCCCTGGGGGGTTTAGGAAAATAATCCAGGGAAAAAATGAGAGGCCGTGGGCTGAGCTGAGGGGTCAGAGGGTCATCACATGCAGAATGTACCCTCCGCCCACCCTCTTTATCTGTATCTGTTCTATTTCCAATAGATTTCTGACTGATCTTCCTGCTTTGGTTTTGTCCCACTTACAGCCACCCTAAAACCTATCTAGCCAAATTGGTTTTTCTGGAATACCATGTCATTCTCTGTTCAAAATCCTATCATTGGCTTTTCACTGCCCTTAGGATAAAATCCCATCTTCTCAGCCTGGCATATAAGACTTGCCATGAACTGGGTCCTCCCTCTGTGTCCAGCCTCTTCTGTCCCTCCTGCCTCACACTCATTTGCCTGTAATCCTATGTATACAGAGGGCTTTCCTGCCCCACGTCTTTGCTTCGGCTGTTCTCTTTGACTCAGATGCCCTTCCCATGTTCTTTCTTTTTTTTTTTCTCTGTCTTTCTTCTTCTTTTTTTAACTAAAGTGCAGTCATGCTTGAAGCCTCATTTCAGGGATCACCTCCTTCGGAACGCCTCCCTGAATCCCCGAGTTGGCTCGGTGCCCTGCTTGTGTTCGGCAGCACTCAGCCCACACCTTCGCTGGTGATAGTAGGAGTGCCTGTGTGTGCATCTCTCCACCCCTGCTCAGTGGTGCCTTGGAGGGAAAACCCCGTATCATAGTTTATTTTGTCCAGCGACCTCTAGGACAGGCCTGGCAAATCACAGGCACTTGTTAATGTTTGTCCAACTGAACTGATAGAAGGAGAATATTTGGGTGGGAGATGGCCTTGGGCGATCAGGACACCCCAGGAAACCTGGGGAGCAGTCAACTCAACCAAATGGTTGGCTCTCCTGTGAGAGTACGTAGGGCAGCCAGATTGCTTCTAAGACCACAGAAGACTGGAAGCTGACTGGGGCTCGTGGGTGTTCTGCAACAAATTGGGACATCCTCTTAAGGTGGAGTGATTGGGACCATCAACTTTATGTCATCTCTATGTGAGCTCTGGTTCTGCTACTTCTTTGCTTTATACTTGGAGTAAATGACTCAAATGACTTAACTAAGACTCAGTTTCCCAAAATGTAAAATAGGGATTAAAATAGTACTGATCTCTAACAACAACTAATAGGGTTGTTATGAAGATGAAATAATACATTCAAACTTTATGCACACAATATCTGCTTTTAAGCGTTATTTACTGTCACTAATATCTTTCTTGTTTCGGGCAGTTCTGGGGATCTCAAGCTGGGTCACCTCCATGAGTATGGCTTAGGACTGATTAAGAGCCTTCTGGAAACATCAAAGTTCAGTTGGGTCTCTAAGGGAGTGCAGTGAACCACCCAGGAGGTAGGGATCTGTCTCAATCTGTGTCTGGGGCTGGAGTTATGGCAAAAAATGACCATTGGCTTGTTCATCAGAGACATCCCCTCTCCCTCTAACTTCTCAGGCAGAAACCATCTCCTGGCAGAGCTGGAGAGAACAACTAGGCATCCCCCGGTGGTTTTTCACCTTCAGTTCTAACAACTTAGTGCAGACAATCCCTAACCACTTTCTTGCCTTGTTTTCTTTTATTGGTTCCTTCAGTTCATCTGTTGTCTCAGGGAACAGTCTTTCTAAACTGACCTCTGATTATGACCATGTGATAGCACAGTCCCCATAAAAACCTGTTGCCACAAGTGTCTGTAGGACAGAATAAAGACCATGATCCTCCTTAATTGTCCCGGTGGGTATGAGCAGTCGGAGTCCTCGTCCCCCGTCGATCAGGAAAACACTACTACCTGAGTGTCCCCTGTCCCCTACTGCAGCAGGCCAGCCTCTTCCCTAACCTGTGGGTAGCCCACCCCTTTGGGCTTGGCCAGTTGTGCAGCTGCCACTGCCTGTCACCATGCTGGCTGTTGATCAAAGAGCTGCTCCAGCTGTGCCCACCTGCTGTCTCCTCCTGTGTGGGGCTCATCAGAATTCACAAAATGTTGGGTTTTCAGAGATCAAGGCAAGAAGCCAAGATCCATGTCTGTCCACAATTCTCCAGGTAGGTGAGTGCTAACCCTAAGAATAGGGTCTCTGTGCACATCGCAGGCTATGGGGGCATTTTCAGTCTTTGAATATGGATGCCGATCACCTTCAGCCTCTCTGCTCCTCTACAGTCGATGTCATAGCCTTTTCTCCCCCAAGTGAGGTCAAAGCCCCAAGCACCTGCTGGGGTGACCCCTGGTACCTGGACTAGTGGGGATTATGGGCCTCAGCAGTTGGCTCCCGTTCTGAGGAATACAAAACCAAGTTAATCCACAGAGCCCTTTGGGAGGAGGGCCTTCAGGATTATCATATGCACCAGGGTGTGTCCCAGGGGGAACTTCTCTTTGAGTACAAGCCTTGGCAATTGAAAGAGGTCCTAAGTAGCCTCTAAAATCTAGTGTGGATTTGTCTACGAGACCTATTTTTTTCTAAATGGCTACGATTCAGATTGTAAAATGACTTTTAAGAAGGCTGATTTCTGAGTGTGTTAGTCTGCTCAGGCTGCCCTAACAAAATACCATAGACTGAGTGGTTTAAACAACGGAGATTTGTCAGGAGGCTGGGATTCCAAAATCAAGATACTGACAATTTGATTTCTGGAAAGAGGTCTCTCCCAGGCTTGCAGATGACTGCTTTCTCCCTATGTCCTCACAAAATGGAGCGCTCTCTCTTTCTTTTTCTCTCTCTTGTCTTCTTAAATGCCAACAAGCCTATTGGATTAGAACCCCACTCTTATGACTTCATTTAGCCTTAATTACCTCCTAACAGTTCTATCTCCAAGTAGAGTCACATCGTGGATTAGGGCTTCAACATAGGAATTGGCAGGGGGATTGTACAATTCCGTCCATAGCAGTGAGGAAGCTTCCCTACTGCCACATTTATTTATTCCAAAACATACATTTACTGAGCACCTACGAACTACCTACTAAGGATACCATGATAAACAGAATAGGCATAGTCTTTGCCTTTTTGTCATAGCTTAATGGATGAGTTAGTCATCAATCATATAATCCCACAAATACCTATGTAATTTCAAAATTTTGTAAGTGCCATGAAAAAAATTAAAGGAAAGGAGTTGACCATTTTAGGGTGAAGGAAAGTTTTTGTGAGAAAGTGACATTCAAGCTGAGAGCTAAAGCATTGTTACGAGTGGGGGTGCAAAGAAGAAATGATATTTTTGGTCATGGGTCATGTTATGGGCAAAGGTCCTGAGGTGGAAAATAAGATGGTGTACTCCAGGACCTGATGGAAAGGCCATCACTGCAGAAATGCAGTGAGAGGGACAGTGGCAAGAGATGAGGGGGACGAGGAAGAAGGTAGCTCGCGCGAGGCTCAGCAGGTCATGGTGAGGATGCAGGTCTTTATATTGAAAGTGAGGGGGAACAGGATGCTTGGGGCTGGTGCACTGGGATGACCCAGAGGGACAGTATGGGGAGGGAGGCAGGAGGGGGTTTCAGGATTGGGAACACATGTACACCCATGGCTGATTCATGTTGATGTATGGCAAAACCAATACAATATTGTAAAGTAGTTAGCCTCTAATTAAAATAAATAAATTTAAATTTTAAAAAAAAGGAAGAAAAAAAAAAGAAAGAAAGTGAGGGGGAAATGCCGAAAGGCTTCAAATAGGGGAGAAGGAGCATAGGCTTTTTTTGTTTTGTTTTGTTTTAAGATGACTATGGCTATAAGAGAAGATGGAATAGAAAAAGGTCAGAGTTGGAGTGAGTTCAGTGAGGAGGTGACTGAGTAAATTCATCAGGTGAAAAGTAATGGGCCGTGATGGTGGTGAGAGAGATGGGGAGGAAAGTTGATGGGACTCTGTGTTGGACTGGAGAGAGAAAGGCTTGCAAACAGGCAGCGGTTTCTAGGCTGAGAAACCGGGTGGATGGAAGTGCTATTTTCTGAGATGGGAAACAGCAGGGAAGGAGGAGGAGCAAGTAGAGAATAGCAGCATTCTTCCATTACTAACAGTACTCCTACATGCTTGTAACAGAGGTGGAAACATGGGCAAGTTGTTTTTCTTTAAGGTATTCAATAGTTATTTGCAGTCTCATTCCATCTGAATGAGACAATGGGTAGAAAGATAGTTGTAGTTTCAGCTGAATTTCTTCCATTCTTCTGAACTCATGTTCACCTTTTAGTGTCTTGAGGTCAGCAGAGGAGGCTGAATTTCACCCTGAAATCTTGCCTACAGATTAAAAAAACTTATTTAGAATCACTTGCCTGTTGTTTCTAGTGCTTCCTACCACTTGGCCCTTGCAGTGTTTGGGTTTCAAGTTAGAGTGGCTGACTGATCTTCATCTCCCCGTAACTGGATGCCTAAACTCTTTCATAAGCCTGTCTTGCTGGAGGGCTAAGGACTGCTATGGACTGGGCCTTGGGCACCACTTACAGGGCTTCGGTTTAGCTACATGACAGGTAGTATTCACTACAGAATCAATTCTCTTGATTTCTCAAGCAATCTCAGAATTACAACTTGCCTCCCTAAATTTTCATCTGGGGAAGGAGTTTTTCCCAACTGGGCCAACTGCACACAAAGCAGGGTGTTCCATTTGCAGGAGAGTAGTCCAGGATAACAGTTCAATTCAGCATGTACTCCTGTAAACTTATGTTTTGCAAGATTCTTGAGTATGATGACAGTCTGGTAAGGAAGGCTGAAAACCCTAGAAACAGTAGAAGTGGGGATGAAGATTCCTGTTATACTTGGCCAATTTAACTTAATTCTTGAGAACTCTCACAGATAACAAAAGGGTTGGGAGGCAGGACTAAAAGGGTATCAGTTAAATTTCCATTACCAATATTCCCAGCTATTTTAAGCCATTTTTCTACTGACTCTACCAGATGGTCCTAAGGACAGAGCAGCTATTTGAGCCTCCCAGTGACATCTATTTTTCCAAGTGAGAGACTGCCCCATATGTTAGTACAATATGTCACTCAAGATGAAGCATCAGTTTTTATTGGTGGGAACCTGCCATTTGTTGTCCTCCTATTTAAAAAAAAATTTATTTTTTATTGGGGGTATAGCTGATTAATAATGTGATAGTTTCAGGTGAACAGCGAAGGGACTCAGCCATACATATAAGGTATCCATTCTCCCCCAAGCTGTCTCCTTTTCTTCATGCCTTTTCCTGCCTCTCTGATCTCTTCTAGGTCTCTGGCCTGTCAGGAGGACCATTGGTGTTGCAGTGGAAGCCGGCGGCTAAGTCTTGTGTATGGCGTGGTTAAGGCTGCAGCCTCTCACCTCTGCCTTCCTCCATTTTGGGCTGATTACCTTTGTGCTCTTCCTGAATGGTCTTCGGGCAGAGGCTGGTGGCTCAGGGGATGTGCCCAGCACAGGGCAGAACAATGAGTCCTGTACAGGGTCATCGGACTGCAAGGAGGGTGTCATCCTGCCAATCTGGTACCCGGAGAACCCTTCCCTTGGAGACAAGATTGCGAGGGTCATTGTCTATTTTGTGGCCCTGATATACATGTTCCTCGGGGTGTCCATCATTGCTGATCGCTTCATGGCATCTATTGAAGTCATCACTTCTCAAGAGAGAGAGGTGACTATCAAAAAGCCCAATGGAGAGACCAGCACAACCACCATTAGGGTCTGGAATGAAACTGTCTCCAACCTGACCCTTATGGCCCTGGGTTCCTCTGCTCCTGAGATCCTCCTGTCTTTAATTGAGGTGTGTGGTCATGGGTTCATTGCTGGTGATCTGGGACCTTCTACCATTGTCGGCAGCGCAGCCTTCAATATGTTCATTATCATTGGTATCTGCGTCTACGTGATCCCCGATGGAGAGACTCGCAAGATCAAGCACCTACGAGTCTTCTTTGTCACTGCTGCTTGGAGCATCTTTGCCTACATCTGGCTCTATATGATCCTGGCTGTCTTCTCTCCTGGTGTGGTCCAGGTTTGGGAAGGCCTCCTCACTCTCTTCTTCTTTCCAGTGTGTGTCCTTCTGGCCTGGGTGGCGGATAAGCGACTGCTCTTCTACAAATACATGCACAAAAAGTACCGCACAGATAAACACCGAGGAATCATCATAGAGACTGAGGGTGACCACCCCAAGGGCATTGAGATGGATGGGAAAATGATGAATTCCCACTTCCTTGATGGGCACCTGGTGCCCCTGGAAGGGAAGGAAGTGGATGAGTCCCGAAGGGAGATGATACGGATTCTCAAGGATCTGAAGCAAAAACACCCAGAGAAGGACTTAGATCAGCTGGTCGAGATGGCTAACTACTATGCTCTCTCCCATCAGCAGAAGAGCCGCGCCTTCTACCGGATCCAGGCCACCCGTATGATGACTGGCGCGGGCAATATCCTGAAGAAGCATGCAGCAGAACAAGCCAAAAAGACCTCTAGCATGAGCGAGGTGCATGCCGATGAGCCGGAGGACTTTGTCTCCAAGGTCTTCTTTGACCCGTGCTCTTACCAGTGCCTGGAGAACTGTGGGGCTGTGCTCCTGACAGTGGTGAGGAAAGGCGGGGACACGTCCAAGACCCTGTATGTGGACTACAAAACAGAGGATGGTTCTGCCAATGCAGGGGCTGACTATGAGTTCACAGAGGGTACTGTGGTTCTAAAGCCTGGAGAGACCCAGAAGGAGTTCTCTGTGGGCATCATCGATGATGACATTTTTGAGGAGGATGAACACTTCTTTGTGAGGCTGAGCAACGTTCGCATGGAGGAGGAGCAGCCTGAGGAGGGGATGTCTCCCAGAGCACTCAATAGTCCTCCCTTGCCTCGGGCTGTCCTGGTGTCCCCTTGTGTGGCCACAGTCACCATCTTGGATGATGACCACGCGGGCATCTTCACTTTTGAATGTGACACTATTCATGTCAGTGAAAGCATTGGTGTCATGGAGGTCAAGGTTCTGCGGACATCAGGTGCCCGGGGCACAGTCATCGTCCCCTTTAGGACAGTAGAAGGGACCGCCAAGGGTGGTGGTGAGGATTTTGAAGACATATATGGGGAGTTGGAGTTCAAGAACGATGAAACCGTGTAAGTAACCCTTCCATAGTCCATCTGCCTCCATCCCTTGTCACCCCCTTCTCTCTTGCCCCATGCTTTAAAACTTTTCCTTATACTCATGTTAATGTCAAACTTTGGTTCCGTCACAGGTATGCAAGATCAGCAGACACTCCTGCCAGGTTCTGCTTCCCAAATCTCCTTCAGTTTTCTCTCTTTAAATTGTTTTCGGGCAAGGAATGCCGTGCAGGATCTAAGCACACAGGACCTAAGAACGTTTTGTCCACTGAAACTCAAAATGATAACTGGTGGGGGTGTGGGATGATGGAAGTTCTGCTGTCAGATTTGGGGAGAGTCTTGTGATGAAGCAAGATCTAGGAGACTGCTTGGGTCTCTCCTTCCTCCTCTTCTCAGGCCAAGGGCTTACATGAGCTTTGAAGGCAGTCCTTTCCATTCTGAATCAGTGATAGTCCAAGCTGGACATCCTCAAGAACGTGAGTGGCATTGGCTTATGTTTTTCCAGTACCATAATGCAGTTGTATTATATAAGCAGATTTCAGGCACCTTTCCTTCATCTGGAAATTGCAAAATTGATTGAAACTTGGCAGTCTCTTTAAGCATCAATAGGCTTATTATGGTGTGAGGCTTGTCCAATCTAGGTGAAATGAATCAATATGGCTTGAGTCCTGGAGGTATCTTAGAGAAGCAGAGCTCCCAGGGCAGCGGCCACCAGTCTTTAGTCACAGGTCTAAGCTCTAGAATCTGGCTAAGCAGTGGAGGAGAAGCCTCTTAGGAATTGTGGGAAAAAATACATCTTCTGCGTGGTCATCTCTTTTCACAGTCCAGAGTTCTCCTAAAACACTTCCCAGGTCACTGGCCCATTTAACCCTTCAGACACTGTGGGTCTTACGTTTCTATTGCCTCTGTCACTCTGAGGCCTCTCTGCATTGAAACGTCTTGTACTGGGTGTTCTGTCCTGTTCTCGGATGGATATCTCTAAAGAATAAAGCAGACTGACTCTTCCCAGGAGACCAGACTTTCCAGGGTTGTCAAGAAGGAAGGGGATGAGAAAGGGGAACCTTGTCTCAGAATTGCTGCTCATATCCACAAGCAATTAGCAGTAGCAGGGGATGATAGGAGGAACCAAAGGGACACATGTAGGAAGTGGGAGATGTCAAACTGCTCCAAGAACCTGCTAAAAACACTTTCAATGGGAAATGAAAGCTCTCATCTGTAAAGTGGGAAGAGCAATACTTTCCTTGCCTCGAGGTGGGCTCTTCTTTGCTGTTCCTCCCAGCTCTAGAATCTTCTGAAAAATAGACATAGGCGCTCAGTGTAGGTCATAACCGCACCAGCCAGATGGAACAGGGGGATACTGTCCCCTGAAATGAAATAGCCATTGACAGATTGATTTATTAGAGCCCTGTTTAGTTATTTTGCGGGAAAGGATAATCTCTTTTTAGCATTAATAAAAACCTGTGCCTTTCTAGAGAATACTCTCCCTTTCGGTGTGCTCTGGGGAGGATGCTTATACATACAAATGAAGGCCCTCACGGCGAGGAAAACCCCTATGAAATTTCATGCGTATTTATGGCAATGTCAGTAGATAAATTACTGTCAGGCACTAAATGACATCAGCATTGGCCATAACTGGAGAGACTTGCGGTCCCTCCCATTCAGTACCAATTTGCTGAGGGCACCAAAGAGTAGTATTTTGAGAGATCAGAAGTTGGGATCCCAATTTCTTCACCTCATTAGTAATCAACTGTGCGCCTGGGATCTCCAAATATGACTAAACCCTCCTCAAGCTGTCTTCAGCTTGATTACTGTCTTGGTGTAAATGAGCCTCATGAATGATCACTTCTGGGTAATATTGGTTATACATATGTATGAACTTCTACACGTTTGAGATGCTGGCCCAGGTATTCTAAGGTTTCCCATCTTTTCCTTTGCATTATTTTTTTAGACTTCAGTAGAATTTAGACTACCCTCTTGGCCTTCTTCACTGCAGAAGAATGAGTCCAAAACCTGCTAATCTATTATCACAAAAGGAGGCCTACTTTTGATACTTTAAATTGTAATTTTACAGCTAGAGACAGTATGATACAGCAAGAAAACCACGGGCTCTAAGTATAGTACTCTGTGGATTAGGATTCTGACTCTAGTACTGATTTAACCACATTGGGGAAATTTGATTAATTTATGAGATTTTTCCCCCATTGATAAAAAGGAGATCATAATGTCACTCTAGCAGGTCTATTATAATGATTCATGATACTGTATGCAATATTCCCTGTACATGATATGTACTCAGTAAACAAACTCATTAATAGTAATACTGATGAATTAACACTAGTCTTCAGAAGACACCACTGAGGTAATCAGGTTACTTGATTTTCTGTGTCACCCTAATTAATAAGCATGCTAGTTTTTTGGTTACCATGAAGGATACTATTCTAAACTCATAAAATGTTGGAGCAAGAAAGGACCTTAGAATATCATCTAGATATTCTAGAGTAGTGTTTCTCAAATTTTAATGTGCTTGTGAACCAGCCAGGCATCTTGCTAAAATGCAGATTATGACTTCCAATATCTAAAGTAGGGCTTGAGATTCTTCATTTCTAACAAGCTCCAGATGCTTCTGCTTCCCAGAGCTGAAAGGCCCTAAAGCTCTTGACCAAACCATGAAGCCTAGGAAGGAAAGCGGCTTTTCAGATGAGTTGCATGACTGGATCATGAATGCTTGCTTTCCAGTGTCAGTGTTCAACTCCATCTTAGCTCGGGTCTAGCTCTTAGCCGAGACCCTGCTAACTGCAGGAACAGTCTGAACCCTGAAATTGAAACCTTCGAGGGACTCAGACAGAAGCTGTGTGATGCCTGGAACAATTTCCCTCTCTGCGCCTTCTCTCTCCGTGTAGCTTTGTTTTCCCACCAAGCCCAGTGGCACCGTCACTTCTGCCCTCACCACAATGCTCTGAATCTTCAGAACGAAGCCAGGCCTATGTCCGTGAATTCATTCATTTGGTTTTATGCTTTGCTTCTTCAAATGTGTCCTCAGCACCATGGTAGGATGGAAGAACAAGCTCTGGTGTCTGACAAACAGGTGTGAATCCATCGAGCATCAGCTGTTTAACTTTAACAAGTCATTTCAGCTTCTGAGTCCCAGCGATTTTGTTGCAATGCTAGGAACAATAATACCTATCCTTCGAGATTATGATTAGTACCACATACAGATAGTAAGAAAATGCATGTTAGCGGAGTGCCTAAGTGCATCAAAAGTGCTCAGTCACTCAACGGACATTTATTAAATATCTGCTACATCCTAGGTACATTACTAGTACTGGAGAGAAATAAGTGACCAAGATAAGGTGGCATTTTAACTCCCAAGGATCTTATTCTCCAGTGGAGAGGATACAAGGTATACAGACAAATCAAAACAGGTGGGAGAAGTATAGTTTGAGATTAGCTCAATAAAAGGGGAATGAAAGCTTCTCCTTCTGTGTGTGACACCACTAAAGTTTCAAAGTCACCTTCATTAAAGATATAGTAGTGAAGTAGGTGAAGTGTGGGGGTGGGTACATAATTACTTTAAACCCACGTTACAATAAACTCGTGATATTTGAGAAGGATACTACTGACATCTTTGTGGTCTGGAAGAATCCTGGTAGTTTGTGACTACTACTGTAGCACATCCTGGGGATTATGGCCTCCGAGCCACCTGCACATTAATCTCACTCACTGAACACGTGACTCACTCCTGTACACCAGACTCACAGAGCGCCTCTGCAAAAATAAGATTATTACAGCTCATTGACCTTTGGGGTCTCTGGGAATAGCCAAAGCCTCAGATGTCAAATATGCAAATGGCAAGATCTACTCTAATTAAATAGAGTGGGCCTCCTTCAAAGAAGAATGGAGTGTAAGCTGTACCCCACATTTCCCAAGCAAATACAGAATGTTGAAACTGGAAGGTATCTGTCCTCCCAGTTTTACAAATTATGAAATGTGAGAATCTGAGATGCAAAGCAACTTGTCCAAGATCACACAGATAGATATGATAGAAAGTTGGACTTTAGAAAGGACTTTTTTGGATGCTGCTGATTTAATGTCTCCCCTGAAACCCACTCCAGTGTGCTTGCCTGGAGAATCCCAGGGGCGGGGGAGCCTGGTGGGCTGCCGTCTCTGGGGTCGCAGAGTCAGACACGACTGAAGTGACTTAGCAGCAGCAGCAGCCTCCCCATTTGGACTTTTCCATTTTATTTTTATCCATCAAAATGTTAACTTTGGAAAGAATATGGAAATTTATGGGTGAAAGATGCCTTGGAAGGACACATCCAGGAGTGTTTTTGTGAGTAATGTCTTAACTACTACTAATAATATATTATGGACTATTTTTAATCTTTTGATTCACCTTGAAACTGTTAAGGAAGGAAAATATTGAACTCATAGAAAAAAATTTTAGAAGGTTTATCTTAGTGATCTCTTGCTGAAAAAAGTGACAAGTGTAGCTGAGACATCTCTTGGTGATGGTTAACTTCAGGCTAGACCTTGTTCCATGAAATAGTGCAGTATTTTTTTCAGAATTATGCAGGCCATTCTCTTCCAGGGGTGCTTTCTCTGTAAAGTTTTAGCCAAAGGCATCTTCCCATCAAAACCTATACAAATAAGGAATTACCCAGGATCCAATTTTCACATTCTCCAACTTGACTAAACACAGTCAGGTTTTTTGCTTTTTCTTTGGCTCAGCAGAGTAATAGGATAGTTTTTATCTGGTCGCAGAGGAAGATAAGGGCCTTCCTAGGTAGCACTAGTGGCAAAGAACCCTCCTGCCAATGCAGAAGACATAAGAGATGCGGGTTCAATCCCTGGGTTGGGAAGATCCCCTGGAAGAGGATATGGCCACCCACTCCATGGGATTCTTGCCGCAAGAATCCCACGGACAGAGGAGCCTAGCGGGCTACAGTCCACAGAGTCGCAAAGAGTTGGATACGACTGAAGCGACTTAGCATGCATGCATGCATAGAGGAGGATCATTTGTTTCTAGAATGTCCTTTCTGCACTTGAGAAAAATCAGAAGCTGCACGCTTAGCACGGGCAGAAGTGCAGTGGAGGTAGAGATATTTCCCCCTTAGCTGGAATCCTTTTCTTTCTCCTTTCTGCAGCCTGCAGTGCTGATTTCCAGTAACATGCTCTCTTTGTAGTTGTAGGTAAACAGTCCATCCACAGAGCCATGGCTTCATGGAACTCACAGTGGAGCTATGTCCTTGACTCAGAGTGATCCTGAAGACAGGAATCCTTGTTTAAGTGAATTGTTAAATGGGGGAGGGGAGTTTAACAGAATAGTGGAACATTTCGGATAGGGTTGTTCAACTACAATTTCCTCTCTTTGGGACACAAAGGAATGATTAGAGGCTATGTGGACTCTTCAGCAGAACTTTGGATGTTGTGCCCAGAAAGGTCCCAGGTCTTGGTAAATTTTTTTTTCTTTTCTTAATTAGTAAAATTGCCCAAGAATGTCAAGGAGTGACATATTCCAACTTCAGGATCCATAAAGCATGCCAAATATACTTAAACCTTATATATCCATAAGGATCGCCAGCAAGTCCAGAGCCTTCCTGGTTTATTTGTTTTAGGGTCTAAGGGTGCAACATCCTTGGCAGTACTGGATCGGGCAGCACTCTCTCTGCTTGACTTGGTCAGGGACCATAGGTAACAGAGCATTCAGTGTGCCTGCCCTGGGTCTTCTCACTTTGGTCTGCCCGCTGTATGAGAAAATTCAGGGTGTGCAGAGTTGGAGACTCCACCAAGGAGACTGTCAGGTTGGGTTTGAGGAGAAAGGCACAACTGTGGTTGGAGATGGTCACATGACCAGCCAGTCAGAAAATGAAACGGTCTCAGCCTCAAAGCAGGCTCCCCTGAGCATTGCTTGCAATGATGCTAGTTGGGGCTTTAGGCAATAATAAAGGAATAACAATAAAGATCCTGCCATGGGCCTTGCTTCGTTTGTCTCAACTCTTCTGGCTCTTCAGGTCAAAGTTTTCTCATTCACTCACAAGCGTGATAAAAAGGGATACTTGGGGAAAGTGAGATGGGTGAGTGGGGAGGACTCTTCCTTGTCATCCAGCTTTCATCAACTTTCCAGCTGTGTTTGGGTCGTGCATGAGCACTCATTCCTTCCCCATCCTTGGGCTGTGCCCCCATCAACTCCGCTAGGAATAGAGTAGAATTTAGTGCTACGGTCTTCAGTTTATTCAAGGTGTTTATTTTCTTGTCCTTTTAAAAGAGAAACTAACCTGTGCTTCCAGAACCAATCAGAAGTCCTAGTGTAGAGCAGTATGTAACTAATAGTTGGAGAGAGAGAACTCCTTGACCTACACACAGAGCAAAATCCCTGTATTTAAATTCTGCACCATCCAGAAGCATCTTGTAGGAATCATATGCTTTGAGGATTTTGCTAAAAGGCCATGAAGGAAAGCACTAGGTAAACATTTGTAGCTGATGTGATAGTTATCATTCATAGGAATTACAGTCCCACCCTACCATCGCCACATACACAAATAGGAAGTTATCTGGCTAAGTAGAGAAGAAGATAAAGTTGAAGTAAAATTTATTCATTATGGAAAAATCTGTTTCTCTAAAATTGAGTCATCACTTGGTGAGTGTATATATTTGAGTTCAGTTTTCAATGTGGCAGCATGCTGACCCTTACTAGTGAAGGGTCGGCATGGCATGGACACAGCCTGGTTAACCTGCTCTTGCCTGAGCCCAGTTCACTTACCATTTGGTGATAAGGATTCATGAAGAACCAGTTAGTTATAATGCAGACAACTCTTTAACATGGATACTTTAGTTGGTACTTTCAAAATGAGTGACATCTTGATAGTAGCTTCCTATTCAGAATATGGCTGTGGAGCAAGTTATGGATTAGAGATGATGAATTCTGCCATTTCTTTGCAGTAGTCCATCTTTTTCCAGAGCCCTTGGTCTTGATTGGTCTGCCTTTTGGTTTCCTTCTTGTGTGTCCTGTGTGATTTCTCCTTGGGACCCTCCTGACCCCCTGACCCTCTCTTTCTGAGCTGCAGTCATGGAAGGTGTACCATACCACCATCCCTAGGGCTAAGCCTGGACCTGACTGCAGACACTTTACGTGTTCACTCTGTTTCCCTGCTTGCACCTCCCTTTTGGCTTGGCTGCTTTCTCTTGCACATGCTCTCTTCTGGACATCCTCGGCTGCACCCTTCTTTCTTTACCGTCTGTGCTCCAGGGGCCGCTGATGCTCAGGCCATGTTTGCTGCTCCTGCTCGAGCTCAGTGACTTCCTTCTCACGCCCTTTAGTCCCATCTCCCGTCTTACTCTTATTCTGTTCCCTACATCTGCCTCATTCACACTCTTGGCTTCTGTGTTTGGACCGCCTTCTGTCTACTGTCTAATCTGTGATTTCTTTGAGTGACCGAGAGTGTGCTGTGGGTATCCCTCAAGAAAGCCTGGCATTTGGACAGAAAGAACTAGCCTCATGATAGTACCAAGAAGACTGATATCTCCCAGGAAACAGACCACTCACTCTGGTGCTCTTTTTTTTTTTTGCCTTCACCACATAGTATTTGACTTTTAAGACTAGAAGGTTGAATTGTAAGGATCCAGCATAGGCTGGAACTGGTATCAGAAAGGCATCAGAGCCTTAGGGACCACCTTCTCTGTCTAACACGCTCCCTCTCAGCCACATGGTCTCTGTCTCCTGGCATCTCTGCCCTCTCTGTGGTCTTCTCCCTTATCACTTCAATGAAACCTCACAGCCCAACAGCCCTATTTCCTACCTGAAAAGATCTTTCTATTCTTCTATCTCAGATTCTCAGATTCTCAGGGGAGGGACTCTGTTGTTTCCCTCCCCCACCTCCACCCTTCCCCATCCCTCAAGTTAACTCTGTCAAAGGCCACTGGCCAGATAGATATTGGTTACCCTGGGTTAAGACATGTTTCCATGTCCATCCCCAACTTGATGCTTAATCTGCCATAGTTGGGTGGTGGGGTGGGAAAATGAAGCTGCCCAGGGGTCTCGATGGTGAGCTAACGAAGCAACTGTGTCTCTAAGTGATGGACAGTGTCACTTAGAAGGAAGTCCTGGGCAAAACAGTCTTCTGTCACCTCAAAACTGACACAG
>NW_011494811.1:1657851-1668653 GCF_000754665.1 Bison bison bison
CAGTCGTGTCCGACTCTGTGTGACCCCATAGACGACAGCCCACCAGGCTCCTCCATCCCTGGAATTCTCCAGGCAAGAACACTGGAGTGGGTTGCCATTTCTTTCTCCAATTCATGAAAGTGGAAAGTGAAAGTGAAGTCGCTCAGTCTTGTCCGACTCTTCTTGACCCCATGGACTGCAGCCTACCAGGCTCCTCCATCCACGGGATTTTCCAGGCAAGAGTACTGGGGTGGGGTGCCATTGCCTTTTCCAGCCGTACCCCTGAGAGAGTGCTGATTTTACAGTGATCAGCGCTGGTGCAGTAGGCTGGAGAACAGGATAAACAGCCACCTCTGGAACCCTCAGCACTACTATAGCCCAGCCGACCACGGACTCGGCAGCTGAAATTAAACGGGCTTCTGCCCAGACCGACAGAAAACATTCCTAGTGGGTGATGCTCGGTGGCACAAGGCTCCAGGCCACTGGGTCGTTCCTCCCGCTTTGCCCTTTTCTGGTCCGTCATCTCCAGGAGATGAGCGTCAGAAGATACCCTGCCGTCATTTCCAGGTGCACTCGGTTTGGGTCCTGAGTCACTGTCCCAGCCTCTTCCTGGGTTCGGATTTCCAGAGCAGCCTGTATTCCCTACCAGGACAGAAAGCATCCCCGCCACGGATAGAATGACAGCCTCTCCCTTCCCACCCTCCCCTGCTAGACAGCTGGTCTGCTGGACTTAGCACAAGCCAGCGGGCACCCCCACCCCCTTATCTTTGCAGCTGAAACTTGATGCCTCTCCAGGAACTCCCCGGAAGCCACTGTATTCTCATCTCCAGGTGGCACAGAGCGCGACTCTGCCAGGTACCCATGCCCCAGGGCACATGGCTGGGTGTAATGTAGGACTCTCTTCTGGGTCAGTTCCGGTCAGTCCGTCGTGGCTGTCCAGGGAGCCATCTTGGAAAGGGTTTTTGAGGCTGTGTCTGGACTCAGCTGTGGATGTGAGAAGAAAAGCCAAATATCTGCCAACTCTAGTCCTGGGATGAGAGATGGGAAGAGCTTCATGGGATAAAGTAGGAGTCTCCATTTCACTGAGGTGCATTAGCATGAACTTGTCACTGTCTCTCCAGTCCTGGGCCAGTCCTAGGGGAAAGCCTCGGTGAATCGCTCTCTTCTTCCTCCTGAATCCACAGGGACTTAAATCCCCACTGGACCCATGATGCAGGTAACCTTATCAGACCAGAATCTTCCAGAGTCCTTGCTAACATAGTGGGCTTTGTAAACCAGACCATGGGTTCCCAGCCAGCTTCCCATAACAGGCCATTTTAATTATCTACCCCTCCTTGTGGGACCCCAGGTTTTAGAAAATTCTTAGCTGACAATTAATTAGGTTTCCTTTTTTTTTTTTTCATAAACCACAGCAAAAGTTAACTAGTGTCACAACAATGAGTTAATACAGTTCAGCTAAAGTAGACAGAAATGTTATTTTAGTTAACCCGTGGACTGTTGGAAGAATATATACTTTCTATTTTGAGGACTGGGGAGAGAGTAGAATGAAGACAGCCACGAACTCACTTTCAAAGGAACAAATCGATATAAAATACTTTGAAAATGTTAGGCACTAATTGTTTAAAGTTGTTTTGAAGAGGGTGATCCCCTGGGGAGATCGGAATATGCTGGAGAATATATCAGAATATAGGACACAGTGTTGATTTTCTAGGCTTCCGCATTGTTTAGACCTTTGGGAAAGATTACTGTTGTGGCTGTTATGTTTTTACATAATAAAACTTCTAATATTTATATAGAAATAAAAATTGCACTTTTAATATTATCAATGTCTTTGGATGAGTTAACTGAATTTAAGAAATGTTAATTTACCTTAGGACACAAAGTGTTTAAGGGTCAGTGTCCAAACCTAGATCTTCTGCTTATAAATCACATATTCTTTCAACTACGTTACATATTTTAGCACCAGAATAAGGTCAGGAAGTTGAAAGCAGCAGACTTTATTCTCATATAGAAAGAGTTAAGAGGACATCTCTTCCTTAACAGCAAGAGTTGGCTGTCCTTTAATTCAGGGGCAACTGGGCCCAGGGAATTTGGCAAGGGCCAAATAGACTCCTTAATGCTCAGCTCAGAAATCTGGACTCATCACTCTTGGCTGTTGTCTCAGACCCACCCTTGCCCGGGCGGGTACACAGGGGATCCTTGTCTGGCCACTTCACCATCAGGAATATACACAGCTGACGCTTTGGCTTGCTGCAGGCAAGGCTGGCTCAGGAACATGTGTTCAGATTGAGGGGGCCCCCTTTGAGGTTGTGACCCTGGTGTCTGGGTCTGGGTCACAAAGACGAAGGGTTAGAGGAGGAGGATAGTCAGCCCGAAGCCCTCAGAGAACCTACGAGAGCCCTCCCTCCAGAGAGGAGCTGGGGAGGGGGTGCCAGTCTCTCAGGGTACAGTCAGCAGACATTCATGGAGCTCATACAGTGGGCTGAGCACTGTGAGAAGAGGCACCACCCCTGTCTTCAGGGAGTCCCAGGCAGGCGGGGAAAGGGAGTGCGTGTGAGCATTGCTGTGAAAGAGGGAGCCCTGAGCCTCAGCCACACAGGGACTCCTCCTGCCTTTTGTCACAATTTATCGTCATTATTACTTATTTGGCAATGTCGGGTCTTAGTGGCAGCACCCGGGATCTCTCATTGCGATGCGGGGAGCTCTAGTTGTGGCGCTCCAGCTCAGTAGTTGTGGCATGTGGGCTTGGTAGTTGCTTGGAGCTTGCAGACTCCAGAGCATGTGGGGTTCAGTAGTTGCAGCTCGCAAGCTTTCTAGTTGTGGCACATGGGCTCAGTTGCTCTGAGGTGTGTGGGATCTTAGTTCCCCGAATAGGAATTGAACCCTCGTCCCCTGCCTTGCAAGGTGGATTCTTAACCACTCGACCACCAGGGAAGTCTCCTTTTGTCGTGATTCAGTTTGGAGTCATTAAAGGTGACTTGCACACCTCCTCCTCTAGTCCACTTAGAAGAACTTGTCAGGAAGAAGGGCGGGTTGGCTGCGGCTTGTGGGGCGTGCGTAGATGAAAGTGGAAGTTGACTTCAGGAGTAAATGGTCCCACAGCAGGCTGCGTCCTCAGATCAGAGCAGCACTTGGTTCTCTTTCATCACACATCCTAGGGGCACAAAAGATGCTTGTTAAATGAATGAATGAACGAACAGAGGCCTGGTCCTCTGGCTGTCTACCACCTCCTGGTTGCAACAAGCTGGGGAGATATGGGATTTGAACGCACTTCTCAGGTATGAGCTCCAGGGATGCCCACCATCCCCCACTCTCCGTGCTTCCTCCTCTTCTCTCCCGGGGTCTGCGAGACCACCGAGATTCCCCAGAGCCCTCTCTACTTCAGGCATCCCAGCTCCTCCCAAGCCCAACCCCTCCCAGCACCAGGTCCACAGAAGGTCTGCTCCTGGACTATTCCGCTACCTCTGAGCACAGGCTGCCTTTGATGCTCAGGAGACACCCTGTAATTCAATTAGGAGCTCCCTCCAGGGAGCATGTCATTATGTCCTGTCTGGGCCTTGTAATGACAGCCCCCCGCCACTGCGCAGGGAGCTGCCCTGCTCAGCTGTCCAGAAACCTTTCCCTGGAAGGGAACTAATCTACTTAGCCCAGATTGGATGCAGTTCCACACAGCACCTCCCTGAAGGCCTCAGAAATCAGTCCCCACTAGCAGAAAGGACTGCTTTAGGGGAGCCTGAGGGTTAGCTCAGCTCTGCTCTTTGCCGTGAGCCCCCGACCCTCACCCCTGGGATTGTTCTTGGCTGAATGGAGGCTGAGAGAGCTCCATCTCAGCCAGAGCCCCTGGGTGACCCCCAGCCCTCGTGGAGCTTAGAAGGGAGACGAAAGGAGACTGAAGGAATTTGCCTCTTTTCCATGTAAGTTTGGGGAAAGAGGGTGCAGGGTGAATTGAATCCTTGGTGTGGTACCTGGATAGTGTTGCACTTTGAAGGGGAAGCGGTCTGGGCTGTTTTGAGCTATGGGGGAAGTTGCCTTCTTCTCTGCATGACTTAACTTTTGTCCGTTGGACTTGATTTCTGTTTTAGATGCAAGGGTGCGGCCTCAGTCGGGCATGGACGCTGCTCAGGTTGGTCTGTCTCCTCCTTCTCCCCACCCATATCGATGTTATGTGGGATCAGCCAAAAATGCCGCTGGCAAGCTATGCGGGTTAAATAGAGTCCCCCGCTCCCTGCTCCCAAATCCACGTCTACCCATAACCTCAGAATGTGACCTTATTTGGAAATAGAGTCTTTGCAGATTTCATTAGTTACAGTGAGTTATGCTCAGGTAGGGTGGGCCTTAGAGCCTATGACTAGCATCAACATAATGAGGCCATGTGACAATGGAGATAAAAGTTGCAGAGTGATGCCATCTGCAGACCCAGGGATGCCAAGGATTGCTGGCAAATACCAGAAGCTAGGAGAGAAGCATGGACTAGATGCCCCTCAGAACCTCTGAGGAAGGAATCAACTCTGCCAACACCTTGATTTCAGGCTTCTGGCTTCCAGACCTGTGAAAGAAAAAATTTCTGTTTCCTTAAGCCACCAAGTTTGTGGTAGTGTGTTACAGAAGCTGCAGGACACTAATACCCAAGCCTTGCGTAATGTTTGGTCTGGACTTCAGTGAGTCAGTGAGGAGTGTCACACGGATGGTCAAAGGGCTGCTGGTGAGAAGAGCATTGCCCGTGGGGTTAACCATCCTCAGGACACTGACCCACAGCTTCTGAGGGGGATGGAGACCAGAGCTCATTTAGCAACTTTATTATGTATGGATTGTAATTGTAAACCTTTCCATTCCTGCTTGCAAGTTAGATGAGAGTTCAAAAAAATAATCTGGCCCCTTTCTCTAAGCCACACTCCCCCCCATCAGACAGATGTTTTAATGGTCTTCCCTTTTATCTGCCAATATTCTTAGTCCTGATCCATTGATGATTATTATATATATATGTATATATATATACATACATTCACTTTGTCATATTTTTATTGAAGTATACTTGATTTGGGCTTCCCAGTGGGCTTCCAGATTTGGGCTCAGTGGTCAAGAATCCACCTGCCAATGCAGGAAATGTAGGAGATGCAGGTTCAACCTCTGGGTTGAGAAAATCCCCTGGAGGAGGAAATGGCAACCCACTCCAGTATTCCTGCCTGGAGAATCCCGTGAACAGAGGAGCCTGGCGGGCAGCAGTCCATAGTGTCGCAGAGAGTCTGACACTTCTGAGCAACTGAGCATGCGCTCGTACTGATTTACAATGTGTGTTAATTTTTGCTATACAGCTAAGTGATTCAGTTATACATATATACACATTTTAAGAATATATATTCTTTTCCATTACAGTTTATCATAGGCTATTAAATACAGTTCTCTGTGCTATACAGTAGGACCTTGTTGTTTATCCAGTCTATATATAAAAGCTTACATCTGCTAACAACAAACACCTACTCTATCCCTTTCTCAACCCCCAGCCTTGGCAGCCATCAGTCTTCTGTGTCCATGATTCTGTTTCTGTTTCATAGATAGGTTCATTTGTGTTATATTTTAGATTCCACGTATAAGTGATATCATGCGATCTTTGTCTTTGTCTGACTTCCTTCACTTAGTAGGATAATCTCTAGTCCATCCATGTTGGTACAGTGGCATTATTTCATTCTTTGTTTGGCTGAGTGATATTCCATTGTGCCACGTCTTCTCTATCCATTCATCTGTTGGTGAACATTCAGGTTGTTTCCGTGTCTTGGCTATTGTGAATAGTGCTGCTATGAACATTGGAATTGTCTGTTTGAATTGTAGTTTTATTTGGATATATGCCCAGGAGTGGGATTGCTGGATCATACAGCAGTTCTCTTTTTCGTTTTGTCATGAACCTCCACTGATGGTTCTGAACTGCATAGAGGCTCCATGAACTGCCTGCCCACTTCTCCTTTTCCACCCTTGTGACTGGGGAGGCACAACAAGGGCCCATTCTCCAGGCACTCTTTCCCATTGGTGTTCCCTACTGCTTTGGAACCAGTCCCGAGAGCCAGGTGTGTTATCTGCTTGTCCTAAAATGCAGATGTTACCTGCCTCCCTCTGCAAAACAAGGTGGGCCTAGCTGGGGAACAAATGGAAATGCCACAGACAGTCTGAGAGCAGGTGAGCCATGGCTGTCTGTGATGAAAGGAAGGCGGCCCTGATACATGGGAAGGGGGCATTGAATGAGTGCTGGGAACTGGAGGACAGAATTTGGGTTTATCATTTGCACCGTGAATTACCAAGGACAGAAGTGGGAGAGCAGCGATATGGGTAAAGCCCATACAGTGGAGGGTAACAGAGCAGAGGCTTCCCTCATAGCTCAATTGGTAAAGAATCTGCCTGCAATGCAGGAGGCCCTGGGTAGGGAAGATCCCCTGGAGAAGGGATAGGCTACCAACTCCAGTATTCTTGGGCTTCCCTTGTGGCTTAGCTGGTAAAGAATCTGCCTGCAATGCGGGAGACCTCAGTTTGATCCCTGGGTTGGGAAGAGTCCCTGGAGAAGGGAAAGGCTACCCACTCCAGTATTCTGGCCTGGAAAATTCCATGGGGTCCCAAAGGGTTGGACACAATTGAGCGACTTTCATTTTCAACGGAGCAGGGTGATGAAATACAAGGAGAGAGTGTCACACGGACCAAATTGGAACCCCAGCTCAGCTACTTATTGGTGAAGGGATCCAGGGAGAGTTAACTGGCCTTTCACTTCCTCATCTATATACATGGATAACAATAGTGCCTACGTCCTAGGCTTGTTGTCAGGATTGAACACGACTATAAAGCGTGTAACATAGTGCCGAGTCTCAATGACTCACCAGATGTATTATGTGCCAGTTTGTCATTAAGGAGTTAAAGAATCTCTGCCGTGACCTGTGGGCCAGCCATCTTCTCAGGCAGTTTTCCCCATCAGTAATTATATGCCCCACCTGAGCCTAAGGGGAGTTTGGGGGAAGAGACCATTGATCTAAAGATAGAAAGCCAAGGAGTCTTGTCTGGAGGAAGGCAGAGGAAAGTTTCGTTATCCAGGCTTTCTTTGACGACATCAGGGAACATGTCAGTGTTCTCTCCAAGGAGAGAGCAGCCCCAGGCCCGGGTACAAGGTGACCTTGGAGTGGATTCTTCTGCATCCTGATGTGGACCTTATTGAATTTGTTTGGGAGATGAAGGGAAAGAAGGAAGATGGAGAGAGAAAGGAAATAAAAGGAGAGGGAGGAAGAAGGGCTGGGAGGAGGATGCATGTTCTTATCTGGAGGATAATTACATAGGAAATTATTATACTTGCTGGTGGGGCTCTGGGGCTGGCACGACTACAGTAATTACAGTGCAGGCTCCTGGGGGCTTTTGGGCATGTCTCTGAGCAGCAGGTAGGCAGTGCTGCAATCTCTCTCCTTCGACCTGCTTCCCAGGCCCCACAGATCAGGAAACTCAAACAGAGCAATTACCAGTTTCAGAACGGAGGCAATTACTACTTATTTTTGTCTTTCTTATTGTAACTGGACCATTATATCCTAAATATGAGTCCTACTGACCAAACACGTATTTATAACCCTCCAGCTAAAATGGTAGATGCCATGTTCTGAGCTGGAACCAAACTCAGGACTGAGCCAAGGACAGAGCCCCTGCCTTGAGGGCAAGGCAGATGACTTCTCCCACTTCTCTTCACAATTTGCCTTGCACACAGTGGGTGAAAAAAAAAAAAAAGCGTCTTTTGAATGGGTTAGCAAATGAATCTGTGTCACATTTTTATGCTTATGTAATCAGTGTGTTTATCTATGGGGTCATGTGATGAAAACCATAAAGTTGTCCATCCTGGCCTCCTTCAGGTGGAGAGCCCTGCTGTTGATGGCCACGTGTCTGGAGCAAGATGAGTAACTCTGCCAAAGTGTCGGCCAAGGTGCTGTCCCTTCCCCCATGCTGCCCCATGAGAGGAAGTTCAGTGACTAAAGAATTAAATCTTTTCCAGCCTGATTCTGATGTTCCCGGTCACGGCCTTCTATCTTTCT
Organism: Bison bison bison; assembly: GCF_000754665.1. NCBI lineage: Eukaryota > Metazoa > Chordata > Mammalia > Artiodactyla > Bovidae > Bison > Bison bison. Next base: position 1,665,876 of record NW_011494811.1, read on the forward strand.
TTTTGTCTTTGTATTTAAAGATGCCTCGTCCTTACATGAGCAAAGCAGTTTTCTGTTGTCTAATAAACAGCTGAATAATGATGTTGCCATTTTTTGGGTACTTGTTGCTGTTCCGTCACTAAGTTCTGTCTGACTCTTTGTGACTTCATGAACTGCAACACGCTAGGCTTCCCTGTCCTTCACTATCTCTCCGAGTTTGCTCAGACTCATGTCCATGATGTCAATAATGCCATCCAACCATCTCATCCTCTGTTGACCCCTTCTACTCATGTCCTCAGTCTTTCCCAGAGTCAGGGTCTTTTCTAGTGAGTCAGCTCTTTGCATCAGGTGGCCAAAGTACTGGAGCTTCAGCTTCAGCGTCAGTCCCTCCAGTGAATCCTCAGGGTTCATTTCCTTTCGGATTGACTGGTTTGGTCTCCTTGCTGTCTGAGGTCCTGTGTCAGGTGTGTGACATGTGTTATTTATGACCCTTACACTAATCCCACGATGGTACATAACCCCATCCCTGCCCTGGCCACTCTGCCCTGCGCTTCCCCTTTTGTAGCATAGCATATCACTAGATCAGAGTCAGAGATCTGCAGATTAAGCTGGGGTTTCATAGGTGTTCATCCTTCCCACAGCTGCACAAAGCCCTTAGCTGAAATCTCCCATAGTTGAGACATGAGCATGCTCACTGACACTGTCCTTCCTGGCTCTAAACACCAAGTTGTTCTATTCTTGCCTTGACAACGTCCATGTTCGTGTCTCTCTCACTCAAGAAGTGCTCCCCGATGGTATTCCTGGCTTCTTTCCTGCTTCCAGTCTCTGACCTGACATTTTCTAATTACTGGTTGAATCATATGTAGTTGCTGTTCGTGAATATCATAAACAATCATATCAGCTATTTCGTGGGGTTCATCTAACATTGTGAACCCAGAGTTCTCTGCTTGCCCTATGTGAATACTGTTAACCCCAGTTCCTTTTACATATTTCCTGAGAAAGAGGAGGTGAAATGCTTGCCCACCCCCACTCCTCCTCCCCCAACACTAAGAGGCCTCTCACTTTTTCACTAGTCACAGTAACTGCCACCACCCAAGGCTGAAGAGACCCGCTTTGTATTAAGACTTGTATTAAGGCTTCTATCCTAGCCATTTTATCTGAATGTCTTTCATATTTCCTTCTACCACTGTCTTCTCCCCATGGCAACCAAACAAGCAAGCAAAATCCAAAGTGTGGTATTACATCATATAAAGGACAAGAACATCAGCTTTGGGAGGAAGGGGACCCTGTGTTTCAACCCTGACTCTGCCACTCCTTAGCTATGTATGTTAGTTTTCTTTTGCTATGTAACTAATTACCAAAGACAATACTGATGTATTGTTGTTCAGTTTCCCTGGATCGAGAGTCTGGGCACAAGTTAGCTGTAGTCAAGTTTAGGGTTAGGTCAGCTGGGGCTGCTGTCTTATCTGAGGCTTAGGGTTCTTTTCCAAGTTCAGAGGGTTGTTAGCAGAATTAATTTCCTTTTAGCTATAGAACTTGTGGCTTTCTTCTTCAAGGCCAGCAGGAGAGAAATTCACCTTTTAAAGGACTCATCTGTCTAGGAGGGACACACCCAGAGTAATTTCCTTTAAGATCAAGACTTAAGAGTCAATCGATTATATCTGCAAAATTCTTTCACTTCTGCATTGTAATGTAATCATGGCATACGACCATTGCCATGTTTACAGGTCCCCACTTACACTTTAGGGATGGTATCATGGAGGGCATGTATGGTGCAGAGGGGAAGGAATCTTAGGGCCATTTTAGAATTCTGCCTACCATGCTGCGTGACCTCAGGTAAATTGCCTACTCTCTTTAAGATTCAGATTTCATACCTAGAAAAGAAAAGAGCAATAAAAGCAGCCATATAGAGTTATTACAAAGACTAAAGAGATATAATACATTGAAGGGAGTGGCAGATAGTAGACACAAGTACATAATTCCTACTTACTCTTCCTTTTGTTGTTCGTATATCCTGCAGTCTCTGTGATTAGAAATACCATGGAAAACCATTCCAAGAAGAATGTTGACACATTCAACGTTGTGTCAAAAAGCATAGTTTATTCTCATTATTTGCAGCAGTTATGTTCTATAACATTGCTGCAAACACTGAATTAGTGAATACAAGGTGGGGGAATATAGAATTAGGTTTCTGTGAGTCCCTGATAACGGTCTTTTCACAAACTGACCAATGCACTATCTTGTTTTAAGTGTTTCTGTATGCTTATGCAATATATGCTGACGCTTCATTAATATTAAACTCATGGGCTACAGCACCATAACTCATGCCTTATCGAAGCCTATCCAATACAAGTATTTTCTCCATCATGTATATCGGCCTTCCTACACCTAGAAACCCTGGACAGCACTTCAGCACTAGGCTGGGGAGCCATTTAAAACACAAAATCACCAATAAAACCCCACAAGAATGTGAAGGACAGTGGTGCCAAACAGACTGCCAGAAGGACACTCGTTAATGGCATGAGATGAAATCAGGCAGAGCATCACCTTGTTGGACCTCACCTGGGAACAGGAAGTCAGGGGACTCAAATGTTACATAACATTTTATGTATTTTATATAAATATTAAATAAAAATTTATATATTTAAAGTAGGTAGGTTATTTTTTAAACTTTTATTAAAGTATAGTTGACTTCAGATCAGCTCAGTCGTGTCTGACTCTTTGCGACCTCATGAATCGCAGCATGCCAGGCCTCCCTGTCTATCACCAACTCCCGGAGTTCACTCAGACTCACGTCCA
>NW_011494811.1:1668753-1669225 GCF_000754665.1 Bison bison bison
CTTTGGGAGGAAGGGGACCCTGTGTTTCAACCCTGACTCTGCCACTCCTTAGCTATGTATGTTAGTTTTCTTTTGCTATGTAACTAATTACCAAAGACAATACTGATGTATTGTTGTTCAGTTTCCCTGGATCGAGAGTCTGGGCACAAGTTAGCTGTAGTCAAGTTTAGGGTTAGGTCAGCTGGGGCTGCTGTCTTATCTGAGGCTTAGGGTTCTTTTCCAAGTTCAGAGGGTTGTTAGCAGAATTAATTTCCTTTTAGCTATAGAACTTGTGGCTTTCTTCTTCAAGGCCAGCAGGAGAGAAATTCACCTTTTAAAGGACTCATCTGTCTAGGAGGGACACACCCAGAGTAATTTCCTTTAAGATCAAGACTTAAGAGTCAAAAGATAGAGCGGGTCCTGGAGGCAGGCAGTCTGCAAGGCCGCTGGGAGGGGGGCGGGGAGGGAGGAGCAGCGCTGACGTACAGGTAAC
>NW_011494811.1:1669325-1673897 GCF_000754665.1 Bison bison bison
TCCTTGCAGTCCAAGGGACTCTCAAGAGTCTTCTCCAACACCACAGTTCAAAAGCATCAATTCTTCGGCGCTCAGCCCTCTTAACAGTCCAACTCTCACATCCATACGTGACTACAGGAAAAACCATAGCCTTGACTAGACAAACCTTTGTTGGCAAAGTAATGTCTCTGCTTTTGAATATGCTATCTAGGTTGGTCATAACTTTCCTTCCAAGGAGTAAGCGTCTTTTAATTTCATGGCTGCAGTCACCATCTGCAGTGATTTTGGAGCCCAAAAAATGAAGTCTGACACTGTTTCCACTGTTTCCCCATCTATTTCCCATGAAGTGGTGGGACCGGATGCCACGATCTTCGTTTTCTGAATGTTGAGCTTTAAGCCAACTTTTTCACTCTCCTCTTTCACTTTCATCAAGAGGCTTTTGAGTTCCTCTTCATTTTCTGCCATAATGGTGGTGTCATCTGCATATCTGAGGTTATTGATATTTCTCCCGGCAATCTTGATTCCAGCTGTGTTTCTTCCAGTCCAGCGTTTCTCATTATGTACTCTGCATATAAGTTAAATAAACAGGGTGACGATATACAGCCTTGACGAACTCCTTTTTCTATTTGGAACCAGTCTGTTGTTCCATAGTTGACTTACAATGTGTTAATTTCTGCCGTACATCAAAGTAATTCACTTATACATATATATATTCTGTCTCATATTTTTTTCCATTATGATTTCTCACAGGGTATGGAATACAGTTCTCTGTGCTATAAGTAGGACCTCATTGTTTATCTGTTCTACATATAAATAATAATAACTTGGATCTGTTAATCGCAAATTTCCAATCCTTCCCTCCCCCAGCCCCCTCCCCTTGGCAGTCACAAGTCTGTTCTGTGAGTCTGTGTTTGTTTCATTCACGTGTTCATTTATGTCATATTTTAGATTCCACGTAGAAGTGATATCACATGGTGTTTGTCTTTCCCTTTCTGACTTCGTTAGTATGATAATCCCCAGGTCCATCCATGTTGCAAATGGCGTTTCATTCTTCTGAATGGCTGAGCAAAATTCCACTGTATATATGTACCACCTCTTCGTTACTCACTCCTCTGTTGATGGACATTTAGGTTGCTTCCGTGTCTTGGCTATTGTAAGAAGTGCTGCTATGAACACAGAGATGCATGTATCTTTTCAAATTATAGTTTTGTCTGGATGAAGGAAATGGCAGCCCACTCCAGTGTTCTTGCCTGGAGAACCCCAGGGACGGGGGACTGCCTGGTGGGCTGCCGTCTATGGGGTTGCACAGAGTCAGACATGACTGATGCGACTTAGCAGCAGCATGCCCAGAGTGGGATTGCTGGAACTTATGACAACTCTGTTTTTAGTTTTTTGAGGAATTTCCATACTTAAAACAGGTAGATTATTTTTTCCCCAAAATCTTTTTCTAGTGGTTTTTCACTGATTAGATGGAGGAGCTGGAGTTAGAGTTGGAAGCAAGGGCCCTCTTTCCTTTTCCCTTGCTGGGCATCTTTGGAGAGCTTTCACCCCCTCAATACATTTTTACAATGCTTCTAAAGCACCATCAGAAAAGAGAAACTAAGTAAATGCTGATTTGCATCACTCCATACTAAGAGATGAAATGTTCTAGGGGAATATTCTGAAGATACGACCTCAGGCCCCATGGCCTCATTGTGGACCCAGATTCCTGCCAGAGGTAACTTTGGTTTGAACCTCCCCGGCCATGACATAGTGGACGTGATGGATATCCTGCTGTTCGGATTAGGGAAGACATCCGTAGCAGGTGTTGTATATCAAAGAACGCCGGGAAGGGGTGATGCCCCAGTGGCTAGAGCTGGGTGTGAGTTGGCCACACAAGATGCCTCTTCTTTTCTCTCTTCTGCCTGTGGTGACAGATTGCAACCAGCTCTGGCTGGCGGTGGCTTTGAGACACACTCGAAGTGTTCCAGAAGACACCTTACACCAAGTCTGTAATTCCGATGCTGTCGGACATGCTATCTTCCAGCTCTGCCTGCCTGCCTGCCTGCCTGTGGTTCATCTGCTTTAAAACTGGCTTTGCTGAGCACCTGTCTTCGTAGCTCCTCATTAGTGACATGGGAACCCTTCCCTTCTACCCTGCTAACTGCAACTCATTAGGATTCAGTAGCAACAGCTGTGGTGCCAAAAATGGGGCTGGGGATTTGGTGTTGGGCAACAGGGCAGTGGGGTGATTTTCTGGGACAGGTGAGCTCATTGTTTCTTTTGTCGCCTTCCTCTCCCTCCCCACCCATCTCCCCTAACACACCCTTTTACTGCACCAAAGGGAAACAGCAAACAATGATTTGGCGATGTGGCTGTCATGGATACCAAGCCTGCCATCTGTGGGGAGCCCTTCTGTATGTATCATCAGTCAGCAAAACAGAGCAGAACCCTGCATCTTGTAGCTGGTGGAGCAGGGCAGCATCTCCACTGAGGGGGCCAGGGCATCTGTTTGCTTCATTAAGAAATGAAACGGCAGACCTGATTTCATATTTCAAAGTCACACGTTGGGGCAGGTGTGGAATGCAGGCATCCACCGACATAGATGGCCCCGCTGTCTTTTCTCTGCAGTGACTTGTTGAACTTAATAATGGAAATGTATAAAATCCACAGTGATTTGAACTGAAGGTGTAGGGACTTTGTTCCAAATTGATATGTAAGGGATTTGGAAGGGAATGAGGGATTCCTCTCGATACCTCTCATTCAATTTTGGAGCCAAATAACCATGCATTTACAAAAAGCAAAAGAGAAATTGAAATAGGATTAATCTGGGAATTTCTGTGCCTCCTATGAACCAAATCTTATAATAAGAATTATGTTTTTTTTTTTTCATTCCATGCCCAGTCAGCAAATATGATTAGTGGATATCTACTGACTTCAGGGCACTGTGCTAAGAGGGGTTACTGAATATCTTCACTTCACAGAGCCCTGCTGAGCTCCTAAGCCGTGTCAGTACCATGCCTGGTGCTGCATGTAAAGCATAGTACAGGGAGTGTCAGGCCTCAAGAAGCTTACAGTCTGTCCAGAGACATCAAACAAGTGAGCCAACAAAATGATCTACCATCTTAGAGATGAGTCGCTCAATCATGTCTGACTGTTTAGGACCGCATGGACTATAGCCTGCAAGCTGCTCTGTCTGTGGGATTCTCCAGGCAAGAATACTGGAGTGGATTGCCATGCCCTTCTCCAGGGGATCTTCCTGACCCAGGGATCGAACCCAGGTCTCCCACATCGCAGGCAGAATCTTTACCATTTGAGCTATCCAGGAAGCCCCACTAGCTTAGAGATAGTCCTCAAATTCATAAAGCTGGCACTCTTCTAAAGAAGGTAAAACATAGACCTGTGAGCATTCAAAAAACACCCACTGAAGACGATAACAGAAGAATGCAGTTGACAACTGAATTATACAGACTGTAATGACTATAATATAAAAATGCACTGAAAGAGGTCATTATGAGCTGGGGACAATCCAAGAGACTTCCTTTTCGAGGTAGGTTTTGAGCCAAATCTTGAAGGGTCAATTACTATTGTTTTTTGCTTCCTATTTAAAAAAAATGTCTGTGTCAAATGGAGGTGAACGGAAAGAGAGGCTGTGACAAGAGAAAGAAAAAGATTTCTCTAAAGAGTTTTCTGATGTAAGAATCCAGCTCTTTGGGTCTGAGTGTATTCCTTCAACCAGTATTGTTTGAGTCCATCCTTTATGCCAAGTGCTGCATCACCCAAGGGGACAACAGCCCATGAAATTCTAGAACAGCAGTGGGAAAACCAGTAAGTTATTGAAGCTGTCAGAGCTCAGATTAGCTCCAGGATCTCGAATCCAAGCCCTCTTTTGGGCATGAGTTCAGTTCCTCCCTGTGGGGGAGCGGTTCTCAGCCTAACTTCTCTTTAGAATTACTCAGCTTAAAAAATACTGATGCCTGGGTCCTACCTCTAGAGATTCTGGTTTCACTGGGCTCTGGTGGGATTTGAGCATCGGTGTATTTTAGAAGCATCCCAGGTGATTCTAATACATAGCTAGGGTTTGAGCCTCTGCTCTAAATGAGCTATCTGCATTCTGGAAGTGCTCCCAGGCCTGTCTCTCCATGAGTCAACAGGCTTTTTGAAGCAGCAAATGGAGAGAATTCCAAGGAGGCAGTAGTGGTTAAGAACCCACCTGCCAGGTCAGGGGGCATAAGAAATACAGGTTTAATCCCTGGGTCAAAGATCCCCTGGAAGAGAGCAGGGTAACCCACTCCAGTATTCTTGCCTGGAGAATCCTATGGACAGAGGAGCCTGGTAGCCTTTATGCCAATTCTAGGGGGGGACTACTCCCTTTATACACATTTGTGACTATTTGTATGGAAGTGCAGTCATATTTTGAGGAGTCCTGTGGTGAAATAAAGAATCTTCCAGATAATGTAATGATTAGATTAAGTTCATTCCAATCCCAAAGAAAGGCAATGCCAAAGAATGCTCAAACTATCGCACAATTGCACTCATCTCACACGCTAGTAAAGTAGTGCTCAAAATTCTCCAAGCCAGGCTTCAGCAATACGTGAACCATGAACTTCCTGA
>NW_011494811.1:1674215-1674856 GCF_000754665.1 Bison bison bison
CAGATATGCAGATGACACCACCCTTATGGCAGAAAGTGAAGAGGAACTCAAAAGCCTCTTGATGAAAGTGAAAGAGGAGAGTGAAAAAGTTGGCTTAAAGCTCAACATTCAGAAAACTAAAATCATGGCATCTGGTCCCATCACTTCATGGGAAATAGATGGGGAAACAGTGGAAACAGTGTCAGACTTCATTTTTTGGGCTCCAAAATCACTGCAGATGGTGATTGCAGCCATGAAATTAAAAGACGCTGACTCCTTGGAAGGAAAGTTATGACCAACCTAGATAGCATATTGAAAAGCAGAGATATTACTTTGCCAACAAAGGTCTGTCTAGTCAAGGCTATGGTTTTTCCTGTGGTCAGGTATGGATGTGAGAGTTGGACTGTGAAAAAAGCTGAGCGCCGAAGAATTGATACTTTTTAGCTGTGGTGTTGGAGAAGACTCTTGAGAGTCCTTTGGACTGCAAGGAGATCCAACCAGTCCATTCTGAAGGAGATCAGCCCTGGGATTTCTTTGGAAGGAATGATGCTAAAGCTGAAACTCCAGTACTTTGGCCACCTCATGCGAAGAGTTGACTCACTGGAAAAGACTCTGATGCTGGAAGGGATTGAGGGCAGGAGGAGAAGGGGACGACAGAGGAT
>NW_011494811.1:1674986-1684066 GCF_000754665.1 Bison bison bison
CGATGGATGTGAGTTTGAGTCAACTCCGGGAGTTGGTGATGGACAGGGAGGCCTGGTGTGCTGCGATTCATGGAGTCGCAAAGAGTCAGATACGACTGAGCGACTGAACTGAATGATTAGATATGCCGCTGCCCTCTTCTACCCCATCCTGCTGCTGCTGCTGCTAAGTCGCTTCAGTCGTGTCCAACTCTGTGGGACCCCTGAGACGGCAGCCCACCAGGCTCCCCCGTCCCTGGGATTTTCCAGGCAAGAACACTGGAGTGGGTTGCCATTTCCTTCGCCAATGCATTAAAGTGAAAAGTGAAAGTGAAGTCGGTCAGTCGTGTCCAACTCTTATCGACCCCATAGACTGCAACCTACCAGGCTCCTCCGTCCATGGGATTTTCCAGGCAAGAGTACTGGAGTGGGGCGCCATTGCCTTCTCTGCTACCCCATCCTACTTTTACACAAATCTGAACGGTCAGCCACTCTGACTTTCTGAAGGTAACTAGCTCCTTTTCTGGACTCTGCAAGAACAGCGTACAGCAACTCCTAAAGCAAGCCCAGGGCTGAGAGATTAGAAGCCTGTCTGCTCATGGTAATGTGAATCAGTTGAGGTATCACTCTGCGCGTCAGATTTGCTTTGAATCAGCCCAACCCTGGTCACTGGTGCTTCTGATTTTTCACTCCTGGCTCATGAGGGACGGCACTGACCATCTATGCTAGGCTGGACTCTGTGGAGCTGGGTTCTGTGGCAGGACTCTTGTTATTGTTGAGGGGGAGGCTACTGGTATGGATCTCCAAACCCCAGGCAAAGCAGCTAGGTGGGCACCCTTTCAGAACAAAGAATGGACCACAAGGAGAAAGAAGTCACACTGTGAGGTAAGCCAGGGAGTAAGAGAGCTGATCTGAGAAAAGTACCAAGTTCTTGTGGGTATAAGAAGAAGATTATCCGGGGCGGGTCTCTACAAGGTCGTATCTTTGAAACTATAGCATCTAACTTCTGGTGGTGTACATTAATTGATTTATGACCAATTGAAATTGTAGAGGTTTCCTCTTGTCTCATTCCAAGTCTCACTCTTCTTTCTGCTAAGTCTGAGGAGCACTTGTTCTGTTAACAAGTACACGTGGTTAGAAGAGGAAGTCATGAACTCTTTTGTGCTATGGAGACGGTCCACATGGGTGCATGCCCTGTTGTTTCAGTCGTGTGTGGTTCTTTGCAACCTTATGGACTGTCCCCACCAGGTTCCTCTGTCCGTAGGATTCTCCTGGCAAGAATACTAGAGCAGGTTGCCATTTCCTTCTCCAGGGAATCTTCCTGACTTGGGGATCGAATCCACTTCTCCTGCATTGGTAGATGGATTCTTTACCGCTGAGCCACCAGGGAAGCCCCTTATTAGCTACATACACTTTTGCAAGTCACTTCTCCTGTTAGCTCTACAGTCAAGGGGTTAAGACTGTGCTTTGGAGACACATTTATTTCAAAGACTTGAATATTATCTTAATAAATCTTTGATTATCTAGCCATGTGACCTTGAGCAATCTATGTCTATGGTTCTCTTTTTCTACCTATAAAATGGGCATACTGTTGTCTATCGTACAGCTTTGCAGTAAGGTCTGAGTGGGATAATACACTTTGCACAGTGTCAGTGCATATAGTTGGAGGAGGAAATGGCAACCCACTCCAGTGTTCTTGCCTGGAGAATCCCAGGGACGGGGGAGCCTGGTGGGCTGCCGTCTATGGGGTCGCACAGAGTCAGACACGACTGAAGCGACTTAGCATCAGCAGCAGCAGCAGCAGCAGTGCATATAGTAAGCTCTTGGTAAGTGTTAGCTAAAGCCAACCAACCAACCCACCAATAGATAAAACCTTTTAGTCAGTGTTGATGGAAGGAGACCATGAGAGAGATTCAAAGCATTCTCTTACCATACCTGACACAGGGCCAGTGCTCAGTAAATTAGTTGTTATTATATTGTCATCATCATCATCTTTCTCTTCTGTAGACCTCAGGTTATCCAAGCTCTCTCACAGAGTAGTAGTTTAGCAGCAGCATGGATTTAACGGAGCTCCTAATGTGTGTATGGCTAGATGCCCTAGAGAAGAGGTGTAGACACAAAAGTGTGAAAAGGAGAAAAATGCGCCTTAAACTAGGCTTTCAGGAAAAGGGCTGAAAACAATGTTCTTAGCAGCAGTATTTACAATTGCCAAGATGTGGAAGAAGCGCACGTGTTCAGCAGCAGATAAGTGGATAAAGAATGTATACATGCATTACACACAATGGGATGCTACCAGCCTTTGCCCTTTGCAGCAACATGGATGGACTTGGAGGGCATTATGCTAGGTGAAATAAAGTCATGCAGAGGAAGACGAGCACTGTGTTGGTATCGTTTATAAGAGAAATCTAAAAAATATAACAACTAGTGAATATAGCAAGACAGAGCAGACTCAGGTCCAGAGAAGAAACAAGTGGTTACCAGTGGGTGGTGAGAGGGGAAATATGCGGGTAGAATGGTCAGGAGGTACAACCATTAGGTATAAAATAAGCTATAAGGATATATTGTAAAACACGGGGAATATAACTGATATTTCATAACAACTCTAAATGGAGTATATCCTTTAAAAATTGTGAATCCCTGTATTTTACACCTGTAACTTATATAGCATTGTACACAACTACACTTCAACTTAAAAAAAGAGCTGAAGGAATTAGTAGTTAATGTGCATCTGCACTATCTGCCAGGTCCTAGGTAAACGTGTCCTGCTCAAATCCTCACAGCATCTTGATGGTGGTTGCTACACCCATTTTATAGAGGAGGAAGGTAAAGTTCAGGTTCAGTAAGTCATTTCCCCAGAACAAGGTGTGAGGTGGCAGCGCCGTGACACAAATCCCCTGGGGCTTTGCCCCTAATCCATGTTCTAGATTCTCCAAGGCTTTTGGAGACAGTGACTAGGGGGAAATAAAACTGTCCCAGGTTATACGTTCTGAGTTCAGTGATGATTATATGATCGATCATACCTTATACAGCTACTGTATGTATGCAGTGGTATCATGTATGTGTGACTAGTTTATTAGTCTGAACTCAGAACGTATAACCTGGCTATTTGAGGGACAAATAGTGAAAGTTGCTCAGTCGTGTCCGACTCTTTGCGACCCTGTGGACTATACAGTCCATGGAATCCTCCAGGCCAGAATATTGGAGTGAATAGCCTTTTCCTTCTCCAGGGGATCTTCCCAACCCAGGGGTCGAACCCAGGTCTCCCAAAAGGAGAAGGAGAAGCCAAAAAATCTCCCCAATAGCCAGCAATTCAGGCACCCCCTCCTTTTCTCCTTCTCTGTTTCACAGGCTTAGAAGGGGGTTGCTGGAGTGACCATGGGGCGACGAGGGGAGCAGGGCCAGTTCAGCAGCCTTTTGCAGAGTCCCCAAGGGAGGCGTCTGGCTGCTGTCTTTAAGGCTGGGAAGACTTAAGGCCTCTTTGCCTCAACTCTGCATTCCAACTGCCAGGGTCGGGACAGCAGGGAGAGTTGAGTTCGACATCCTGTTAAATAATTGATGCACAGCAGCACGGCGCCTGGCACCGGGCAGGTGCTTCCTAGGCGGGAGCCAGCGGGAGACCTGCTGTACTCTTTTCCTCTTTGCTTAACCTCCGAGGTAGCTAAGCCCATTTGTTTGTCCACACGCAGCCAGATAAACAGAGCACTGAGACTGGTGCTCTTTGCCCTGTGTCCTCATCCCACCTGGGAGTCTGGAACACACTCATTCCACAAATGTTTGTTGGAGCCTTCTCTATGCAGAGCACTGTGCCAGGCCAGAGAGACCAGCTTTTCTGAACTCCGAATTGAGGCCAGTTGGCAAGTTGGGTAACTTCAGGCATGGGGTGCAAGGGGAGAAGTGGTGGTTGGAAAAGCAGAGCTCCAAGTCCCCTGCCTTCCGGGAGCTTACAGTTGGTGCAGGGACGGGAGAGGTCTGAAAAAGTGAAAGTCACTCAGTTATGTCCAACTGTTTGTGACCCCATGGACTATACAGTCCATGGAATTCTCCAGGCCAGAATACTGGAGTGGGTAGCTTTTCCCTTCTCCAGGGAATCTTCCCAACCCAGGGATCGAACCCAGGTCTTTCGCTTTGCAGGCAGATTCTTTACCAGCTGAGCCACAAGGGAAGCCTGGGAGAGGTCTGAACCAGGATTCAATCCGCTGGATCTAGGTGGGTGATACAGTGGGCAATGCTGTGAGCTCAAAGCAGGGGGAAACCACTGGTTCAAGAAACATCTGCCACATGTCAGCTGCTTTATATGGCTGATGGGAAGCATTCATTCATTCATCCTTTCTTTCCTTCAGTCAACAAAGATGTCTGAGTCCCTTCTGTATGCCAGACACTAGTCCAGGTACTGAAGATGCAGCAATGAACAAAACAGGTGAGATCCCTGCCCTGTGGAGCTTACAATGTAGCAAGGAAAGTGTCTTTCTCAGCGGCCTCTCCCTTTGTTTGAGAAACCGCAGCCTGTGCCCCTGCAGTCCTGAGGCTGATTGCTCCAGAGTCGCACAGGCCCTCAGGAAGCTCTGCCTGCCACCCGTCCCCTCGAGGGCAGGGGCTGCAGCTGCCGGCAGTGTGATCAGTGCCAGCCCGTACCCTGCTGCCTCCCTTCTCCTGAAGGCAAGATCGTGGGGAACATGTCGTCATTTCTCCTTCCTGACGAGCGCCTGCAAAGGTGTACAAGGGAGTTGAGAGGCGTGATGGATCGAGGCCCTGTGGAAGTGAATCACTGCCCAGCGTGGAGAGCGAGGAGACGTGCTCAAAGGACAGACCATGCCAAGGTCACCATGCTTCTCCCCCACAGAGGTGAACTGAAGATCTTATTCTCCCCAGGGAGTCAAATTAACAAGGTGCTGAGAGTTTTCCAAATCAGCAAAAAAAAAAAAAAGTCACTACCGGCTCTCAAATCAGATAGACTGGTGGGTGGTTTTGTCGACAGGCTCGTTGTACTTGGCATCCGATGCTAAAACGGGGGTGAAGGCAAGGAGTTTGTATTGAAAATGCATCCACCTCTGAGCAGGCGGTACAAATCAGCATCATTGTGTTCTCAGAGGCAGGAATCACGGCGTTCCCCGAGACCGACTACCTCAGTGACCACAAAGCTGAATTTTCACAAATTATGAGGTAGGAAATTGTCAGTCATTATACAAATTGATTTACCTTGGGATTCCTTCTAGGTGGCCAGTTCCCTCAGTACTTTAAAATATGACTTAATTTATAAACATTTGATATATAAACAGATTTTTTTTAATATTCTCAGCATGAGCTGGTAGAAAAAGCTTGCATTATAATTCTTAGAGGCCTGGTTTTCCATTTTATTTCTGATTCCAGCAAAAGCATGCTATTACCTCCATTGATCAGCCCATTCATGCTTCATTGTGGGTGTTCCTTCCTTCGATAGAGACATGATAGGATGAGCACTAAATGTAGCATTCATTCATTTATTCATTCACAAAATTCACTGAGTGTCTTACACATGCTGAGCACTGTGAAAAATGCCAAGGATATATTAGTGAGCAAACTCTTTCAAGATGGTGAGCTTGGCTTAGAGGAGCAGCCCCATCAATGGTCCGTATCCTCATGCAGCTTATAGCCCAGTGGCAGAAGACAGTAAATAAACAGCTAGAAAAATTAAACAAGTTTAGGCTGAGATAGGTGCTGTGAAGGAAAGAAGCAGGCTGCTTCAGACTCACATAGATAGGATGGTTTGGGATAGTCCCTCTGAAGTGGTGACATCCAAAGCACACCCAGAAAAGATAAGGAGATGCCAATTACATGAAGACCTAGAGGAACAATGTTCTGTGGAAAAGGACTAGTCCATGCAAAGGCCTTAAAGGCAAGGCAGGCTTATTGTATTCTAGAATGTGTATTCTAGGATGTGAAGAAAAAACATTACTAGAATAAGTGTGAGATGGCGTAAAAGGAATCTGATGAATAGACAGAAACTTCATCATACAGGTTCTTAGAAGCTACGTGTATTAGCATCTTGGGGTTGCTGGAACGAAATACCATAAACCACATGGGTTCAAGCAGCAAAACCTTATTGTCTCAGTTGTGGAGGCTAGCAATCTGAAATTAAAAGTGTCAGTAGAGCCAGGATCCCACTGTAGGGGAATCCTCCTTTGCCTCCTTCTAGCTTCTGATGGGTTGCTGGCCATCTTTGGCATGCCTTCACTTGCAGCTGTGTCATTCCAACCCCTCTCCATAATCAGGTGGTGTTCTGCCTGTGTGTCTGTGCCTTCACTATCTTCTTAGGACACCATTCATACTGGATTGGGGGCCCATCCTACTCCACTGTGACCTCGTCTTTACCTAACTAATTACATCTGTAGCAACTCTATTTGCAAATAAGGTCACAGACAGTGCTACTAAGGGGTTACGACTCCAACATGTAAATTTTAGTGGCACACTTTTTCAACTCATTACCTCGTGGTAAGGAGTTTGAATTTGATTCTGCATACAAGTCCAGAGTGGTCTTAAGCAGATGGATGGCATGCTGTGTTCTAAAGGCTGCTATGTAAGTATAGACCAGTGGTGGTTGTGGAAGGGTGAGGAGGATAGAGGTTGATGACTAGGAATTCACTTGTAAAGTGCTCGTCCAGGTCAGAGGTGATGATGGCATGGACTAAGATGATTTTGGAAGTTGGAGAAGTGAGTGGAGTTTAAATACCAAAGAACAAGATGAATGAGATGTGTATGGGCTGGGTACGGGGTAAAGGAAAGGAAGGACTTGGGCATGGTATCCAGTGTTTTACTATAATTGTGAGAGGATGGTGGTACCGTTTATCATTGTTCCCTTTACAGACTTGGAGAGGATCAGATCTGGGGTTGGAAGTGGTTTGGGTCAGGGTCAAGGAATGCAGGAGATGAAAATTAGAAAGCTTTTCTAATCCCTGCCATTTTGCTTTTGTCTGAAATACTGTTAAAAAAAAATTCTTTTTTTTTTGGAAAGCTCAATCCCCTGTTAAAGTGAAAACATTGCTGGGGAGGGAACACAGCCAGTCAGAGCACTTTTCCCCAAAGCAGTTGTGTTTTGGGAGATCAGACGGAGCAGCAGACAAGACACCAGAAGAGAACGTCAGGAAAGAAGGAGCAGTGAAGCTCCGAGGCACAGGGCCTGGAGTCACAGTTTTTCCTTAGACTGGCTGTAGGTGTGTACTTAATTAAATTCCATTGCAGTGCTGGAGCGGGACCCAAGAGCAAATAGCCAGAAGTGCCAGCAAATTGGGATTAGGATGTAACAAGTTCCTTCCATAGAGACCAGCTGGAAGAAAGTAAGATAGAGGGGAATTTTGGGGGTGGGTTGGGACATGCAATGTTTAAAGCACATAAAACAGAAACAGGGCTTGGAGTAAGAAGTGGACTAAAGCTAGGCTTTTAGAACTGTTTCCTGAGCTCGACTCACCATCACCATGACTTTCTCTTGACTCAGTCATTTTTTTTTTTCATTATTAGAAATAACTAAGCGTATCATTTTTTTCTAAACTTGTTCATTTTTAATTGAAGGAAAATTGCTTCACAGTATTGTATTGGCCTCTGCCATACCTCAGCATCTGTCAGCCATAGGTATACATGTGTCCCCTCCCTCTTGAATCTCCCTCCCACCCTTCCTCACCCCTCTAGGCTGTTACAGAGCCCCAGTTTGTATTCCCAGATTCAGTCATTTTTGATACCCCGTCTTCTTCTGCATTCCCAGCGACAGCTCTTCCAATCCCCAGAATTTTGCTTCTACCAGAGCTGGGTTTTCATCATAGCATCCCCTTGAGCTTGTATCTCCATTACCCCTTTTTGTTTGAATTCTCGTCAGATCACCAGAATGTGGGCATTTGGAATGACCACCATGGAGAGGGGCATCCTGGCTTTGGTACTTGGCACAGGGTGACCTCATTGGCCCCCACCACTTGTGTGCTGCTGCCCTGTCCTGAGTTCTCGCCACTGTGCATGGATTTCACCAGAAGACACGCTCACTCTCCAGCCTCAGTGCATCTTGCTCTGAAGAGGATGTTAACACTCAAGAGAATATGAGGACAGTTGCCTATGCTGGAAGGGGTCCCTGGCCCTCTTATATCTTTTTCCAGGTGACAGTGAAGGGAGAGGTGGCCGCAGACCTATTATCTTTGGACAGACCACCTCCTAGCTTGGCATCAGGACCACTTGTTCAGCCTGTTGAGCAAAGGTTATTCTGCTTGAGCTCAGAGCACAAGAAAGTTTAAGCATCACTTTCATCCTGTTGTTTCTTTTCTCTTCCTTCAAGGCCTTGATTTTTGGCTTAAACAAATGGCAAAGGCCACTCCGTGGCAGGTACCAGATCAACTTTGCCTTGGTTTTATTGCCATGCTAGTGGGGAAGGAGGCTCCTCTTTGTAAAACTTCAGAAGACATCTGTTTGGTTTGGAAGATGGGAGGTGGGGGCTGTAGCTGGAGGAAGAAAAGATTTTCTTGCTCATGTTTTCTCAGCATTTATTGAGTGTCAACCCTGGCAGTAAATGAGACTCAGAAGATAGCAGTCAGTGATAAGCAGAGAGGCCAAGGGTGTTGCCAGAGGAAGGCAACAGACAGAAGTGAATTGTTGGCTGGCCCCACAAAAGGTATTAGAATGGCTCATGCTGTCGTGTGGTGAATCCCCAGATGTCCCAGGATGGGACTGTGGTTACCTGAGCTCCTGCCTCCACTGTCTCATCCCACCTCCCCTGGGACTGACTGACAAACAACGCTCATTTGCTCACCGAGGCCAGGTATTCAGCAGCAGAGCCAAGAGCTGAATTTGTCTGGTCAATCTAGATGCTCCTCTCTACACCACATTGCCAGAATCACCGCCTCCAAAGGCTGTCCTGAGATGAAACTGGAGGATGAGACAAAAGGCCTTCTGTTTCATCCACTGTTGCCTCCTGGGCTACTTAGAGCAGCAAGTCAAAGCCACTAGCGCTCCGCTTGCCTGCACACACTGCACACAGACAGGGGCGCCCCTGTGGCTGGAAGTCTGAACGTCTCGACTCTAGTCTCAGCTCAGCCTCAGATTCCTTGTGCTTGGCAACCTGATTTCTTCATCTGGAAAATGAGTTGGTTCTT
>NW_011494811.1:1684166-1693553 GCF_000754665.1 Bison bison bison
TAGAATTTTCACTAATAAATTGAAATAGTTTATAAAGCAAGGGGCCAGACCCCTAAATATAACAGTGAAGGCTGCAGCATTTCCTGAATTTGCTACTTTCTCTGCTGGAGGATTTTCTAGCTTGGTTTTCTCTTTCCCATTCCAATCCAACAAGGAGTGATCACCAAAAGAAGGCAAGCTGAGTCTTCCATTTTATTTCCTTTCAAGCAAACAGATACCATGGAAAAAGCCAAGGGATCCAGGGATCCAGAGCCCTGGCTCTGCCATTAACTATGTGTGTGCCTTGTCTGAACCAGCTGTTCTGACTCCAGCTTTTCCTTTGCCTGATGACCAGGCCATCTGGGCAATCGCTAATCACTCTTTCCCCTACCGGGATGAGAATTTGCTCCCATCCTGAGAAACTTTTCCCTGGGGCCTTCTATCCCTTCTCCTATTTGAAGACAGCCTATTTTTTGTTTTGTAAATTAGTTCCTTTGTATCATTTTCTGATCCACATATAAGCAATATCATCTGATGTTTGGTTTTCTCCGTCTGACTTATTTCACTCAGTATGAAAATCCCCAAGTCCATCCGTGTTGTCACAGATGGCACCATTTCATTCTTTTTAATGGCAGAGTAATATTCCACTGTGTTTATGTACCACATTCAGTGGGGATGGGTCGTGAGGAATAGACTGGGAGTCTGGGATTGACATGTATGCATGGCATGTTGTATTTAAGATGGATAACCAACAAGGACCTTCTGTATAGCACAGGGAATACTATTCAATATTCTGTAATAACACGTATATGAATAATTGCATCATGTTGCTGCGAGCCTGAAACTAGCACAATTGTTAATCGACTATGCTCCAGTGTAAACTGAAGAATTTTAAAAAGACAGCCCCCACCCTCTTCTTCCTGCTCTGTGACCTTGCTTTCTCTGCTGCTAAGTCGCTTCAGTCGTGTCCGACTCTGTGCGACCCCATAGACGGCAGTCCACCAGGCTCCCCAGTCCCTGGGATTCTCCAGGCAAGAGCACTGGAGTGGGCTGCCATCTCTCTACCACCCATCTATTCTTTCTCTTATTCTCTTATCACTTATCACTTAGTGTTTATCACTTCTGAACTCGCCATGATCTTTGCTTCGACTGTCCCTGAATTTCAATGTGTTTCCACACAAACACAGGGACTTCCTAAACAGTCACAGACTCTGTCACATTCAGTAACTGACAGATTTCCCAGGAACAAGCGCAGTGATCTCAGAAACCCACAATTTCACCCCATTTCAGCAAGAAAACTCAGCAGCCCTTGAATTACACTGTTTGCCGTTAGGAGGGCCAATGTCTGAGTTTGCCTGTCTTTCCCTATCATTTATATTCTACCTGTATTTAAAAAACCTCTCCTGTGGTTGAGCTCCAGCTCCACTGATTGAATAAGGTGGTTTCCTGGGGCAGATGGACCAACCCAAAATACCCTGCAGCTAGATTGCAGCCTGAATCCCTATGCCCCTGTGAACCCTGTGGTCTAGCTTTTATTATATTCCCCTTACTGATGAAGAAACAGCCTTGTTGGATCTACTCCAGGCCACACAGTTGTGTGGAAGCTGAGTGTTCCACTAAGCCCCGGTGGACCCTGAAGCATCGCAGAAGCTCCACCCGCTCCCGCATCATTTCAGCTCCACTCCCACCTTCAGCTCCCATCCAGACATCCCCGTCTCTGCTATGGCACCTCCTGCCACCCTCGGCCCCCTGCAGTCTGACTTCTCTGAGATCGTCAAGGCTGCTCTGCTCTGTTCGACAGTGCTGATCACTGGCCTTGCGGAAGTCCCTCACTCGTGTGCGCTCCGGGACAGAGCAACCTCCTGGCTCTTCTCTCCCTGTCTGTTTTGTTCATTGGTAGCTTTTTCTCCATCATGCATCAAAATTGATGTTCCTTGGGGTCTCATGTTGCCTCCTTTCTGTACAGTCTCCATGATCCGTGTCATCCATCCAGCCTTTGCCCACAACTTCTGTACTGACCTGACTCTCCAGCTCTGGCCATATGTTCCATTGGTGCAAGGCGTCTCCCCCTGAAGGTCTCACAGACATTCCTCACAGCTACGATCCCCGTGAGACTGTCTCTTCCTCACCCGATAGCATCATCCTTCACCTCATCCCTGGAGCTGGAGTAACCTGGGATTCTTGCAAGCCACCCTTGCTTTGCTCTGCGTCCAATTAAACACCACGTCCCTCTTCCTAACAACTTTTTCTCACAGACATCTCAGGATAGGCTCCGCCTCCTTCGCATTCGCCTATCATTACCTCTATATCAAGCCTCCATCATCACCATCTTTTTATACTGCAGTAGTATAAATGGTGGAGAAGGAAATGGCAACCCACTCCAGTGTTCTTGCCTGGAGAATCCCAGGGACGGGGGAGCCTGGTGGGCTGCCGTCTGTGGGGTCACACAGAGTCGGACGCGACTGAAGTGACTTAGCAGCAGCAGCAGCAGTATAAATGGCCTTTGTGTCTTTTTGCCTTGAATACCCTCATCCCATTTCTTGCCCATAAACTCCTACCTGTCCTATAAAACCCATCTGGAAGTTACCTCTTCTGGGAAGTCTTCACACAGACACACACACACACACCTACACACCCTACATGACCCAGGCTCCCTTGGGTGACCTTTCCTGAATGCCAAACCCTAAGCTACTGTGTACAAACCTCCGTCTTCCCACTCACACTGCTTCAGAGCTACCTGTTCATGTGTTTGTCGTTTCGGTCAGAATGTGAGGACCATTACTCCTACATCTGTGGTCCCCAATCTGATGCCTGGAACACGGCAGGCACTAAATAAATGTTTTAGAGGATAAATGAGCAGGTACACCAAGCGCAGAGCAAATCTTTAGTTTAGATATCTGGACATAGTTTTTTTTTTTTCCTTCTCTTTTATCTAATGTTTAGTCTCTTATTATAATTAACCAAAACACTTGACTGGACCATGCAATCTAGAGCTCAAGAGTGCTTTAAGACACATCAGGGCAGGAGAAACTATGTCACCTGATTTCTGGTCCATGTGAGTAACTGTCTAGGTTTTAGGTTTTCTCCAAATCGTGGATAAACAGATGAGACCTCCTCCTACCCACCCCGGGACACAACTTTTTCAAAGCGAGATTAGCTAATGGGCAGGGAATAATAATGATAGGGAATAACCTTCACATGTAGTGGTTATATGTGCCAGGCACTGTTCCAAGCATGTTGTACAGTTAATATCATTTGTTTATGGGCAGAGAATAATAATGATAGGGAATAACCTTCACATGTAGTGGTTATATGTGCCAGGCACTGTTCCAAGCATGTTGTATAGTTAATATCATTTGTTTAATCCCCACAACATTGAGATGAGTGAGGTACCTTTACTGTCCCATTTTGCAGATGAGGAAACTGAGGTACAGAGTGATTACATAGCTTCCCAAGGGAACATAAACTGTAAGTAGCACACATAGATATTCACATGTTTAAATAGGATTAAGTGCTGATGAGACCAGTTCTGCAGACTGCGTTCTCATAGGCCAATTAGCCTCACTTCATTCATAACCACATTGCATCTTGAGAGGGAAGAAAGGGAAAGAGAAGGTTAGAATTGCTATTTGGGCGCACCTAGTAGGTGTCGAGAATAGCTTTAAGGGTTTTACAAAGATCGTCTGATTTGTCTGTGACCAGATAGATGCTCCTATTTTACAGATGGAGAAACTGAGACTCAGAAAGGCTAAGCAACTTCTGAAATTGCCTAGTAAGTGGCAGAGCCGACCTGGAATGCAGGCCTGTCTGATTGACAGTGCTCCACAGTCAGCCTTCAAGTCAGACAGGGTCAATGCATGGGAGCAGAAAGGTGATTGCTACCCAGTACCAGAAAATACAAGTATGAGATGTTGGTTTTGTTGGTCAGGATAGGCTTGAGTGTCCTGCAGTAACAAAGAATCCCTGAAATCTCACTAGCTTCATATAATAGTTTAGTTCTTGTTCACTAGAATACAGAGCCCAGTGTAGGACACATTGCCTTCCTTCATCTCGTGGCTGCTCCACCAGGAATGGACAGCCTCCAAGATCACTATGGAGGGGTAGAGAAAGAGAAAGAGGGAGGCACAGACTCTCAACTGCCTTGACTTTGACTTGACACATTTCGCTTTCAACTACAGTCCTTTGGCTGAAACTGGTCACATGACCCCATCCAATGACAAGGGAGGCTGGGGAATGTAGCGGAGGACGTGGAGATGAGTGAGCACCAGCCTCCCCATGCTTCTGTGGCATCTACCTCTTATCCCCAAGGGCTCTTAAAGGGTGTGGAAGGTGTGAGCCTGGAGGTCTCCTGGCATGTCTCTATATCTTTCCAGCACAGTATTCAGGGCTCCTTCCTCCTCTGTGAAGGTGAATCCTGTATAGAAGAGAGACCAGAAAGTTCTCAAGAGAACAAGTTTGTGAAATACAAGTTGATCTTCTTGCACTTTCAGGAGAGAAAATGCAGTGACACTCACCTGTGAAAGACACTGATGTGTCTTCATTGCCCAGGAGTCAGGAGAGAGAGTA
Source organism: Bison bison bison (assembly GCF_000754665.1). Taxonomy (NCBI): domain Eukaryota; kingdom Metazoa; phylum Chordata; class Mammalia; order Artiodactyla; family Bovidae; genus Bison; species Bison bison. The sequence goes on from NW_011494811.1 coordinate 1,688,712, forward strand.
GGGCCTGGAGAAGGACCAGGGGAGATCCAGGAGGGGAGTGGGAGTGAGGATGGGGATTCCAGCTGCCGTCACTCCACAGCTGAGTCCAGACTCTGCAGCAGAGAGCAATCCTCTTTTTATTAAGGCATAGTGCCTCTTTCAAAATAATTTACAGCACACAACCAAGCCTGCTGTGCGACATCACAATTTGTCATTAAAACTCCATTCCTCTTGCCAGAGTAAATGAGCCATTTACAGCCAGGGAGCCAAGATGGACTGTTGTTATTTTTTCTGCTTTTGTTATTATGAAGGTTCACAGCTCTTCTCAAACAAGCCCTTGGGGATTCCCAGAGGAAGTGGCTTGACATTCAGGTCAATTAGCGAGGCTTGGTGTGGTTTTCTGGATGTAGGTAACAGCCTTGCAGAGACTGCAGTAGACCAGATGTGGGTTCCCCCGGTGTGATTGCTGACCCTGAGAAGTAGTCCTTGTTCTTACGCGTGCTAACAGGTTTCCCTGCTGGCTCAGACAGTAAAGAACCTGACTGCCAGTGCAGGAGACATAAGAGACGTGGGTTTGATCTTTGGGTCAGGAAGATCCTGTGGAGGAGGGCATGGCAACCCACTTAGCACACATGCAGCGCATGAGCACACGCACACACGCACACACACGAGCTCTCACATGTGTATACACTGGACACAAAGAAACACAGGGAACTCAGCATCTCTGCCTTCCCTGCTGTTAGCGTGGTCATACCTCCATTAAGGGTGAGAACTTGAAGGAAGGTTATCAAATCTCTAAAACATGTGCCTAGATGGGCTCAGAGAGTGACCTGCAAATGTCTTAGGGTGTGCAATTCTTTCCCATGGTCTTCTGGTCTCAAAATCCCAACCCCGGCTGCTGTTCTTGACAGTAGGTCAAGATCTGACCTAGACGAAGCAGGGGGCAGTCAAGTAAAGGAGTTCATCAGCTATTCACTGAGGGAAAGAGAGTGGGAGGATTCTTTGGGTGGCTGGAAGAGATGCTGCTAGTGACTGAGGAGAAAGAGTTGTCCAGGGGCCTGAGGGCAACAACTCTATCTTGTTTATCTTTGTACCCGACTCCTCCTCATATGCACACTGTCCTGGCAGGTACAGAGAAAATGCTTAATGAAAACCTCTTGCATCTGTTGAGATGAACATAGGATTTTTATTCTTCAATCTGTTAATATGGTGTATCACTCTGATTGATGTGCAGATACTAAAAAATCCTTGCATCTAGGGGATAAATCCCACTTGATATATGATACTTTTAATGTATTTTTGGACTTGGTTTGCTAGTATTTTGTTGAGGATTTTTACATCTGTGTTCTTCAGTGATTGGCCTGTAATTTTTTGGTGATATCTTTGGTATCAGGGTGACTCTAGCCTCATATTAATAGAATAAGTTCAGAAGTATTCCTTCCTCTCCAGTTTTTCAGAATAGTTTCAGAAGGATAGGCGTTAACTCCTTTCTACATGCTTGGTGGAATTCACCTATGAAGCCATCTATCTGGTCCTGAACTTTTGTTTGTTGGTAGTTTTTAAGTTGCTGATTCAATTTCAGTACTTGTAATTGATGTGTTCATGTTTTATATTTCTTCCTGGTTCAGTCTTGGGAGATTTTACCTTTCTAAGACTTTGTCCATTTCTTCTAGGTTGTCCGTGACAAAAAAAAACCTCTTGAATTGAATTATGCATAAAGGATGTGATTCTTCCCTCAAGGGATTTCCTCCTTTCCAGTTTTCCAGAAAGCACATGCCCTTCTACCTCTGCCTTTTGAGGTCTGGTCTACCTTGCAAAGCCACTGGCCCAAATCCTTTTCTTTAAGTAAGACTACTGAGTCAATACCAACCTCTCTCTTTCCATAACAAAATCTGGTTTACTTGAATACTTAACTGTCTCCTCCACTGGCCTCTGGACTTCCTGGGTCAGGGAGCATATCTGATTGATCCTTAAATCTTCCACAATGTCTAGTACAGTAGCTGGAGTAAAATGCTCAATAAATGCATTAAAACATTAATGAAGCTCACAAAATGCTCTAGCTTATGAGTCACAAAACCCAAAGTTCTCTAAACTTTTTCTTCTGCTTAAAATAAGGATAATAATTTTAATACCCACACACAATTGCTGGGAGGATTAAAATGATATATATAAAACTCTTAGCATAGCAATATTAGTTACAAGATAATGGTAGATTCTAGAGCAACTCTTCTCAGCATTATTTACCTGCCCCCCTTTACATCTAGGAGTCCAGATCACAGTGGCCAAATCCCAGGACCCCATGTTTTCTGTACGTGCTTTCCTTCGAGTATCAATAAGGTGATTTGGGTTCACACTATGCTCTGTTGAACTCTCATTTCACTACTCACAGGCACCGAATGTGGCCTTTCCAAGCTTGAGCTGAGATGGGCTTGTGAGTAGAGATTTAGATCTACCCTGTATAGGAAGGTGTTTCTTCCGAAGGTCTGTCTGGCCTAATGTAGTTAGAAATGGGTATTTTGGCCCAGAGCCCAAGCCAATAATGGGAACCACTACATACAGGCAGCCATCTCCCATTCTCACTACCATTTCCTACCTATGCCCATAGCTACAACAGAAGCTAATTAACCTTGTGATAACATTGACAGGTGTCAAGGCACCATAGTCTCAGACTCTTTTGGTGTGTCCTACATGAGTTTTTAAACCAGTAAAGAAGCAAAAATTTTATACCCACACCTATCGTGAAAAGCAGGTGGTAAGGGTGGTAAGAGCTAAAATAAAGGTATGAAACACCTTGGCAGAGCAGGAGGAACTGTACAGCCTGAGGCCTGGCCCCTTGATTGGGAGAAAGGAAACACATTAAAAGAGGCCACCATATAGCCATAGCCACCTTCTCTGGGTTGTTCATGGCTGTGCTTTTGTACTGCTTCTTCTAATATATTCTTATCATAGTCTTAATAACCAGCAATGTCACCGCATTAACTTAAAAATGCTAAGAGTCACCACTTACTGGGACAGTGTGTAGAATGGGAGATGACTTCATTAAAGAAGGGAGTCTTAAAGAAGAAATAGGGCTTTGTCAAAGTAAAATGGAAGGAAGGACATCTCTGGTCAGGAGAAGGAATTGCAGGGCCTATTGAGGAAACAGTGAATAGTGCAACGTGGCTAGATCAGGGTGCAGAGTGAAAGAACCTCAGAGTCTGACCGAATTGTAGATAGTCTTGACAACAACTGGGCTTCCCTTGTGGCTCAGCTGGTAAGGAATCCACCTTCAATGCAGGAGACCTCGGTTCAATCCCTGGGTTGGGAAGATCCCCTGGAGAAGGGAACGGCTACCCACTCCAGTATTCTGGCCTGGAGAATTCCATGGACTGTATACTCCATGGGATTGCAAAGAGTCGGACCCGACTGAGTGACTTTCACTTTCACTTTGGCAACAGCTGGAGGGTTTGGACAATACTCTATAGGCAGCAAAGCAATTGCAGAACTCACTTTGAGTAAGAGGACGACGTAACAAAACAAAAAGATCTTTGTTTTAGAAAGGTTAATCTGGTAGCGATATTGAGGATGAATAAGCTGCAGCTCCAGCACCAACTCGGGGGCCTGGGCACCCCTGACCAGGCCCCAGACCAACTGTTGTTGCCTGAGGGCACCATGAACATGCCCGTGAACTTCTCTGTGCTCAGCTGCCTGCAAGCCGCCCAGATCATGCCCCAACAGGGGCAGTACCTGCATCCCCCTTCATAGGGTACACATGCAGCCAGACTCGGTGCCCATGGCCCTGGTGCCCCCATTCCTGGATGGGCTGCAGACAGACAGATCCAGACTCCCTTCCCTCAAACCAGCAGCGAACAGAAGATGTACCCAGTGGTGACCGTGTGACGCAGAGTGTGGCCAGAGTCCTGGACCAGACAGAGGCCAGCGGCAGCCATGGGCTTGGGCAGGATTCTAGCCTGGAAGTCCCTGCCAGGTGGTGAGTTTACGGCACGGTTCTGTTGGATGGCTTCATCTGCCCCCAAACTATATGAAAGCATCTTTCTCCAAGTGGGTGTTTCTAGATATGTTTAGGTCTTCCCTGGTAGTTCAGCTGGTAAAGAATCTGCCTGTGATATAGGAGACTCCAGTTCGATTCCTGGGTTGGGAAGGTTCCCTGGAGAAGGGATAGGCTACCCATTCCAATATTCTTGGGCTTCCCTGGTGCATCAGATGATAAAGAATCCACCTGCAATGTGGAAGACCTGTGTTTGATCCCTGGGTTGGGAAGATCCCCTGGAGGAGGGCATGGCAACCCACTCCAGTATTCTTGCCTAGAGAATCCCCATGGACAGAGGAGCCTGGTGGGCCACAGTTCATGGGGTCACAAAGGGTTGGACTTGACTGGGTGACTAAGCACAGCACAAGGAGCAGATAGGGAGAATCCAGAAAGAGGGTCACAGACTAAGGAAATGTCATGGAAATGCAGGTAGAGGATGAGAGAGGCCTGGGTTGTGTCTATTGAAATAGACAGGAAATGGGTACAAAGGCATTCTATGAGACTCAGTAGATTTGGAGCCTGCTTGGCACTGTGTGAAAGGAAAATAAAGAGGACAGGGTCAAAGATGACTCAGTTTAGTTCAGTCGCTCAGTCGTGTCCAACTCTTTGCAACCCCATGGACTGCAGCACACCAGGCCTCCTGTCCATCACCAACTCCCAGAGTTTACTTAAACTCATGTCCATTGAGTTGGTGATGCCATCCAACCATCTCATCCTCTGTCATCCCCTTATTGTCCCACCTTCAATCTTTCCCAGCATCACGGTCTTTTCCAATGAGTCAGTTCTTCAAAGCAGGTGGCCAAAGTATTGGAGTTTCAGCTTCAGCATCAGTC
>NW_011494811.1:1693653-1694304 GCF_000754665.1 Bison bison bison
GAATAATAATGATAGGGAATAACCTTCACATGTAGTGGTTATATGTGCCAGGCACTGTTCCAAGCATGTTGTACAGTTAATATCATTTGTTTATGGGCAGAGAATAATAATGATAGGGAATAACCTTCACATGTAGTGGTTATATGTGCCAGGCACTGTTCCAAGCATGTTGTACAGTTAATATCATTTGTTTATGGGCAGAGAATAATAATGATAGGGAATAACCTTCACATGTAGTGGTTATATGTGCCAGGCACTGTTCCAAGCATGTTGTACAGTTAATATCATTTGTTTATGGGCAGAGAATAATAATGATAGGGAATAACCTTCACATGTAGTGGTTATATGTGCCAGGCACTGTTCCAAGCATGTTGTATAGTTAATATCATTTGTTTAATCCCCACAACATTGAGATGAGTGAGGTACCTTTACTGTCCCATTTTGCAGATGAGGAAACTGAGGTACAGAGTGATTACATAGCTTCCCAAGGGAACATAAACTGTAAGTAGCACACATAGATATTCACATGTTTAAATAGGATTAAGTGCTGATGAGACCAGTTCTGCAGACTGCGTTCTCATAGGCCAATTAGCCTCACTTCATTCATAACCACATTGCATCTTGAGAGGGAAGAAAGGGAAAGAGAAGGTT
>NW_011494811.1:1694404-1711394 GCF_000754665.1 Bison bison bison
ATGCCATCCAACCATCTCATCCTCTGTCATCCCCTTATTGTCCCACCTTCAATCTTTCCCAGCATCACGATCTTTTCCAATGAGTCAGTTCTTCAAAGCAGGTGGCCAAAGTATTGGAGTTTCAGCTTCAGCATCAGTCCTTCCAATGAATATTCAGGACTGATTTCCTTGAGGATGGACTGGTTGGATCTCCTTGCAGTCCAAGGGACTCTCAAGACTCTCCTCCAGCACCACAGGTTAAAAGCATCAATTCTTCGGCCCTCAGTTTTCTTTATAGTCCAACTCTCACATCCATACATGACCACTGGAAAAACCATAGCTTTGACTAGATGGACCTTTGTTGGCAAAGTAATGTCTCTGCTTTATAGTATGCTGTCTAGGTTGGTTATAGCTTTTCTTCCAAGGAGCAAGTGTCTTTTAATTTCATCTGCATATCTGAGGTTATTGATATTTCTCCCGGCAATCTTAATTCCAGCTTGTGCTTCATCCAGCCCAGCGTCCCTCATGATGTACTCTGCATATAAGTTAAATAAGCAGGGTGACAATATACAGCCTTGACATACTCCTCTCCCAATTTGGACCCAGTCTGTTGTTCCATGTCCAGTTCTAACTGTTGCTTCCTGACCTGCATACAAATTTCTCAAGAGGTAGGTCAGGTGGTCTGGTATTCCCATCTCTTTAAGAATTTTCCACAGTTTGTTGTGATCCACACAGTCAAAGGCTTTGGCATAGTCAATAAAGTAGAAGAATCTGTTTTTCTGAAACTCTCTTGCTTTTTTGATGATCCAGTGGATGTTGGCAATTTGATCTCTGGTTCCTCTGCCTTTTCTAAATCCATCCTGAACCTCTGGAAGTTCACGGTTCAGGTACTATTGAAGCCTGGCTTGGAGAATTTTGAGCATTACTAGCGTGTGAGATGAGTGCAATTATGCAGTAGTTTGAGCATTCTTTGGCATTGCCTTTCTTTGAGATTGGAATGAAAACTGACCTTTTCCAGTCCTGTGGCCACTGCTGAGCTTTCCAAATTTGCTGGTATATTAAGTGCAGCACTTTCACAGCATCATCTTTTAGGATTTGAAATCACTCAACTGGAATTCCATCACCTCCACTAGCTTTGTTTGTAGTGATCCTTCTAAGGCCCTCTTGACTTTGCACTTCAGGATGTCTGGCTCTAGGCGAATGATCATACCCTTGTGATTATCTGGGTCGCAAAGATCTTTTTTGTGTAGTTCTTCTGTGTATTCTTGCCACCTCTTCTTAATATCTTCTGCTTCTGTTGGGTCCATACCATTTCTGTCCTTCATTGAGCCCATCTTTGTATGAAATGTTCCCTTGGTATCTCTAATTTTCTTGAAGAGATCTCTAGTCTTTCCCATTCTATTGTTTTCTTCTATTTCTTTGCACTGATCACTGAGGAAGGCTTTCTTATCTCTCCTTGCTATTCTTTAGAACTCTGCATTCAAATGGGTATATCTTTCCTTTTCTCCGTTGCTTTTCTCTTCTCTTCTTTTCACAGCTATTTGTAAGGCCTCCTAGCAAGATAGAATGAATAGACTTGCCTTTAAATATAATGGAGAATCTAAAAGTGGGGAATAATTTTGCGAGGTGTTTGGAGGTCAATGTTGAGTCCCATTTGGGACATGCTGCTTTGGAGACAGTAATGGGACATCCATGGAAGAATGATTTAGACCAATAGAAACATGGATCTGGCATTCAGGATAGCTTCAGACCGTTAAGTCATGATAATGGAGGTGAGATTGAAGACATGGGGGTAGATGAGGTCACGGAAGAGAAGAGTTTAGAATGAAAAGAGGCCAAAGGCTCACTCTGTGGTGTCCTTTCTTTTCATGTACCCTCTGGACCCTCAGAATATCACAATATTCACATCACCTCGTGGGTGACCCTAGGCAAGTCCCTTCTCTCGAAGGATTGATTTATTCATCTGTAAAATCAGGGTTTGGATTGGATGATTCACATTCTATGAAGTCAAGTTTGGAGAGACTGTAGCAAATCAGTTGCTGCTAGAGGAAAGCCATTATGACACGAAACGGAGCAAAAAAAGTCTAGCACAGGGAAGACACTTTCTGGTGTGGTCACAGGAAGGCAGGACTCATCTTAACCCATTGTCATCACTCTCAGAAGCCTTCAGCTACCACTGACCACACTTACAAGGAGAGAAACCATTAGAATTGAGAGTTAACCCCTTAGAGATGGTCAAAGAACTCTGGTCTGCAGTACCTGGTGATAAAGTGCTACGATGCCTGAACGGGTTCAGAAAGGCTGCCTGCTCAGCACGTGGTGCTCAGACATTTACCAAGGGCCCATTCACCACGTTCTCTGGATGGACCTGGTATAAGCTTCATTCAGACTCTTTCCAAGGAACAGAACGTTTGGTTGTGTTGTAGGTGTCTGTGATTTACTTTGTTTTCTCTCCCCATCTCCATCCTTTCTGCCTCTTTCTAGTCTAAATCACATGTACATTACTTGGGCATGAATTTGGGAGCCATTTCTAGGGGACTAGAAGGCAGAGATGATGGGATGGGTGGAAGGTGTTTCTCGCTGCTTCCTGCTGTGCTCAACAGTTTAGGAGACATCCTGGGAGCCCTCCCCAGTGACCAGGAATTGGTCATGGCATGAATAAAATTGATAATAGGGTCAGAATGATAGCAATGCTTTAAGGTCGAAAAGACCTAGCTGGAACTGATGAGAAGAATACAGATCCTTCCCTTCCCTGGGTGCTACCTCCACACTCACTGGCAGGGTCCTGTATTAAGTTCTAGAGTGTGTGTGTGTGTGTGTGTGTGTGTGAGTGAATTTTATTTCCTCAATTATAGTCTGAACAAGATTTTGTGTTTCTTTGTGTTCTCCATACAGTCCCTTGCATAGTTCTAAACAATAGTAAGGATTCCATTCAAGTCTGATTTTAGGCAGCTCCAAATTTTCTACATAATTGGCTTATAGGCAACAATCTGGTTGCAATAGAAGTTTAGGAGCTTTTTAAAAACATCTTTAAAACATCTTTTAAATTATGTATTTATGTATGATTTTTGGTTGCGCTGGGTCTTCAGGCTCTCTCTAGTTGCAGCAAGCGGAGGCTCCTCTTCGCTGCCATGTGTGGGCTTCCCATTGCCGTGGCTTCTCGTTGCAGTGCACAGGCTCTAGGACCATGGGCCTCAGTAGTTGTGGTGTGGGCTTAGTTGCTCTGTGGTGTGTGGGTTCTCCCAAGGTCAGGGGTTGAACCTGTGTCCCCTGCATTGGCAGGCGGATTCTTATCCCCTGTACCACCAGGGAAGTCCCAGGGAAAGTGCCAGTTGTGCATATCTAAGAATGGGTGGGGTTTAATGACCCCCCAAGCTACCCTTACCATCATCAGTTTTCATTTCTTCTGATTCCCGGCTCATCTGATGAAGGCCTTTAGATCCCCCAATGTAAAAGCCAGACTCTGCTGGTAGAGAAACTCTTCAGGAAATGGCAGAGAAAATTGTTAGAACTTGAATGCACCTCAGATCTATGCAGTAAAACACTTTATTTTTTATCAGGTAAAATGGAGCCCCTGTGAAGTGAGTGATTTGTTCATGATCACACAGCTACTCAGTAAATCCAGGACTTATGAGATCCACTGCCTTTCTCTTAAACCGATGGTTCTTGACCTTAAAGAGCTTTAAAAACCTGCTAGTGCTATATGCTTCCCAGAATAATTAAATCAGAACCCATGGGGATGAGACCCAGACATCAGTATTTTTTTTTAAATTTCCCAGAGTTGAGAGTTACTGTACTGTATGTACTATGGGCCTCTGCTGTATTGTAGCTCAAAATGAGTTTAGAAAAATTTATAGATCAATATAAAAATATTTACTGAGTATGCACGAAGTGCAAGGTGCTGTTGAATGACTGTAGGAAAATTAGATTGGGGAAGAAAGGCCAGATCGTGGCCTAGACGAGTTTTACACCAATGGAAAAGACAAGTGATAATGAAAGGCCACCTTCTTCCACCCCTTCCCCATCGTTTTGACAATGGCAGATACAGCTAATTGATTTTGTTACCTTTATCTTTGAACTAAATATGGTCTCATGAGCCTTTCAGCCAGGATCTAAGCAGATATCACCTTTTGATCTCTTGACACCTGGGAAGAGACCCATTTACCACTCTTGAACAGGGCATACATATATGGCTAGAGCTGAGTGACCAAGAAGGGGAGTGATAAGAATTAAAGGAAGGATTAAAGGTTCAGGAAACAGAGAAAGGTTTTGCATGTCAGGCAGTGATCTTGAACTTTCTTAGTTGGAAATCAAAAGCTATTGAGGTTTTTGCATGAGAGACTATAAATCAGGTTAACCTGGTTACCTTGAAGGACAAAGAGGTTGGAGTTACTGAGTCGAATTGGAAGGCAATTGCATAGTGGAGTCATCAGGATATATAGGAGGCAACAAGGGCCTGAACATGAGGGGGTCATTGTGAAAACAGAAGAAGGGGTGATGGAAGAGACATTGAAAGAGGAGAGTTGAAAGGACTTCATGCTGGATAGAGGGAAGTGGTGGAGAAGAGAGTGAGAGAAGTCAGAGGCCTGCCAAGTCTGGCCTCTGGGTGAGGGAGAAGAGGATGATGCCATTACTGAAAAAAGAGGCTGGAAGAGTCACTAGATTCAGTGGAGGGATAATCAAGTTGGGGTATCCAGAAATGTTCCCCTTGGAGAAGCCGGCTCTGAAGTGGCACCAGCATACTGAGCTCAGAGTCCTAGTTCTATCCTTTATCTACATGAAGAGGACATGAAATAGGCAAGCCTTTTAATGTCTGTCAGTTGTTTCTTCTGGAAAATGGGGCTGATGCTGTTCATCACAGGGTTGTTTCACAGATTAAATAAGACAAGCATGGGAGGGTTTTGTAAACAGTGATAAGCCCTGTGCAATTGATCGATGATGGATTCTTCTGGCTCATCCACCTGGATGTATGCTGGCCCAGGGGGACCAGAGTCTGGGAGGGAAGCCAGGCCTGAAGATGGAGACTTGAAAATACTCTTTGTGGAAAAGGCAATTAAATTAAGCATTGTTTAAGACCCATTAAATAGATATCAAAAAGAGAATAGAAATCACATAGAATGTTGAATACCACTTTGCAAAATATTCTATTTTATTTCTATCATAAAAGAAAAAAATCACTCTACATGGTTTCCTGCCACCAAACACATGATTCATAGTTTATTGTATCTCTTTCTTTCATGTTTTTTTGTGTTTAATATAAACAATTATTCATAAAGGAGAATAAGAAAAGGAGAAAGTGGCTCTGACATTAAAAATGGTTAAAATAATTCTAACCCCAGAGAATAGTCATAATACATTTTTTTTTAAGAAGTGGGGATAAAAATCACATACTCCTATAATTGAGAAGTCATTTAATCTAAACTATGTTTTTGGTTAAGTCTTCATCCATTATATACACAATATGATCCAGATCCTTGGCTAAATGCTATTCATGCACTGAGTCATATAATATTCCCAGTAATCCTATAAGGCAGATAGTATTACTATCCATTTTACAGATGAGGAAACTGAGACCAAGGTGTGGTATCCTGACCGAGGTCACAGAGCCAGGCCTGCCTGATGTTGGGATGCATGCTTTTAACCACTGTGCCATCAGAGTCGTCCTCACTGTCCTTGGCCTAGTAAAGCTGAAAGTGTTCCTAAGGGATGAGCGGGGAATGTGGCCCCCGGGGGTGCGTCTGAGTCAGAAGCAGCTGGGAGTAGGCTGAAAATGAGTCTTCTGTGACACAGAGTAAAAGACAAAATGGGGCAGAAGGCGATAATCATTGTCAGGCTTTTTGGGAATATGTGGGGTGGGAGTGGGGCCATAAAGGTTTCCAAAGTGACTTAGAGGCGACCTGTGGCTACTCACGTTCTCCATTCACACACCTGCCCCTGCCAGATCTCTGCTGTGGCTCTCTTCATGGCTATCTCTGGCTTCTTTAGACAATGGGGTGCCCAGTCCTCCTGTCATCACAGGGTAGGGATTCAGCTGTGCCAGTGGAGACGAGTAAACCTCTCTTTTTCATTGAGTCTGAGTCTTTAAACAGAGAACCCTACTCCAGCATCATTTGGAATGAACCTTGGGCCATGGCCTCTTTTCTTGTCAGCTGGGAAGCCCTGTGAAAAAAAGAGTTGGAGGCTGGGGAATCACTCCCAGCCCCCGCAGGAATCAGAAAGGCTGACAGGATCGCTTTTCCACAAACAGCCTTCCTGCCTTATTGGAAAGAAAGCCCTCTCCCCAGCTTTGCTCCAAGGCAGCCTCCTGCAGAGCATCCATAGCAGCGCTGAGCCGTTCCCATGGCAACAGAGGAAGGGGCTTTTTGTTTCCCACAGAAGGTTGAATCCTTTCAAACAGAAGGTTGGCTAGTAGACTGTTCCCCACAATCCACAATCTAGTGTTTTTTGGCTGCATGACTAGTTTTGGAGTTATGGAGTTTTAAACATAATTAAAACAGGTATAATATGTGGAAGCTGAGGCTGAAAGGCTTAAGGAGGCAACTAGTCTAGAAGTTTCTCATAGCTGCATGTTGTTGTTGCTCAGTCGTTTCCGACTCTTTGTGACCCTGTGGACTGCGGCAAGCCAGGCTTCCTTGTCACTTTTATTTTAGATTTTTTTCCCTCACTATCTTCCCAAGTTTGCTCAAATTCATGTCCATTGAGTTGGTGATGTCATCCAGCCATCTCATCCTTTGTCGTCCCCTTTTCCTCCTGCCCTCAATCTTTCCCAGCATCAGGGTCTTTTCCAAGGAGTCAGTTCTTTGAAGCAGGTGGCCAAAGTATTGAAGTTTCATCTTCAGCATCAGTCCTTCCAATGAATATGCAGGACTGATTTCCTTGAGGATGGACTGGTTTGATTTCCTTGTAGTTCAAGGGACTCTCAAGAGTCTTCTCCAACACCACAGTTTGAAAGCATCAGTTCTTCAGCACTTAACCTTCTTGGTTATCCAACTCTTACATCCATATGTAACTTCTGGAAAAACCGTAGCTTTGACTATATGGACCTTTGTCAGCAAAGCAATGCCTCTGCTTTTTAATATGTTGTCTAGGTTTGTCATAGTTTTTTTTTTCCCCCAAGGAGCAAGCATCTTTTAATTGCATGTTAGAGCTATAGATTTAAACCTGCTTAGAGCAACACTCATCAGAATCTGCAGGGGTGTCATGAAGAGGCTCCAGCTACTTCAAAAGCATCCTCTAAAAAAATCCAGAAGTTTCAAAGCAAGAAATGTAGGTGACGATGCAGTGGAAAACACTGACCTGGCCCCTCTTTGGGGCATAGAATGGGATGCTTTTTCAAATTTCCCTTCTCTTCCAAGGCCATGACTCAAGATGACTGGCATAGAGGGCCCGAACCTGACCTCATCTTCAGGTAAGTGACCTTGGATGAGCTATCTGATCTCTCTGGACCTTCGTTTCACTTGTAAAATGAGGGCATATGAAATAACAGGCTCCTTTTGGGTTTAAAATGCAGCGCTTTGAGTTGCTGGGGGGAAAAGACATTTCCGAATTGTTACCATGTTGCATACTCTGAACTGTTCCAGAATGAACACCTTTCTTAGGATATTTGCCTTGTAAAGTAGTCCTTTTCTGCTTTGTCCTATATTATACATCGAGGTATATGAGGCCTATAATTGGCCATGTAGGAAGAGAACACTGTACACAGTCTGCCTCCAACATGCCTGAGTCCAGGACAGGCCAATCCCCTCTAGACTGATCCCCTTGAGGCCAGAGACCATATCTTAAAGATCTTTGCCCCCTCCCAGCACCCAGCACAGTGCTCGATAATTGTCTGTAGAGTGAAAGAACTTGTGAGAAAAAACAAAAACAAATCATTAGAGCTGAGAGCTCTTTCAGTCCTTCATTTTATAGATGAGGAAACTAAGGCTCAGGACATTATGTGACTTGACCAAGGTTACGCAGCAAGTCAAAAGCAGAGGGAAGACCAGGCCTGGGCTGTCTCAGTACTTGCACCACCACCTTTCTGACAGCATTTCTAATTCTTTCACTATTCTTGCAAGGGATTTTATAGGAGTGTCAGGCCAGGGCTGAAATCGTTTAGAATCCTCTTATCATTCATCAGGAAAGCTATGTCAGCCGCCAGGGAGGACAGAACTATCCTGGGCTCTGCCTCTGTGCCCTCTGCTTTTTAATAGCAGGAGAACGTAGGCTTTTGAGTGTGAGAATTAGTTTAAGTAGGGATGCCACGAATACCTAACCTTTCCCACCTTCAAACCCAGAAGCTGTAGCTAAAAGTGATACCAGTTAAACACTCCAATTTTCCCTTTTATTTTCTCAATATATGTCCTACTTGAGTAATAATAGCAAAAGCGTATTAGTCCGGGTGATTCATGCAAGCTCTCGTAACAACCCCCAGATGTCATTGGCTTCCACAATGCAAGTTTACTTCTTACTCATGCAAAGCCTAATGTCCTGGGCAGGCAGTTGTTCTCCAAGCCATTACTTGGGGTTGCAGGCTGCTTGCATCTTGCAGCTCCACCGTTTGAGGGCTGCAGTGTTGCTCTGGCCAACTCCGATCAACAAAGGAGGGCAAGGCTTCCCTGGTGGCTCAGTGGTAAAGAATCTGCCTGCTGATGGAGGAGACAGGGATTCGATCCCTGGTCTGGGAAGGCCCCACGTGCCACAGAGCAGCTACTCCCATGCACCACAACTATTGAGCCTGTGCTCTAGAGCCCAGGATCTGCAACTGCTGAGCCCACATGCCCCAACTACTGAAGCCCATGCGGCCTAGAGCCCTTGCTTCACAATAAGAGAAGCCGCTGCACCAAGCCTGCATACAGCAACTAAGAGTAGCCCTCTGCTTGCTGCAACTAGAGAAAAGCCCATGCAGCAATGAAGAACCAACATCAGTTCAGTTCAGTTCAGTTCAGTCACTCAGTCGTGTCTGACTCTTTGCGACCCCCAATGCATAGCCATAAGTAAATCAATAAAATTGTTAAAAGGAAAAAACAGAAGATGGTAAATTTTGTGCCTGTTACTGGACCACCTTGGGCCAGTGGTGGCGCACTTCACTTGCACTTCTCTGGTGTGTGCACTCAGTCATGTGACCCTGCTTAGATGCATAGGGACTGAGAAATGTACCCCTGACTGGTCAGCTGGGTCGCAGTGACAGCTTAACTCTACACCGTGGAAGGGGAGCCCAGATCTGTTTTGGTCTCTACCACAAGGAGCTAGCATTTAGGCCAGGGGTCCCAAACCTCCAGGATGTAATGCCTGATGATTTGAGGTGGAGCTGGTGTAATAATAATAGAGATAAAGTGCACGTTAGATGTAATGTGCTTGAATCATCCTGAAACCATCCCCTCCACCCACAATCTGGGGTGGATAAATTGTCTTCCCTGAAACTGGTCCCTGGTGCCAAAAAGGTTGGGGACCACTAATTCAGGCAACACTAATTATTTGCCAGGAGACATCCTAGGTATTATTGCATTTAATCTTCACAGCGTCCCTACAAGGTTATTATCATCTTCAGTGTACAGATGAAAAAACTGCCTGTAGAGATGTCACACAAGTAATGCAAGGTTACATAAGTAGTTGGTGGCAAATCCAAAAATCAAGCCTTAACTCCAGAACCCAGCTTCGTAGCTGCTTCATTACAGTCTTTTGAGACTCTGCGCTGAGAGACTACATCAGCCACTAAGTAGTCTGTATGGGCTTCAGCAGTTTACTTTTCCCTTCTGCACCTTGGATTCATTCTCTGTAAAGTGATAGTGATATGCTGGATGAGATCTGAGCTAGCCTGCCAGCTGGGACATTATATGATTCTTCGGGTGAACAGATAAGATGTGTATGTCTTAGTCAGCTTGGCTGCTAATAGCAAAATACCATAGACTTAGTGTATAAATAACAGACATTTATTTCTCTCATTTCTGGAGGCTGGAAAGTCCAAGATCAAAATGCTAACTGATGTAGTATCGGGAGAGGGTCTATTTCTCAAGTTGTAGACAGCTACCTTATCATTATACCCTCACTTGGCAGAGAGAGAAGGCTCTAGTGTTTCCTTCTTTCTTTTTTCCTTATCGGAATATAATTGCCTTACAATGTTGTGTGAGTTTTTGTTGTACAACGAAGTGAATCAGCTATATGTATACACACATCCCCTCCTTGGACCTCCCTTCCACCCTCCATCCCACCCATCTAGGTCACCACAGAGCACCAAGCTGTGCTCCCTGTGTTATACAGCGAGTTCCCCCTAGCTATCCGTTTTCCACATGATAATATGTATATGTCAGTCCCAGTCTCCCAGTTTGTCCCACCTCCCCACCCCATCTCCACAGGTCTGTTCTCTGCATCTGTGTCTCTGTCCTCATGAGGGCACCAATCCCATCATGGGGGCTCCACCCTCATCACCTTATATAAACCTGATTACCAACCTCTCACCTCCTAATACCATCACGTTTGGAGTTAGGGCTTCAACTTATGAATTTTGAGAAGGAACATAATTCATTCCATTACAATAGGATCCCTATAGTTGCTTGACTATAGCAAGGCCTTTCCAAAGCTTTCCTAATTCCCTATGGAAACATGAAGGCTCACAGTGTCCATATAGGGGAAAGCATGTCAAATTAGTCTCCTTTCTCTGATAAAAAATTAATATACTGAGAAAGGAATGCTTTTCCACCCAAAGCTTCAGAATGCTTTAGGGGTATCCTTGGAAATAGGATCTTTTATCCAGTGCTCTTCTCACTGGAATGTGGAGGGGGACAAATTGGGAGATTAGGACTGACATATATACACTATCATGTGAAGAATAGACAGCTAGTGGGGACATGCTGCATATAACACAGGGAGCTCAGCTTGGTGCTCTGTGAGGACTAATGTTGTCACTAGAATGAGGGGAAAACACTACTTCTGTACCCAAAATGCTGATTTCCTGAAATTAAAGGATGTCACCTGGACACAAATGATTCCCAACAACAACAGAAAAATACTTGCACGTAAATACAATTGTGAAGCTGTAGGACTTTAATGAGCAGGGTCGTATAAGATCCTTGCATTGACATGCTCTTGAAGTGCTCAGATGGATGAATGATTCAGCATGACTTCTCATTAGAGACTTCTTATGACAGTAAAGTTCCAAACTCATTCCAGGTCCAAATATTTAAGGAAAGGACAATCTTTGAATGGCTGTGTAGAGCAAAGCTGTATTTCACTGTGTTCAGAGGAGACCAATTTTACATTTGTGGGTGTGTTTGTATACACCTTGATGTGTCCTTTCTACCTCCATCTTCCTGATGCTCCCACCCGCAGCATCCTAAGCATCTTGAGATTCCTAAACTTGGAGGTAGGAGAAGCTTCAAAGGCCTCTTAAATTTCTTCTGAAAGCTCTTTTGTGACATGTTGGACAGTTCATTAAGGAACAAAGAGACGACCAAACAGGGTTTATATTTTTATATGGGGATATGGGGATGTATGTGTACAGGAGCTTAGGCATCCCTTCTTAGGACTGAATTTTGCTTCTAGGAGAAGGATGATCCCTCAAGAAACCAGGGAGAAAAAATAAAGATTTGAGCCTGGAAATTTCTGGTGGTCAGAGCTGAGAAGACCAAGTTCTAGGCAGAGTAGATTCTAGAGTAGCTTCAGAAGACCCTAGAGTTTGTTTGGGTAGCTTCTGCTAGAGTAAGTGTTTCCTGTCCATATTTGTTCCAGAATGAGAAAAGAATGTGAGAAGTCAGAGTGTGAGTGGAAAAGGAGTAGGGTGCATGAAGCATTTGGAATCTGCCTGTTGTAGCCTGGCCTCGAGAGCATCAGGCAGCTTGCTTGGGAATGACTAATGCCAATGTCTTCCCATGGCTCCTGGATCTTAAAGGGATTCAACACGTTGTTGGCTTGGAGAAGTGTCTCTCTAATACCTTGTTTTAAAATATACCCAAGATTTATTTTAATCAGGTGTGGTAAGATACACAGATATGGAAATGACTTTATGGAGGAATAAGTTTTTATACTCACAGATCCGCAGAGACAGGAGGCCTGGCATATCACGCAGGGCTATGTGGAGAAGCACCAGGATTTGTTGCCAGAGGGAGACGTGGGCAAGAGTGTTTATTTATTGTGGTTCCTATAGGAAATAATTGGCAAAGCAGAGTAAGCAGGCTTAGGATTAGCTAGTTTGAATATTTTTGGTGGACTCTAAGGTACAGGGCTTCCCAGGTGGCTCAGTGGAATAGAATCTGTCTGCCAATGCAGGAGTGGCAGGAGACACAGGATTCAATCCCTGGGTTGGGAAGATCTTCTGGAGAAGGAAATGGCAACCCATGCCAGTATTCTTGCCTGGAAACTCCCATGGACAGTGGAGCCTGGCGGGCTACAGTCTATGGTGGTCACAAAGAGCCTGACACAATTTAGTGACTGCCCAGGCATGCACACCAGGTATAGGGACTATCTCTAGCAGTCTGGCATCTAGTCTTGGGGTGCTTATAGCATGTGGAAAGTGACCCAGAGTATAAGACCCCGATAATGGAGGTGGTTGAAGGAATGGGCTTTGGGTTGGTTGTCTTATATATGAAAGGCTCACTTGCTGATGAGTCCTCTACTATCTCTAGAAATTGGCTAGCCCAAGGAGGGGCAGGATCAGCAAAGCCCCAGAGGTCGAAGAATCAGGAAATAAAGAAAACTTTAAAAAAATGATCAATGCATATCTATAGGAGGCCTAGTCTTTGTGTAAAGAACAACCTAAGCATTGGTGTAACAGGTTGGTTTCCCCAGAAGTCAGACTCTGAGATGGAGATCTGCAAGAAGGAAGTTGAATGTGGACAGCTCTAAGGTTGTGTACCTGTGGAGGAAGTGAAGGGAGCATTACTGGGCAGAGGAGAAACTGAGCTGTGAGGCTAGTTACACAAAGACCTCGGGGTCTTGGTCCATGTGGAACTCTGGAGTGCAGAGGGCGCTACAGAGATATCCTGAACTGGGGCAAGGGGTCAGACCAGTCACTGGGTGCAGGCCCCCCATCCTGCCCTAAGAGGGCTGTGGTCTTAAATGAATCAGCTCTCCGTACACAGGGTGCTCTAGTGGGGACCTAGCCACCAACACCCCCAGCAGCTAGAGGAAGAACACTTCTGTCCTAAAGGGGAATCTGGGTGGCACACCTGGGCATCCATTAGAGCTAGGATGAGAATCCATCTCAAAAATATGCCAGGGGCTGCTGGCAGGAATCCCCTGGAAAACAGAGGTCACTATTTTATTTAAAATTAATTGTTTATTTTTGGCCACACCTCCACACCATGTGGGGGACCTTAGTTCGCTGACCAGGGGTTGAACCTGCCCCCCTACATTGAAAGGTGGTGTCTTAACACTAGACAGCCAGAGAAGTCCCTCCTTATATTTTATTTTAAATCAAGCTATGTATCTGAAGGTATGTAGTGAGACAACTCAATTTGCTGCTAAGGAGAAGTCACCAAACTAAACTGGCTTATTCATTTTGAAGAAGATGAGAATCATCCTCAGATTTTGTGGGCGATCCTGCTCAGATGAAGTTTATCTATTGATATGCTTGTGGTACAGTGGTACCATTGCTAAAAATCCCATAAGGAGAATCTGCTGCTGCTGCTGCTGCTCGCTTCTGCTGCTAAGTCGCTTCAGTCGTGCCCAACTCTGTGCGACCCCATAGATGGCAGCCCACCAGGCTCCCCCGTCCCTGGGATTCTCCAGGCAAGAACACTGGAGTGGGTTGCCATTTCCTTCTCCAATGCATGAAAGTG
Source organism: Bison bison bison (assembly GCF_000754665.1). Classification (NCBI taxonomy): domain Eukaryota; kingdom Metazoa; phylum Chordata; class Mammalia; order Artiodactyla; family Bovidae; genus Bison; species Bison bison. Next base: position 1,708,138 of record NW_011494811.1, read on the forward strand.
AAAAGTGAAAGTGAAGTCGCTCAGTCATGTCTGACTCTTAGCGACCTCATGGACTGCAGCCTACGAGGCTCCTCTGTCCATGGGATTTTCCAGGCAGGAGTACTGGAGTGGGGTGCCATTGCCTTCTCCAAAGGAGAATCTAACCCAAGGCATTTCCTTCCTCATGGATTGGCTTTTAAAGATGGAAGTTTACCTGGTACCCCTCTGGATCTTACATGGAAGTGGCAGCTTTCTCTCTGAAATGGGAAGGAACCAACCCTGTCAGTAAACATGACTGGAGTGTCCCTTTTGTGAGAGGAAGACTTAGTGGAAATTATTTATTTTGAGAGCCACAGATGAAGACACATCATGGGTTTGTTTTACCTTCCAGGCTCTGTCGACCACAGACTTACCAGTGCACCTGAGAATTGCGGATGGAGCAAGTGCTGTGCCTGTCTACCTTAAAGTCTCAGAGCTCTCAGGCAGCACAGCTCCATCGTAGTCATGGGGGTTTTGCTTGGTATGATAATGCATTCCGTTGAGCGCTTATATAATTGCAGAGTCAGTGGTGATCTCCAGGCCAGTTTCAAGTCAAAGCTATTTTTAATGAAATTGCCAAAGGATGGTAGGGTTGGGGGCAGGGAGAGAAGAGATGTTTACAGAATAGTTTTCTAAGCCAATACCTCTCCCCAGATTTTAGTCTTTGCATTTCTGAACCTGAATTTTCAGGGCGGAGGGGATTGGAGCATGCAGATTAAATCATAGCAGATGTATGTGGGGGGAATCCTTTTCTGCACCTACAGTTTTCTTTTGAACACTGTTGCATGTAGTGGAAAGATGACTGGGATGAGACTCAAGAGACCTGAGTCCCCATCCCCAGCTCAGTTAAAAGCCCTTAATGTGCCCTTGAGCTGGTTACTATCAGTTGCTTCATCTGCAAAATGAGAAGGCTGAACTGAAATGATTCTCACAGCTCTTCCAACTCTAAAATCCTAGATGATCCGCAGACGTCAACAGCGCTAAAGCCCCAGAGCTGTGAGATGTCACATGATCCATGAGGGGTTAGGTTCTTCCTGCTTAAATTTTTTCCTCCAACCTTGACTTCTCACTTACCTTTGTTGATACAACCTTGCCTGTCCTAAGCATTCAAGGACCCAGGGCTTTATTTTATAAGCTTTCTTCAGAAGAAGGTAAAAGGCTTCTCTGAGTTCTGAACACCATCTAAGAAGAGCTAATTTAAGTTATTCCAGTGTTAGGAGTTCATAAAGCTTCGTATCAAATCTTCAGAGAAGAAATTTCCACCAACACCTAGCAATTTCAGGGAAAAAAAAAAGCTTCCTCTGCCACAGTCAGGGTTGTGTGTGTGCGTGTTGCTCAGTCGTGTCTGACTTTTTGCGATCCCATGGACTGTAGCTCACCAGTCTCCTCTGTCCATGGAATTCTCCAGGCAAGAATATTGGAGTGGGTTGCCATTCCCTTCTCAAGAGGATCTTCCCAACCCAGGGATTCAATCCAGGTCTCCTGCATTGCAGGTAGATTCTTTACCATCTAAGCCACCAGGGAAGCCCTAGTCAGGTTAGGCTGCTGAATTCTGATTTTCACCTTGAACTTGCTATATCTGAACAAGGTAGACAAATGACCTAATGGAATGCTTTAGCATTGCTTTAGCACAGGAGCAGATTTCTGAACCAATTTTAAGCAATCCCAACTCTTTCTGTGCATGTTGATTTAGCTGTGGTTATAGTGCTAACAATTTTGTAATTCATCTCATTTTTAATCTCCCTTTCCCTTTAGCAGGATCATTTTCTCTGTCTTAAGGGATTAACACTGAGGTAAGAATGGCTAAATAACTGCCCTTTCTGGAATACAAATGACTTTATAAATAAAGGAATATAAAATAGGAAGAGTTCTTAGTGCTATTGCAGTCAGTAAATGCTGTAGGCCTTCGTCTCCGTGCATCAGCCAGACCAAGCATGGCATTAAAAGTTCAATGCTAGTACTCTTTTTCAAGACCATCCCCATGCTTGAGTCTCTACTGGGCACAAAGACCACTGTACTTGGCTGTTCCCCAAAATTTCGTGTCTGTGTGTCAATGAAACCTTATTTAGAAATAGGGTCTTTACCAATGTAATAAGTTAAGACGAGATCGTACTGGAGTGGGGTGGGCATACCTCATAAATCCAGTATGAGGTATATCTCTAGTAGAAGAGAAGAAGACACCCAGATACACAGGCAGTTTATGTGACGAATGAGCCTGAGATTGGAGTGATGCTGCCTCAAGCCAGGGAAGATCAAGGATTGCTGGCAACCACCAGAAACTGGGAAAGGTCAAGGAAGTATCCTTCCCTAGAGCCATCAGAGGCAGGGAGCATCAGAGAGAACATGGCCCTGCCAGTACCTTTATTTCAAACTTGTAGCCTCTAGAATTGTGGGGCAGTACATTTCTGTTGCTTCCAGCCACCCTGTGTGGTACTTTCTTATGCCAACCCTAGGAAACGAATACAGTCAGGCTGGAGAGGCATCTGGGAGCCACAGGAGAACAAATTGTAAGACCCAGAAACCCCCAGCCTTGACTTGCGCACTGCCTGTTGCCTTCATTCCTACTTCCAGGCTAAGAGATGGCAGGAAGTTGTGAAACCCACTGATGGTCTCCATGCAGATTCTGCTCCCTAGTCCTGTCCACACCACCATGGATCTGTAGCCAGCCTTTCATTCCTTTCTTGTTGGCTGCCTGTCCCATTCCCTCAATGACCAGTCTGAACCTTTCTCATCTTTCCCAAGTCTCCAAACCCACCCACCTGCCTCACCCTCAATGGATGATTTACTCTGAAACAATGATGAAAATACTCTTTAATTCTTGCCTCACCTTAGAACTCTTTCTGCATCCTATGTCTGAGGGAAGAGGTGCACCTCTTGCTTGCCAAGGAGACTCTCTTCTTTCTCTTCTCTTTTTCTTTAGTTTTCAGACATATTAGCACATTTTATTCATTCATATATTTTATTTGTAAACACAATGAACACTCTAAGTTTTCTTAGACTGATTACTTAATGTGTTGAATCATCAGTTCAGTTCAGTCGCTCTGTTCAGTTCAGTCCTGTCTGACTCTTTGTGACCCCATGGACTGTAGCATGCCAGGCCTCCCTGTCCATCACCAACTCCTGGAGCTGCTCAAACTCATATCCATTGAGTCGGTGATGCCATCCAACTGTCTCATCCTCTGTTGTCCCCTTCTCCTGCCTTCAATCTTTCCCAGCATCAGGGTCTTTTCCAATGAGTC
>NW_011494811.1:1711494-1712009 GCF_000754665.1 Bison bison bison
CATTATTTACCTGCCCCCCTTTACATCCAGGAGTCCAGATAGAGCAACTCTTCTCAGCATTATTTACCTGCCCCCCTTTACATCCAGGAGTCCAGATAGAGCAACTCTTCTCAGCATTATTTACCTCCCCCCTTTACATCCAGGAGTCCAGATCACAGTGGCCAAATCCCAGGACCCCATGTTTTCTGTACGTGCTTTCCTTCGAGTATCAATAAGGTGATTTGGGTTCACACTATGCTCTGTTGAACTCTCATTTCACTACTCACAGGCACCGAATGTGGCCTTTCCAAGCTTGAGCTGAGATGGGCTTGTGAGTAGAGATTTAGATCTACCCTGTATAGGAAGGTGTTTCTTCCCAAGGTCTGTCTGGCCTAATGTAGTTAGAAATGGGTATTTTGGCCCAGAGCCCAAGCCAATAATGGGAACCACTACATACAGGCAGCCATCTCCCATTCTCACTACCATTTCCTACCTATGCCCATAGCTACAACAGAAGCTAATTAACCTTGTGATAA
>NW_011494811.1:1712109-1716697 GCF_000754665.1 Bison bison bison
TCCTGCCTTCAATCTTTCCCAGCATCAGGGTCTTTTCCAATGAGTCAGTTCTTTGCATCAGGTGGTCAAAATATTGAAGTTTCAGCTTCAGCATCAGTCCTTTCAATGAGTATTCAGGACTGATTTCCTTGAGGATTGACTGGTTGAATCTCCTTGCAGTCCAAGGGACTCTCAAGAGTCTTCTCCAACACCACAGTTCAAAAGCATCAATTCTTTGGCGCTCAGCTTTCTTTACAGTCCAAGTCTCACATACATACATGACTACTGGAAAAACCATAGCTTTGACTAGCTTTTAAACCTTTGACATAGCTTTTAAACTTTTGTTGGCAAAGTAATGTCTCTGCTTTATAATATGCTGTCTAGGTTGGTCGTAACTTTTCTTCCAAGGAGTAAGTGTCTTTTAATTTCATGGCTGCAGTCACCATCTGCAGTGATTTTGGACCCCAGAAAATACAGTCTGTCACTGTTTGCATTGTTTTCCCATCTATTTCCCATGAAGTGATGGGACCGGATGCCATGATCTTAGTTTTCTGAATGTTGAGTTTTAAGCCAACTTTTTCCTCTCCTCTTTCATTTTCATCAAGAGCCTCTTCAGTTCTTTGCCTTCTGCCATAAGGCTGGTGTCATCTGCATACCTGAGATTATTGATATTTCTCCCAGCAATCTTGATTCCAGCTTGTGCTTCCTCCAGCCCAGCATTTCGGATGATGTACTCTGCATATAAGTTAAATAAGCAGGGTGACAATATACAGCCTTGATGTACTCCTTTCCTGATTTGGAGCCAGTCTGTTGTTCCACATCCAGTTCTAACTGTTGCTTCCTGACCTGCATACAGATTTCTCATAAGGCAGGTCAGGTGGTCTGGTATTCTCATCTCTTTCAGAATTTCCAGTTTGTTGTGATCCACACAGTCAAAGGTTTTGGTGTAGTCAATAAAGGAGAAGTAGATGTTTTTCTGGAACTCTTTTGCTTTTTCAGTGATCCAACGGATGTTGGCAATTTGATCTCTGGTTCCTCTGCCTTTTCTAAATCCAGCTTGAACATCTGGAAATTCACAGTTCACATTACTGATGAAGCCTGGCTTGGAGAATTTTGAGCATTACTTTGCTAGTGTGTGAGATGAGTGCAACTGTGCAGTGGTTTGAACATTCTTTGATGTTGCCTTTCTTTGGGATTGGAATGAAAACTGACCTGTCCAGCCCTGTGGCCACTGCTGAGTTTTCCAAATTTGCTGGCATATTGAATGCAGCACTTTCACAGCATCATCTTTTAGGATTTGAAATAAACTGAAATTTTATTTTAAATTCAACTGGAATTCCCTCATCTCCACTAGCTTTGTTTGTAGTGATACTTCTAAAGCCTGCTTGACTTTGCATTCCAGGATGTCTGGCTCCAGGTGAGTAATCACAGCATCGTGGTTATCTGGGTCATGAAGATCTTTTTTGTATAATTCTTCTGTGTATTCTTGCCACCTCTTCACATCTACAAAAACAAGTTATTGTTTATGATGCATGCAGGTTTGGGAAGCAGATTCTTTTAAAGTCTGCCCCTGTGTAGACCTAAAGCAAATAAAATACATCAAGTTTAAAGTAGGGTGTATGTATTTAACATTGTATGTAGAAATTTTATGTTCAGTGTAAAAAAATTATATAAACAAATGCTTCAAAATGCATATGACAGTCAAGAATCATAAATTAGCCAGTTTGGTTTTCACATGGTGCTTTTCTATGCCTAGGGTGGAGTGATTTGGGGGAAACCACACCCAAATGATGTGTGGGAAATAGCACGCCTAAGCATTCTATAGAACATAGATGACCTTCTGGGGGTAGGCAATGGACTGTCTGGGGTGTTGGGAGAGGTTACTGTCTCAGGATAACCAGGGTACAACGAGGGTGTAAGTGTACTGGACAGCCAGGGATCCACGGAGATGGTCAATATGCTTTGTACGGTTCCATTCTTTATTTATTTTAGTTTTAATTTTATACTGGAGTGTTGTTGATTAATGATGTTTGTGTTACTTTCAGGTATATACCAAAGTGATTGAATTATACATATGCAAGTATCTATTCTGTTTCTAATTCTTTTCCCATTTAGGTTATTACAGAATTCCTTGTGCTAGGTCGTTCCTTGTTGGTATCAGTTTTAAATATAGCAGTGTGTACAGTTCCATTCTTTATAGGTTTTATTGGGCTGAGATTGCAGCCCCAGAGCAGCCAAGTCCACAGTAGCTGTGGGAGTCAAGGTTTCAGGTGTCCCCTTGACCCAGCCTTCTCTGGCAACTTCAGCGTCTGTGCTCCATCATCCCAGCCCAACTGCTGGTCTCAATCTCTCCAACTCTGGTGCTCCCCTCTCTCCCCATTCTCAGCACCTTTCTACAAGCAGGCCTAGGTCTCTGTTAATATAGCCAAACCAAACCAACAGACAAATACACTCCTCAGACGATTGTTTGGTCTTTCCCTTTCCCTTCAGATTTCTTTATGGAATTTTTTAATAGTCACCCCTTCCACTTCATCAAACGCTTGTAGACAGACTACTGCCCTCATGCTCTAACATGAAACTGCTAAGGGAATTTCCAAATCAATAAAACAAACAGTCTTCTTTTTGTTAACATTAAAGACATCTCAAATATTCATTAAAATTTTTTTTCCAAATCTTCATTTTAAAGCAGCACCATCACACATTGCCTCACACTGAAACAAAATGTTTTCACAGTTTTCCTTTCATGCACACATGTATTTTCATGTCGTTAACATGGTTTGCATGCTGTCTGCAGCATTTCCCACTGGGGCCACTCTCTTCTTGAAACTCTCAACTCACTTGGACCCTGGTTTTCTCCCACCTCTCCAACTGCCCCCTCTCAGTATCATTTTCAGGCTCCTCTGCCCCTATGCGTTTTCTTTCTTAGGTCTACAAGCTATCTGAATCATCTCATTACTCCTGTAATTTCAGTGATCACCTGCGTGCCAGTGGTTCACAATTTCCTATCCTCAGCCCAGACCTCCCACTGATCTTTAGATTCTTCTCCAGCTTCCTGTCTTGATGTCTCACAGATATTTCATTTTCAGCCTATCTGAAGCCGAACTCATTATCTCTTCCCAATTCTCTTTTTTTGGTGCTTTTTCTCTCTGCACTGCACATGGCATCTTCATCCACACCGCCACTCTCCTGAGCAGCTGGGGACTATCTTAGGCACTCTATCCCCCATCTCCACTGCCACCCCACCCATCCTGTGCCCCTGCTTCTGTCCATGGTACCACTACTTTCTCTGAACTCATTATGGTGTCTATCATCTCCAACTGCTTCTCGAATCTAGTGAGTGGGCTAATCCCCTGGATTGTCCTACAAAATTTGCTGCTTCTTGTTATCTTTCCCTCCATTCCTAATACTTCCAATGAGGCTTTCGCTTCATTTCATCTGGACCACTATGGTGGATTACTGACTAGTCCTTATGACTCAGATTTCTCTCTGGGCTAAAGCCAACTTAAATAGTGAAAGAAAAGAAATGCCCAAAGTATTGTTTGAGGACTGAGTTGGAGGGAGCATGATTCCACCCTACTAAAAAAGAATTATTTGATGGCAGAAAACTCAAGCTGGCCTCCAGATACCAGCACCCTGTGGTTTTGCTTGTATCTCTCACTATCTCCAATACGTACTCTCTTGCTCAGGATCCCCTGGTACTTTTAAGCCTCTGTGTCTTGTGTGTGAGTGCTACATACTCCATTGTAATGACTCTGTCCTAGCTCACCCTTGCACCGTACAGCATTACCCACCAAAATCCAGGACACACTTTTACATTTATCCCAAATCTTCACTGCCATCATCATCTTGTGTTTGAATAGGATTTCAGTTTTCAAAATACCTCTACATGCACTTTCTCAAAATCTCTATAGCTCAGAAGGGTACATATTTTTCTTTTGACCAGTGTGGAAACAAATCAGAAAAGGTAAATTACTACCTCAGTTCATTTGCTTAGTCATGTCCGACTCTTTGCGACCCCATGGACTGCAGCATGCCAAGCTTCCCTGTCCATCACCAACTCCTGGAGCTTGCTCAAACTCATGTCCATCAAGTCCGTGATGCCATCCAACCATCTCATCCTCTGTCATCCCCTTCTCCCCCCACCTTCAATCTTTCCCAGCATCAGGATCTTTTCCAATGTGTCAGTTCTTCGTATCAGGTGGCCAAAGTATTGGAGTTTCAGCTTCAGCATCAGTCCTTCCAATGAATATTCAGGATGATTTCCTTTAGGACTGACTGGTTGGATCTCCTTGCAGTCCAAGGGATTCTCAAGAGTCTTCTTTAACACCACAGTTCAAAAGCATCAATTCTTCTGCGCTCAGCCTTCTTCACAGTCCAACTCTCACATCCATACATGACCACTGGAAAAACCATAGCTTTGACTAGATGGACCTTTGTGGGCAAAGTAATGTCTCTGCTTTATAATATGCTGTCTAGGTTGGTCATAACTTTCCTTCCAAGGAGTAAGCGTCTTTTAATTTCATGGCTGCAGTCACCATCTGCAGTGATTTTGGAGCCCCCCAAAAATAAAGTCTGACACTGTTTCCACTGTTTCCCCATCTATTTGCCA
>NW_011494811.1:1716967-1718965 GCF_000754665.1 Bison bison bison
TACTCCTTTCCTGATTTGGAACCAGTCTGTTGTTCCATGTCCAGTTCTAACTGTTGCTTCTTGACCTGCATACAGATTTCTTAGGAGGCAGATCAGATGGTCTGGTATTCCCATCTCTTTCAGAATTTTCCACAGTTTTCTGTGATCCACACAGTCAAAGACTTTGGCATAGTCAATAAAGCAGGAAAAGATGTTTTTCTGGAACTCCTGAATTACTACCTAATATATAACTATTTAGGGGGCTCCTCTTTATATTTGTTTTGTCTCCTGTCATGTTCTTCCTATTAGGATTACTGCTCCTATGATCATATCTTTCATGCTGTGTTGTAAATCATTTATGATAGCAAATAGTAGTAAGAGTGGTTTACTTTTGTATTACATGGTTTGCAAAATGCTGTTTTCAAATTAAGCAAATCCTTAAAATATTCATCTGTTAAGAATGATTACCCCCATTGTAACATACATGTTTGTTACTTGAGCTAAATTTCCTTGTTGTGGTTGGAACAGGTCCTCATCCATAGGATGAATGCAGTGTTTGTGGATTGTCATGACAGCTTAAAAATCTAGTGCTTGAAGATCTGGCCACAGAAGAGCAAGAGATTACTTAGTCTATGTGTCCTCACATTGTAAAGTTAAAACCCGTCGGTGGACTTTAGAGTAAGGGCATCATGCTTGATGTAAAAACAACTTTATAGCACTTGGAGCAGCCTAACACTGAAACTGTCACAAGATGTAGTGAGCTCTTTACTTCAGAGTATTACAGAGGTCATTTCTGCAGAAGGAGGGAAGATGGCCAGGTAGGATAGATTCTTTATTTCTTTATTAAGAAATTTAAAACGTTGAAGTATAGTTGATTTGCATTGTTGTGTTAGTTTCTACGGTAGAGCAAAGTGATTCAGTTACATGGATATGTATATACATACATATGTATACACTTAAATGCTTATTTATATACATACATATATATATATATACACTTTTAGATGCTTTTTCAGTTTCTCTCCCATTATAGTTTATTGCAAGATATTAATGTAGTTCTCTGTGCTGTATATATACATGTATATATGTATATATACATGTGTATATACTTTTTCAGTTTGTCTCCTATTATAGTTTATTACAAGATACTGAATAGAGTTTCCTGTGCCATACAGTAGGACCTTGTTGTTTGTTTATTTTGTAGATAGGAGTTGGTATCTGCTCATCTCAAACTCCTAATTTATCCCTCCCCCGCCCCCTTCCCTTTTGGTAAATCATGAGTTTGTTTTTTATGTCTGTGAGTCTCTTCTGTTTGGTAAATAAGTTCACTTGTATCATGTTTTAGATTCCACAAACAAGTTATAAGATAGACTATTTATTCTTTTATTTAAAAAATATTTATTAAGAATCATTCATGTGCCAATAGCTGTGCTGGGTGATGAGAGTGTTCAGTTCAGTTCAGTATAGTCACTCAGTCGTGTCCGACTCTTTGCGACCCCATGAACTGCAGCACGCCAGGCCTCCCTGTCCATCACCAGCTCCCAGAGTCCACCCCAACCCATGTCCATTGTGTCCGTGATGCCATCCAACCATCTCATCCTCTGTCGTTCCCTTCTCCTCCGGCCCTCAATCTTTCCCAGCATCAGGGTCTTTTCAAATGAGTTAGCTCTCCGCATCAGGTGGCCAAAGTATTGGAGTTTCAGCTTCAGCATTAGTCCCTCCAACAAACACCTAGGACTGATCTCCTTTAGGATGGATTTCCTTGCAGTCCAAAGGACTCTCAAGAGTCTTCTCCAACACCACAGTTCAAAAGCATCAATTCTTTGGTGCTCAGCTTTCTTTATAGTCCAACTCTCACATCCATACATGACCACTGGAAAAACCATAGCCTTGATTAGACGGACCTTTGTTGGCAAAGTAATGTCTCTGCTTTTGAATATGCCATCTAGGTTGGTCATAACTTTCCTTCCAAGGAGTAAGCATCTTTTAATTTCATGGCTGCAATCACCATCTGCAGTG
>NW_011494811.1:1719065-1738303 GCF_000754665.1 Bison bison bison
AATCACCATCTGCAGTGATTTTGGAGAAACCAGAAAAATAAAGTCAGCCACTGTTTCCACTGTTTCCCCATCTATCTGCCATGAAGTAATGAGAGTGTGGTGGTAATTAAAAACAAAACCCTTTTCCCTTGTGAAATCATCAGCCCACTGGGAAAGCCTGGTTTAAGTAATAAATAATTACAATGTGTGAGAGTGTTATAAAGAAAATAAAAAGGTGCTAAGATAAAAATAATGGATACAGTTTATTTTGAGAAACCCCCTTGAAAGCAGCATTTAAGGTGTAGAAGTTACACTGGCAGATACTGAGGGAAAAGCAGTCCAGGCTGAGAAAGCATCAAATGCAAAGGCCCTGAAGTGGGGAAGAGCCTGGAGAAGAAATGCAGGTCAGGGCAGGCCAGCGTGGCAGGACCACGGTCACAGTACAGAGCTAGACAGCCCCCTCCCCGCCAACCCCCCAGGCCGTAGTAAGGAAGTGGTTTAGATTTTCTTCTCGATACACTAGGAAACTGATAGTTTTGCATTCTAAAACTGTCTAAGAATGGCAGCTTCTTCAATACACTCTCATATACCCAGACTCCAACACCATGAGTGGCAGCTGTTTTAATTCAGGGTGGATCCTCCTGCCACACACCATGTGGACAGGGCTCTGATTCACCAAGGGGACATTCTTCTCTGGGAGCAATTTAGCGATCTGCCTAGGGGAATACCTGAGTCTCAGAGAAGACAAGGCACCAAGAGAAGACAACGTTGGGACAGAGATTTGTAAGGATGAGAAGAGAAAAGGAAGGGCTGAGCCCTTTTCCCTAATCCATAGCCTTCAGTTGGGTACACAGAGAAGCCTGCCTAAACTGGTTTCAGTAATAACACAGGCTACTCTTCCAGTTCCTCAATGAATTTTTGGAGCTTCTATTATGTCCCAGGCTCTACCAGCTACTGGGGATATGACAATGAACCAGACAGGCAAAGCTCTTGTCATCAGAGAGCCTAAGCAGCAGTGGACACAAGGAGATAGAGAGCAACCCTTTAGGAAGTCATTGTAAGCACATCCAAGAGAAGAAAGTCTAAGGGCAAACACGTCCACTCATGCCAAACATCTCTCAGAGGCAAGAGGTAAAGGAATTTTAAGACCGGACCTCAGTGACAAAAGGAGGTCTTTGGAAAGGAAAACAGGAAGGATGAGGGTAATTACCTGGGTGGCAGAGTTTGTCTGGTATACTGCCTCAGCTCTCTAATCCTTTTCAACCCCAGTCCCAAACTTGGAAAGGTGGCCAGGAACTCCTGCTGGAGTCATTTCTGGGTTAAGTAAATGTACGGAAATGAAGACTCCTGGACTGTTTGCAGATTTCCCCATATTTCATCCCTCTTGTAGAAGGGTTGCTCTGAGGCCTTTTGGACTGCTATGATTACATTAGGACCCCACTGAACAGCATTGGTATGAATTAATCTGCTGTAGTATCTCTACAGATCAAGAGACTGACTTCTGGAAATGTTCCAAAGCACAGGGAAAGCCAAACATGTCCCCACACTGAGACTGAAAATGCCTTGGGTGCCCTTGCTGATAAGATCTGATGTATAGATGCATGTCAACAAGCACTCAGTGGCCACTGGCAACATTTATTACAACTCGAGTGTACATGTGCTATCCTATTCATGGATTCTGATAAAATTTATCAGCCATGGTTGATGTACAAGGAACCTGGCTTCACTGTGACTGAGTAGAGTTATCTTATTTCCTATTTCTAAACCATTTTTACTCTGGGAATTGAGCTGGAAATTGCTCACAAATGCTCTCCTTTCTTAGTTATGAAGGTATAGTTACTTGGTTTTCTACAGGAAGAGATATAAGCCAATCACATTAAATCATATTCTACTGATGTCAGAACTATTGGTCCTAATCTCCCTTTCCAGTCTCAATTTCTATTTATTTGTAACTCTTGCTCCTCCAAACTAAACTACCTGTGGGATCCTGAAATTGTCACCTCTGTTCAGTCTGGCCCTTTTGCCAGGAATGATATAGGAGAGTTCTCTCTCATCCTTTGTGAACCAGCTGAAATCTCAGTCTCTGAAAATTCTTTCTGTCCCCCTGGGGAACTTCTATTCTGCATTCCCACAGGTCAGGTCCTGTGTTGAGCATGGGAGATGCAAAATCAAGCTGTATAAGTGTCTGTACCCTAGTGGAGAGCTAGACACCAGTAAATATACCTGGTGTATTTACTTCCTACAGCAAAGGCATAAAAAGAGACACAAAGTAAAGAATTAAATCAAATCAAATGGAACATGGATCCCGATTCCGAGCTCTTCCATCGTTACGAAATTACCGGTCTTCTCTAGTGATATCACAATTGCATCCTGGTACTCTTCTCAGTACATCAGCCTCCTTCCTACACAGGTAATCACTATTCTCATCATGATCAGCAGCAACCTCATAATCATAAGATTATAAAAACAGAGTTAACAGAGTGTGAACTTTCCAAATCAACAATATATGGTATGATTATTCATATGAGAAGGATGATTCTTCATTTTCTAAAGACATCTCTAAATACTAAGATTCCTGCTACAATAAAACTCAAGTTCAATTTACAGATCTTAAATATAGTCCATCTTTAAAGAATATTTATTTCATAAAATAAAATTAAAATGCATGTGAGAGTATTAGCACAAAGGAGTTGCAAAATAAAATTTTAGTCAAATGTAAAATAAGATGCACATGCATTGAGAATAGAAACAGTGATAATCATTATCATATGCATAATCAATATCTCTAATCAATGTGTCTTATTTGTAGTATTTAGAGTTGCACTCATTGTACAGAATACCAGTTGTTCAAATGCCCTGTATTAGAGATTTTCTTCTTGAACTTAAGTAACCTATTAATGATTTTCTTTTTTTTTAATTTAAATTTATTTATTTTAATTGGAGGTTAATTACTTTACAATATTGTATTGGTTTTGCCATACATCAACATGAATCCACCACAGGTGTACACGTGCCCCCCATCCTGAACCCCTCTCCCACCTCCCTCCCCATACCATCCCTCTGGGTCATCCCAGTGCACCAGCCCCAAGCATCCTGTATCCTGCATCGAACCTGGACTGGCGATTCGTTTCTTATATGATATTATACATGTTTCAATGCCATTCTCCCAAATCATCCCACCCTCTCCCTCTCCCACAGAGTCCAAAAGACTATATATCTGTGTCTTTTTTGCTGTCTCTCATACAGGGTTATCGTTACCATCTTTCTAAATTCCATATATATGCATTAGTATACTGTATTGGTGTTTTTCTTTCTGGTTTACTTCACTCTGTATAATGATTTTCTTTAAAATTTTATAGCCATAATTTTTTATCTAACAATTTATCTTCCATGGAAACTAAAACTCACTATTCTGTTACATTGCCAATACCATACTAGCTTAATTACTGTGACATTTTAGTAAGTAGTGTGAATTCCCCAATTTTATTCTTCTTGTTCAAACATTATTCTAGTTCCTTTGCATCTCCATATACATTTTAGAATCAGCTTATTAATTATAGAAGACCAGCTGTGATTATAATTAGAAATGTAGTGCTGAATGCATAGGTCAACTTGGGGAGAATTGAAATCCATATACTATTGAGGCTTCCAACCCATGAACATGCTTTATCTTTCTATTTGTTTAGATCTTTAATTTTTCTTGGGAATGTGTGATAGCTTTCAGTGTAGATGTCTTCTATATATCTCCTTGAATTTATCTCAAAGTATTTTGTTTTGTTTTTGGTACTAAGTGAAATTTAAAAGTATTTTTAAAATTTCATGTACCAGTTGCCTGCTGCTAGTGTACAGAAATACAATTGAGTTTTGTATATTAGCTTGTGTCCTATGACATTGCTAAATTACCTGGTTAATGGCTGATTGTTGCTTTATGTTTTTCTTAGGGTTTTTAATATAAACAATTATGTTCTCTATAGTTTTACTCTTTCCTTTATGCTTTTAATTTATTTTTTCTTGTTGGTTGCACTGGTTAGTATAGTGTTGAATAGGAATGGAAAGAATGGACATTCTTGTTCCCAATCTTCTTCAATATTATGTCTATAAATTTTTCATTGATGCCGTTTATTAAATCTAAGAATTTCCTTCTATTTCTGTTCCCTGTTAATTTTTTTTTAGACCATGAGTGGGTTTTAAATTTTGTCAGATTTTTTTCCTGTGTCTCTTTAGATAATCATATGGTTTTGCTTTTAAAGCTGTTCATATGGTTTTTACATTGATCAATTTTCAAATGTAAACCAATCTTATAATACTGACATAAGTTGTACCAGGTCCAGATTCAAACTACTACTAATTTTTGTGTATGTGTCTACTTTCACGATGGAAATTAGTCTGCAGTTTTTTTCTCATAAGGTTTTTGCAAGGGTTTGGGGTATCAAGGTTATTTGAGTTGAGAAAACTCTCTTTCTTCATTTTTCTTAAAGAATTTGTGTGGCATTTGAATTATTTCTTCCTTAGATGGTCAGTAGAATATACCAGTGAAACCATTTGGACTTACAATTTCCTGTTAGAAAGTTTTGATAAAGAATGCAATTTCTCTAAAATATAGTACTTATATTTTCTGTATTATCTTGTGACAGCTTTGGTGAACTGTATTTTTCAAGGAATTTGTCCATGTCATCTATATTGTTAAATTTATTAGCATAAAATTGGCCATAATATTCTTTGAATGTCCACAAGGTCTGTACTGATGTCCCTTCAATTTTTTCAAGAATGCTTGCTGGAAGCGTATCGATTTTATTAACCTTTTCAAGGAACTACCTTTGGGTTTTATTTATTTTTCCTCTTGTTTGTCTATTTTTCATTATACTGTTTTCCATTCTTTATTTTCTTTCTTCTACTTTGGGTTTTAATTTGTTCACTTTTTCCTAGCTTCTTGAGATGGAAACTAACATTATTGATTTTGAAACTTTTTCCTTTTCTAATATGTGCATTTAAACATATGTTCCCCGGTAAGCCCTGCTTTAGCCATGTCTTACAATTTTGATATTGTTTTTATTACCATTAAATTCAAAATATTCTAATTTTCCTTAGGATTTCTTATTTGACCCCTGGGCTATTTATAAATACGCTGTAATTTCCAACTGAAAGTGAAAGTGTTAGTTGCTCAATCCTGTCGACTCTTTCCAGCCCTGTGGACTGTAGCTCTTCAGGTTCTTCTGTCCATGGAATTCTCCAGGCAAGAATACTAGAGTGGTAGCCATTCCCTTCTCCAGGGGATCTTCCCGACCCAAAGATAGAACCCATGTCTCCTGCATTGCAGGCAGATTCTTTACCATCTGAGCCACCAGGAAAGTCCAATTTTCAACTGTCTAGAGGCTTTTACTTATGTCTTATTATTGTCGTTTTCTAATTTAATTCTGTGGGGTCAGAGTACATACTCTGTAAAATTTCTGCTTTTTGAAATGTATTGAGAATTTGTTTTTGACTTAGTAGATGGTTTATCTTGGTGAAAATTTTATTTTCATTTGAAAGGAAAGTATACTCTATAGTTATTGGGTGTAGAATGAAGTGATTGATAATGTTGTTTAGATCATCTATATCCTTACTGAATTTTGTTTGTTTCATGAATAACTAAGAAAAGGGAGTTAAAAATCCACAACTGATTGCGGATTTGACAATTTATCCTAGTACTGTCAGTTTTATTTCATGTATTTTTAAATTCTGTTATTAGATGCATATTCATTTATGATAGCTGTAGCTTCCTGATGAATTGGCTCTTTTAAAAAATCATTTATGGGGACTTCCCTGATGGTCCAGTGGTTGCGACTTCACTGTAGACCTGTTTCCATTTGATATTATTTCTTTTGATCTGAAACTTCCATTAACATTTCTAGTGCAGGACTGCTGGAAACATATTCTCTGTTTTCATTTCTCTTGCTACTGCTACTGCTAAGTCGCGTCAGTCATGTCCGACTCTGCATGACCCCATAGACGGCAGCCCACCAGGCTCCCCTGTCCCTGGGATTCTCCAGGCAAGAACACTGGAGTGGGTTGCCATTTCCTTCTCCGATGCATATGAGTGAAAAGCCAAAGTGAAGTCACTCAGTCGTGTCCGACTCCCAGCGACCCCATGGACTGCAGCGCACCACGCTCCCCTGTCCATGGAATTTTCCAGGCACGAGTACTGGAGTGGGGTGCCATTGCCTTCTCCTCATTTCTCTTGAGATGTATTTATTTTGCCTTCACTTTTGAAATATAGTTTTACTGGGACATAGAAATCTAGTTTGACAGTCGTTTCCCCCTTTTTCTTGGGTTCCATTGTCTTCTGACCTCTGTTGTTTAGGAAAAGAAGTGATCCGTTATTTGCTATTTCCTGGTATATAATGCATATAATATGTTATTTTCCTTTGGCTGCTTTTAAGATTTTTTCTCTTTATCTATGGTTATCCACACTTTGAATATGATGTGCCTAAATGTTTTCTATATTTATCCCACATGGTGTTTACTGAGGCTGCTAGGCTATGTAAGTTAATTTTTCCCTTGGACTGCAAGCAGATCAAACCAGTCAATCCTAAAGGAAATCAGTCCTGAATATTCATTGGAAAGACTGACATTGAAGCTGAAACGCCAATACTTAGGCCACCTGATGCGAAGAACTGACTCATTGGAAAAGACCCTGATGCTGGGAAAGATTGAAGGTAGGAGGAGAAGGGGATGATAGAGGATGAGATAGTTGGATGGCATCATGGACTCAATGGACATGAGTTTGAGCAAACTCTGGGAGTTGGTGATGGACAGGGAAGTCTGGCGTGCTGCAGTCCATGGGGTCGCAAAGAGTCGGACACGACTGAGTGACTGAACTGAACTGACTGGGACATTTTAAACCATTATTTTATGTTTCTTCTTTTCTGTTCTCTCCCCTGTCTTCCTGGCACTCCGATCACCATAGGTTATACTGCTTGATATTACCCCACAGGTCACCGAGGTTCTTTCTTTTTTTCTCTATATTTCCGTTTTTTCCTCTCTGTTCTTCATATTGAACAATTTATCTTATCTGTCTTAAAGTTCATTTATCTTTTCTTATCCTATTTCCAATCTGATATTAAGGCCACCCAGATCTAAAATTTCTATTAGGTTCTTTTGTATAGTTTCCATTTCTCCGTTAAGGTTTTTTGTTTCCTCATTCAGTAAGATGTATTTTCCTTTAAGTTCTTAAACATATTTGTAATAGCTGTTTTAAAGTCTTTGTCAGCTAATTTCAACCTCTGAGTTATGTTAGAGGTATTCGCTATTGAGTGATTTTTTTTCTCTTGTCTGTTGGTTACAATTTCATGTTTCTTCACATGTCTAGTAATCATTTATTAGTCTGCTAGGCATTGAGATGAATATTTCAAAAGGTCTCAATAATATCATCTTTCTTTAAAGTGTATTTTATTTTGTTTAGAAAGGAATTACAGTACTATAACTTTTGTTTCTGTCAAGCTTGGTCCTATTCTTTGTGAGGATGGACCTGTTTTTAGTTTTAAACAGTTCTCCTTGCTCTATGGTATGGTCCTTACTTCTACGAAGCTTACCTTCAATGGCTGAGATACTTAGTGAGGTCTCATTACTCTGATTGGGCTGGAACTGCAGTATTTCCCACCATGGCCTGATCTCATTTTCATCATTCAGCTCTCAGGCCTGCATGAGGAGGTCCCTTCTGGGCCTTGTGGAATCTTGCTTGCACTTGTGCAGTCCAACCCTCAACTAAAGACCTACAGGGAACCTACATGCAGACTTCTGGGCTCTCCCCTTCTATAGCTTCCTCTTCTCAGAGATTCTACTATGAAAATTTCAGCCACCCCAGCAATCCAGAACTCTAATCTCGACTTTTATCAACTTAGCCCAACTACTACTCTGTTTCAGCTCCATCTTTGGCTCCACAAAAAGAAAAAGGAAAGTTACTCCAGGAAGGAAAGCTGGACAATTGTGAAATGTTTATGACTTGATTCATGTGTTTCATTTCTCTTAAAGGTCACAGTTCAGTCCTGTTTGTTATTCAATACCTGAAGACAGTTTCTTCAAATACTTTCCCAATTGTATGATGGTTTTCAGTGGGAGGTCATGTCTAGTACCAGTTACTCTGTCATGACTAGAGATACAAGATCAACATGAATCTTTTTTAGAATACAAATTGGGTCACATCTCTTCCTGCCCAAATCCCTTTAGTAGCTTTCCATTCAGTTCAGTTCAGTCGCTCGGTCGTGTCCAACTCTTTGTGACCCCATGGACTGCAGCACTTCAGGCTTCCCTGTCCATCACCAACTCCCAGAGCTTGCTCAAACTCATGTCCATTGAGTCTGTGATGCCATCCAACCATCTCATCCTCTGTCGTCCCCCTATCCTCCCGCCTTCAATCTTTCCCAGCATAGGGTCTTTTCCAAGTACTCTTACTTTGCATTACTCTTAGGATGTTTGTGATCTATAATATCATCTTCAAAGCTGTATATGACAGGGACTCTGCCTGCTTCTCTAGTTTCTTCTCTGGTTCCTTTCCTCCTTCATACACTACCCTTTTATTGGTCTTCTCACTTTCCATGGAGTTCTCCCACTGGGGGCTTCTCATATCATATTCCTTCTACCTTCAAAATGCTCCACTATCTCCTTGCTGCTATTCATCCTCAGGCTTCAATCAAACTATAATTTCTTGAGGATAGCCATTCCTGCCCCCACCGTGAGTTTTAGGTTTCCATCTCCTATTATATGCTTTTGTTTCACTCTATGTTTTTCTTTCAAAGCACTTACTAAAACTATAATTATGTGGTTATTTTTTTTTATATCTGTCTGCTCCTCTAGAATGCTCAATCCAGCAGCACAGAGAGCCTGTCCCTTGTATTTATTCTACATCCCCAATGTTTATTAGTACCCAATACTTAGTTGATATGTACTTGTTGAATAAATGAATCTACCTCTGTCTTTTAGATCTTTTATTCACTTTTGCACTGATAGTGATATAACATCTGGAATTTGTATAGTCTTTTATTTTTCAAAGAGGAATCTCCTGCATAACTCCTCTGAGTTTCACAAAACCCTGTAAGGAAGCTTTGTGACTGTTATCAGGTAAAGATTTTTGAGACATAGAAAAGCCTGATGATATGTCAAAGCTCATACTACCAGAGGTGGAAACATGGCTAGAACAGTCTCCAAGCATCTAATCAGGAATTTTTTCATAAGAACCCCTCTGGCCATCTTTCTACCCTTCTAAAGAAAAATGTGTACACAATATAATCCTCTTTTCGAAACAAGTCTTTAGTTTCTCGAGATGGAATCATGTTGACTTTTTAGGTTCTTAAAAAATATCAGTGAGCACAGAGAAGACTCTATGTGGGTTTACATTCATTTTGCTCCCATCAGTTTCCACACTGAGCAGTTTCCCCATTTCCATTCTTGGCTATGTGGGGCTCTTGGCTGTCCAGTCACAGTTTAAAACTGCTTGGGTCTTTTTTTGCAAAAATACATCTCAAACATTCTAACACCCCCTTTTTAAAAAAAAGTGAATAAAGGCTGTTCTGAAAATTGGCCACGAGTCTAGAAAGCCTGTGGTCATCTGTGTGCTGTCATCCCTGGGTGGACGTGCATGTTCTGAGCTCTGTCCCCACCCCCATCCAGCTCCTTTCTGTCACCCGTGTGGATATTCACAGGACGACTGGCTGGGAGCTCCACCTGAATTTCTGACCACACAAAGCCGAATGGCTGATCCAGGTTTAACCTTGACATCATCAGCACGACCTTCTCAGCACCACTTTGGCTCAGCAGCTCAGTTATGCGTTCCAAAAGATGAATAAATGCAGTGTCAGGGTCTCCTTGGGGGCTTTTGAGCTCATTTATCTGTTCAATCTTTTATAAAAGCCAAGGAGGCGAAAAGGTAGGCCAAAATAGTTTTGTACTGTTAAAGGTGGTCTGATTTCTCAGTACATGTTCTTTGCTGCTTTTCTGCTAAAACACGGTTTGGATGATGTTGGTTTTAGTAGGTCTTGTGCATAATGGGCCTGATAATGCTGTATGGTATAGCACAAGGCTGTATGGTAGTGGTTTGAGTGAGCAGCCAGTCCTGGTTTTAGGTGTTCATCATCAGAGCCTTTGTCCAGCTTCTCGTGGGCCCAGAATCCCTGTCTCCACGGAACACCCTTGAATTCTGGGAATTCTAATTCCTGAAGCAGTTGTGAGGAGGAGTATCTGATGCTTATCCAAACCAAAATATTTGCAATTGGCGTAATTCTGGAGTAAAATCTAGGTCATTTTCCTGTCATATTTCAAATGTACTTTTCCATCCTTCCCAATGGTAGTGCTGACTACTGTTTATAGAGCATTTATGCAATGAACACTGTGCTAAGCTAGTGTCTTCATTCTCTGTGAGATAGACACCAAGTCTAGTTTTACAACTGAGATGCACAAAAATGATATAAATGCCATCAATTCATTCATTGAGTTAGTTTGTGGAAGGCCTGAGGTTTGAACCTCATTATATCTGTCTTGAGTCTATAGTCTTTGCTTTTAACCAGGGGTTGGAAAACTTTCTGCAAAGTGAAGTGAAAGTCGCTCAGTTGTGTCCAACTTTTTGTGACCCCACAGACTATACAGTCCATGGAATTTTCCAGGCCAGGATACTGGAGTGGGTAGCCTTTTCCTTCTCCCGGGGATCTTCCCAACCCAGGGATCAAACCCACATCTCCCGCATTGCAGATGGATTCTTTACCAGCTGAGCCACAAGGGAAGCCCATTTCTGCAAAGGGCAGATGGTAACTATCTCAGTCTTTGCAAGGAATATGGGGTCACTGTCACATCATCTTCTTTCTTTTACAACCCTTTATAAAAGCGAAAGCCATTTTGAACTCACAAACCACACAAAAAGCGGATGATGAGCCTGATACGGCCGGGCTTCAGTCTGCAGCCGTAGTTTGTTGACCTCTGCTTTTAATCAGTGCACACACTGTTTCTCAGGATGTGAAAACTCAGTGTTTCCAGTGGAAAACAGTGAGAAAAATGGTGAGATCCTGGGAGAGGCAGCTGGATGACAATAGGTGCTGTCTCGGCTCTGGTGAGATGAGCCAGGGGTCATTTAACCACTGGCTGCTGTGTGCCTGGAAGAGTTCAGCTTTCCCTTACCAATTCTTTCAGGAACCTTGTGCCTCCAGCAGCCCAGAGAACCACAGCCCAGAGGGACAGCCCTCCTCTGGGAGAAGGAAACCTGCAAGGCCAAAATTGTCTTTGTGTCTGCCTGATCCTTTTCAACCTTTCTTTCCTGCACCCTCTTGATTATAATCAGAGCACTATCAGGAACCCTAGAGTCAGCAGCTTTTTATTTGTATGTTTTAATTTATTTCCCTTTTCAGTTGCCAAGCGTTTGACTGTTTAAGGGACTCCCATGGTAAATATTTATCTCCCTCCTGGCACAGCGAGTTTCCTTTTGCTGGGCTTACACAGTGGGGTTCTTTGGGTGCTGCCAACCAGGACAGCTGACCATCTCTAGTAGGTGGAGTCCCCAGCTGTAGGCTGAATCCATTCCAGAAGAGGCTGGAGGGCCAAGAAGCTTCCTGTGAGTCCCCACTGCCCCCATCTAACCAACATCTCCATCTCCTCACCACACGCCTCCCTGCCTGCCCCCTTCCCCTGGTGCAGACATATTCTTCTGCCTGGCGAAAGGAACCGTGTTTCCATGGAAGCCTCATTAAATCTGCATCTTGCTTTAGTTTGGGTTTGATCACGGCTGCCAGAGTATTTTTAGCCCATGCAGTTCTGTAATGAGATGGGAATTGGGGAAGGGAGAGGGGACAGGATGGACAGAGAAGATTTTTTTAAAAAAGAGGAAGGAAGGGAAGGAGAACCTCAGGAAGAGGGTCCCACCAGAGGAAGGAAGGGTGGAGCACTCCTTGGGTGGTGAGGACCACTGCTCCTGGCTCATTCCACCCTCTGGAAGCCTGTGGACACTTGCCATGACAGCTGTCCTGGTCACATGTCAGGGGAGCCTCTGATCTTCCTTTCCATGAGCTCAGTTGGCCCCAGCCAGGGTGTCACTTAAACCAGGGAGTGAGGTGGATGACACCACTGCTCATGGGTTTCCCCTTCCAGGGGGTGGAGGGGGCAGGGAAGGAATAGTAGCCAAGTTGAGGACCTGGGTTCTCAGGGTCTGCAGTTGTAATGGCCACAGGGTGATAGCAGGGAAGAGAGGGTGTCTTAAGACACTGGAGGTTTATACCCAGAGACAGGATTTTGGGGGTCAAAGAGGGCGTGTAATGTGATTGTGCCAGAAGCTGACACCAAGGCCATCCCCTGGCTGCTGAGGCTCTCAGAACTTCTGTGTTGGCCCTTCAGCCAGACTGTGCCCTCACTCTGCCCTTGTGTGTGAGAGGGCTCTTGATAACCTGGTTGGTCATTGGCATTGGCGTTGTTGGAATGTGTGTGTACATGTGTGTGTGCATGCCACACACCTATGTGTGCAGGTCCATAAGTCACATCACATAAAGAAATCAAAACCACAGGCAGGGAGAATAGCTAACATTCACTGAGCCCTCCTTGTAGCCACACAGCATTTTAGGCATTATGTACGCAGTAACTCATTTTCCCTTCCCTTATTCTATGGATGAGACACTTACCATCTCCATTCTACAGATAGGAAAACTGAGGCATGGAGAAGTTAAGAAACATACTCAGGGTCACAGACCTAATTAGCAGTGGGTCTGCGTGTTGTACCCAAGCAGGCTGACTTGCGAATCTGCACTTTGAAATTGGTAATGTGAGCATGGGCCTGTCATATGTTTGAAACAATTTTCTGTACAGAACCATTTATAGTAACTTTGGATGGATAAGCTGAACACAGTCTCCAGATGTGCTCCTGGGATTTCATTCATCCTTAAAAAGATGGTGTGTTTTTTTTTTTCCCCAAGGTTTTCTGAGGGCGGTATCCAAATTCATAAAAATCTTCACAATCAAGATTTTCACGAGCTTCATTCTGACTCTCCTGCTTTGTTGATCTTCCCGCATTTCTGACTGGTTTTTACCGCCTCATCTCTCTGAAGCCCCGCTGCTCCCCAGTGCGTCTCCATGTGCAGCAACAAAGAGTGCAGTCAAAAATAAATAAATAATATATTTTAAAAACATCCTATGAGCTGAGTACCAGCGATACCCTTTATTTTACAGATGAATAAACTGAGGCACAGAGATAATTTCCTTCAGGTCCACACAGGAAGTAAGCGGTTGGAACCATGATGCAAAAGAGGGCAGTCTGGCTCCAGACTCTGGGCGCTTAATCACCATTCTATGTCACTTCCTACTTGAAAACAGCCAGGGAAAAGGTGGAGATAGATCAGTAGCCATCTCCTTTCACAATAAGGCAGAGGCCAACTGTCTGGAGCTACACTAGCCTGGTTGTTCATTGTGAAGGCCCTGTGTTCAGTGATAGCCTCTAAAGTTCAAGGTCTTGCCTGGATGCTGTAACAACTGGGCACCAGCAGAAAAATCAGTGTCTATGATTCATCAGTTATCTAGTCCATCTAAAGGTGAGGTAGGAAGAACACATATGTATGCTCCATGTCACTCTCCTTTTTTTAAGTTGAAAAACTTAAAAACTGTATATGGTATAAGGGTATCTTACAGAATTTGGTTTAGGGCACACAGGCCTTCTGAGGTGCTAAAAACAAGAATGAGGATGTTGCTAGTACCTCTAAAAGTCAAGGCAGAAGTTAGTCACATCCTTTTCATGGATGGAGAACCCAAAGCACAGAATGCACCTGGCTGGGGATCCAGATTTCTGGCTTTTGTGTCTGTACTGGGCTCACCAGACATGGTATCTGATTTTGAGGGGATGTGGGGTTTCTCTACTTTGTCTCTCCCCACAGCACTGGCTCATCAGGTGGTCCTGGGGCCCTCCTAGGATAAATTCAGTGCAAGAGCCTCAGGAAAAAAGTATGCAAAATGAAATTCTGGATCTGCTCAGGCTCTGGCCTTGTTACTGACCCAGGTTCTTGGCCTCCTCAATCAATAGAAATTGATCAGAGGCTAGACAAGATATTCAGTCAAGGCTTTACTGGGGCCCCTGCTGCCGCAGAGGGGAGTGAGAACAAAGTAACAGGTCCCCTTGTTCATTCCCCACAGGGAGGTGAGCAGGTTCCTCATTTGGGGTGAGGGTAGGGAGGGTCCAGGGATCAGCTGGAGCGGGGCTTAGATGGCTTGTCCATCCCTCTGGTGGTATTGTTTGCAGGAGGCATGCTCAGTGCCCTGCTTTTGTTCCCACCTCTTCAGAAGTGCCAGTTGGGTTTTTGGTCTTCCCGTAACTTGTTGTCATAATTTGCCCCAATTGCAGTTATTTTTAGTCCCCTTCAGTTTATTCGTATTTTGTGGCTCAAGGAGACGTTCTGTCTGGGTGCAAACACTGCAGCAAAGGGCCCCAGGCCCCCAGTCCCACCCTGTCTCAGAATGAGGACTCCTGGGTCCTGAAACCAGCTCTTGGCTCATCAGTTGCTTGGTGCCGTCGTGGAGCTAATATCTAGTGCTCCTGGATTTAAATACAAGTCTTCAAAGCTTCTGTTCCTTCTACCATGTTCCAGACCCTCACATATCCATGCCTCAGCCCTATGGGATGGGAGCTTTCAGACCCATATCCCAGATGAGCCAGTTGGGACTAGGAGGGTAAGCAGCTAGTTCAAGGTCACACAGCTGAGCTGGAGGTGAGAACAGCCCTGTCTGATTCCCGAGAGCCACTTGCCACACTCCTCCGCCCTCTGCTTCATTTCCTTGTCTGTCTGATGGGAACGATATGCCCATCTCCCTTGGATATTATTGGGGGAGAAACAGACAACAGAAGAGAAAGTGCTCTGAAAACGTCAGCAGCCCCTGCAGATGGCAATTGTTTTTGTTGCCGTCACCTACCTACCTACCGCCAGCCCCCCACCCCTCACCCCCCGGAGTTTTGCCTAGCTCTACCCAGCCCTGGGCTCCTCCCCACCGACAGCAGCGGGGAGCCTGTCTTCACCCTGAGCCAGGCTGACAAAGTGAGCCCCACCCACCCCCCACCCCACCTCCCCAGGCCTGGAAGGAGTGTAGCTCCCTTGTTGCAGGAGGGAGGCGGGGGTGAGGTGGGGGGATGGGGGTGGGGGTAGGGGGTGTGGGAGGGCGTGGAGGTGGGAGGGATGGCAAAACATAGAATTTGGGTCTCAGCAGGTTGAAGAGATGAGGGAATAGATTCCCCCAGCCCACCGCCCCAGGTTTATTTTTGAAATATTTGTATTTGTGGATCCACATTTGCTTGCAAATTTCTGCCAGAGATATAGAATATCCCAATAATGAGAACTGTTCAATAATTGAGGAGTGGGAAAGGAAACATCACTTACTGAGCACCTGATGTATACTGGACAACTATGTGACTGTCAGTCATCTTTTAGTATAGGCTCTATTTAAAGGACTTCCCTGGTGGCTCAGACGGTAAAAGCATCTGTCTACAATGCAGGAGACCTGAGTTCAATCCCTGGGTTGGGAAGATCCCCTGGAGAAGGAAATGGCAATCCACTCCAGTACTCTTGCCTGGAAAATCCCATGGACAGAGGAGCCTGGTAGGCTACAGTCCATGGGGTCGCTAAGAGTTGGACACGACTGCGCGACTTCACTTCACTTCATAGGCTCTATTTATGCCTACTTAACAGACAGGAGTATGATTGGCACTGTGTGTGTGCCTGGTCACAGTTGTGTCCACCTCTTTGTGACTCCCCTGGGGCCACCAGGCTTCTCCATCCCTGGGGATTCTCCAGGCAACAATACTGGAGTGGGTTGCCATGCCCTCCTCCAGGGGAATCTTCCCAATTCAGGAGTTGAACCCAGGTCTCCCTCATTGTAGGCAGATTCTTTACCATCTGAACCACCAGGGAAACCCAAGAATATTGGAGTGGGTAGCCTAATGACCCGGAGAAGGCAATGGCAACCCATTCCAGTACTCTTGCCTGGAAAATCTCATGGATAGAGGAGCCTGGTAGGCTGCAGTCCATGGGGTCACTAAGAGTCGGACACGACTGAGCAACTTCACTTTCACGCATTGGAGAAGGAAATGGCAACCCACTCCAGTGTTCTTGCCTGGAGAATCCCAGGGACAGAGGACCCTGCCATCTATGGGGTCGCACAGAGTCGGACACGACTGAAGCAACTTAGCAGCAGCAGCAGCCTAATGACCATCACAGTTGTGTTCAATTGACTAGTTCCCCAGTGATGGGAGGAAGGGCTGGGTTTGAACCTAGGTCTCCAAAGTCTCCATCTTTCTACCATTGCCTCCCATTGGAGGGGAGATTGTGGAATAGATGTCAGAGATGTTCCTTTCCAGCCAAGCAGACTGGGAGGCTGGTGGAAACTACTTGTGCAAAGGTCAGCTAGTAAGGAAGAAGTCAGAGCTGGACTGAGTCCCCAGGCAGCTCGCCCTTGCCGACCCACATGGAGTGGCCAGTTGTCATTACCGGGGCTTGGACTAGGCTGGCTGTGTTCTACAGAGGCACACAAGCCAGAACAGTCTGTCAGGGTTCACCAAGGTTCACCCCAGCTCGTTAGCTAGGGCAGTTACTTGGGACTGTTTTCTCAGGGATGGAGCAGGTAGACAGGAGACTCAGGATCCATTTTCATGGCCAGAGGCTGAGCTGAGAGGCCTTCTGAGCAGTGGCAGGGTGGGAAGTGGCCAGAAGGTTTGCTTGATGATCAAGCCAGGAGGAGAGGAAAGAAAAAAAATCAGGTGTTGAATGTGGGAGGGCTCACCTCAGCTCAGGTGTGTTGGGCCAGCTCTTGAAGCAGTGACCCTGCCTCTGGCCACGTGTTTATCAAAGCAACCCTGTCAGCCCTGCAGTGGACTCTGTGTTTAGAGAAGGACCCAGAGTAGGGTCCTTAAATCCCCAGAAAGGATTTAACAGCAGCGAAGTGCCACTATATGTTTTCTCTTATCATCCTCTCCGTAGTCCTGTGAAGTGAGCAGGACCCAGAGAAGTTAAGTTGCTTTTCCAGAGCCACACAGCGGTAAACAGTGTCCGTCTCAGCTGTCTTCTATCCCACACGCAATGGTCTGTGCACCATGCAAATAAAAGCCAATCGGGCAGCCATATGGGGTATGTACGCCTTTTACAGTCTCCCTCATTTCATCTTTCAGGAAGTGCTCATTATTTTGGTGAGACAAGAAATAATCAGATCAGCCAACACTTGTGTAGGATGGTTAATCAAATACACAGAACAAACTCAGACCCAAATAGATGCTCAGAATGTGCGTGGAGTCACTGCTTCACTATACAACTTTAAGATGTAGCCTCATGTACCTATCATAGTATGACACGTGTTTACATTCTCACCTCAGTCCCTGATTCCTCATTACAAGAAACACAATTTCAGCCTTGTTTACTGAGCCTCTGGTGAATGCCAAGCCTGGAGTTAGCAGCTGGAGTCAGAAACATGAAGAAGGCAGTCAGTGTTACTTGAGAGGACTCTTTGGTTGCAAATAGCAGAAACCCAAGTTGCATACACGTTGAAGAAAGGCTTCATTGGCTCCCATAAGCAAAGCATGAGAAGGGCAGTCCCAGGGATGACAACAACCAGCAATTCAGCTGCCTCCAGGATTCTTCCTGTCCTCTCTTTACCTGCCAGCTTCCTCTGCCCGGAATGGCCTCTCTTCACCAGGCTGGAGACATAGCTGCAAGCAGCCATCAGGCTCACAGCTTAAGCTTAAACATTGGAGGTGACTGTCCCTCTGTGTCAGAGACCACTTAGAGCATTTGCTCGGCCAGCTAGGTAGGATGTGTAAGAAGATGGCAGCTCCCATGTCAATCATGTGGTTGGAATTAGAGGAGCGAACATACCCCAAAGCAGGGGCTTGGAGGTGTGAACCTACCCCAAACAGGAGCTTGTTTGTCACACTGTAAGTGGAGAACAATACCCAGTCCCTGACCTGAAGGGCCTTTCCCTCTAGTGGAGGGTGTAGGTGTGGACAAGTGAATCAGCAGCTATAATACAGTCCCATAAGCTCTAGACACAGGAGCCATGAAAGCCAGAGGAGGGGAATCCATGTGGGTCTGCACTGGGGTGAGGAAGGTCATCAGGAAAGCCTGACAGGGGAGCTGAGGGACACTTGACGACTGGAATCATCTGGGTGTGTGAGGGGGAAAAGGCATGCCAGCCAAACCCAGCCACATTAGCAAATTTCCTGAAGAGTATGAACATTTGGGAAAGATAAGCAACTCGGTATTGTTGGAGGCCCGGGTACAAATGGGAGGGTGATAAGGTCCTGATGTCAAGGATAGAAATATAAAGGTTTCAGAAATACTTGTAGAGTTAGGATCTTAAAAACCCTGAAAGGAATTGTTGAGAAGAGGATCAGAGAACAACTTGAACAAAGTATATAGGCTGAGAAGCAATGCATAGTGAGTTAACGTGGTGGCGAATGTTGGCTTGAAAACTGTATCTGTAACACGATGGTCTTTTCGAGGATTTTCCTTTGGGAAGAGAGGAAAAAATCTCAGATTGTGCAAGTAATTAGTGAATTTCCCTATACATATAAAATCTCAGGAAATGTGGTTATGGGGATGATGGTGAGACATGCGAAATGGTGGTTTGTAATTAGTGGTTAGTAAGTTGGCTTATCCTTCAGATCATGCTTGTAACATGATTTTCAAAAATTAAAGGTCACTTAAGTTTGTTTAAAAAAATTATAAAGGAGGAAGATTATGTTGACTTAAGTTAAAAAGGAACATAGGAGTTGGTGATACAAATGACCCGAAGCACAAAGCTACCTCTTTGGATTCAAGGGGCTAGGGTACAGCTCAGAAATCAGATATGTGCAAAGCAATATGGAATGAGACAAGTCAACAACAGACATTTAGAAGATTGGAACTGATATAGGATTTTCAGACACCAAGAAAATGAAATGAGACCTACTAAAGGAGAGCAGAAGTCAAGGATATGTAAGGTATTAGAGGAAGTGAGAGGGGAGGACCTACTAAAGGAGAGCAGAAGTCAAGGATATGTAAGGTATTAGAGGAAGTGAGAGGGGAGGGTTTTGTAGGAAGGGAGGAAGGAGCAACAAAAAGAGCCTCCCCCTACCCCTCTACGACCTCTTGCTAAAAAGCAGATTTGTTTTAGCTGAAATGTCTGTAAAGCAAACTTTTGTTTTCAAAAAGGAGCTATTTTGTGCTGACTTCCATCATAGAATCAGAGCTCTGCTGCCATACAATAAAATCTCATAATAGGATGAGTAGGAATCTCAATATCTTGCG
>NW_011494811.1:1738403-1755161 GCF_000754665.1 Bison bison bison
ATATCTTGCGGAAGGAAAGATGGCAGCCCGCTTAGTGCCATGCTGGGCATGATTGCACACAAGCCATGCATCTCCCGCTGCGAGTTGTAGCTCCTGTAGGTCACATTTTCTTTACAGCTGTTTTCTCTGCATCCTGAGGTTGCTGAAATCCATCACCCCTCAACAGTTGATCTTTAGTCTAGGAGTTATTGACTCGGAGCCTAGGGACATTTAGGGGATCGATGGCTGGTTTTTGTAAAGTCTGTGAACCCTCTGAAACGACATAAAAAATATTTGAGTGTGAGTGTGTATGTTTTTCTGGTAAAAGACATCTGAATTATCAAAATAGTCCGTGATCCCTCAGAAGATTAAGAATGATTCCCTAGAACAAAGAGAGTTTTTGCTATACTTAGAGACTTCCAGGTTTGACTAGGGCAGTTCACATAACCGGGATGCAGTTTCACACTTCAAAAGCAGGTCTATTTTCAGCTCTACAAATTCATCAAGGACATGTCATAGCAATTCTATAAGAACCAGAAATTTAGTGTATTGAATGTATTTAGAATAAGGACTACTATATACAAGTTCTTTCAAAAGGCCAAAGATTATGCCCTTGGCAGGGAAGACCATGTCAGATTCACGAAGTGCTCTTGTAATTATATTTCAACCCTGAAAGATAACTGTGGTTTCACTAAGTAAAACCTTTATTTCAGTTAGGAGAATGTTGACTGGTTTTAGTTTCCAGAGGTAAAATATAGCCCTGATGATACACCATTGCATCGTACTTCCATTCACTAACAGGGCTTTTGTAATTGACAGACAGGCATGAGGATGTGCCCATATTATGTGGTAGGTTTAAGGACTCACAAATGTTCACTTGAACTGGAGGAGAAGAAAATTCAAAACACAGAATTTCTTATGGAAAATCAACATAGAGAACATAGAGGAGGCAAAAAGAAGAGTGAGTAGGAATAATTCTTGTCAAACTTGACTGTATCAATAACAACCAATCTGTTGATCAAAGAAATTATATTTGGGGGGCGGGGAACAGTAGGATCCAACTGAAAAATAAGCATCATACTGCATAAAAACAGGAGACAGAAATTACAATGGCCGGATGGTGTAATGCGGTAATTAACATCTGGAGTTTGCAAAATATGCTTGAAAAAAAAACAGTAAGAGTTGTTAGGAAGACAAAATACAAAAACAAAACAGCAGATCTTCAAAATTAGAAGCCATGGAGACAATTGTTCAGAAAAGTAAGAAAAGAAACCTCACTTAGACCTGAATTATCTGGATAATTGATAACACTTCCTTTCATGAAGCAGCTTCTGACCTCTGCTCTTCTCTCTAAATTCTGTAATGAAGATATCTTCCATAGATGGTTTTAAAGAGATCTTTGGTGTGGATAAGTCCCAAACCTGTGTCTCCTGGGCTCTGTCCAGCCGTCATCTCCCAGTCAGCCTGCCCAAATTGAAAGCATCACTTTCCTTCACCAGAGCCAACTGCTTCTGCTCTTCTGGAAGTCTCTCTCTCTGTCCATCGCTCCATCATCCCTTCCTCCTCCATCAGGTGTGAAATGTTACATTTGTCTTTTACTTTGCCTTACTTTCCATTTCTGCATGCAGAATGTTTTCCTCACACATCCCTTCATCCACTCATTCCCTCATTCATTTGTTCACAAGCATTTTTGAGCTCCTGCTAGGTTCTGGATACTGTGCTTGGTGCCAGAGACGGTCTAGTGAACAAGTGATTTCAGTTGAGCGTGTTGTGTCACCACAAAGGCCAGAAGAGTGCCGTGGGAGGGCAGAAGAGACTCACCCACCAGTTCAGGGAGGTTGGTGAGGACTTCTTGGAGAAGCTGATGTCTGAGGGCTGGAGGATGCGTGGGAACTGGGCAAGAAAGGGGGCAAGGAACAGTGATCCAGAACAGCCTTTTACAGCATGCTAAGAAGTTTAGAGGACAGCAGAAAAGGGAAGGAGGAGCCTGGTGAGACTGGCAGCTTGAACAGATGGGTGTGTTGGAAGAATGAAATAGCGTGGCCATGAAGCAAGTCAGGGAGATGATTTAGGAGACTGCTGTGGGAATCTGGGCCAGAGGTGATGGACGCCAATGAATAAGAGTTTTATAATAGCACTTGCAGCAGCGTGGATGGACAAAGAGATGATCACACTAAGTGAAATAAGTCACACAGAGCAAGACAAACGCATACGATATCACTTGCATATGGAATCTAAAAAACGATACAAATGAACTTATTTACAAAACGGAAACAGACTTCAAAAACAAACTTATGATTATCCAAGAGGAAACCTGACAGGGAGGGATAAATTAGGAGTTTGGTATTAACATACACACATACACTGCTATATATAAATTAGTAAATAAGAACCTACCGTATAGAACAGGGAGCTTAATATTCTGTAATAACCTACATGGGAAAAGAACCTGAAAAAGAAAGTATAACTGAATCACTTTGCTGTACATCCAACTTTACTCCAACCTAAAATTAAAAATTAAGAAATGAGTTTTAGAGGAGGATGGAAAGAAGAAATTGTATTTTGAGCTCTACATAGGTAGAAACAACAAGATCTGGTGCCTGGCTGGAAGTGGGAGTGGGCCAGAGAGGGCCCCAGGATGCAGGAATGAATGGATAGTGTATGATCCACTGACAGGGGCTCCAAAGAAGGAGAATTAGCTTTGATCAAGAAGATAAGTTCAGTTAGTAATAACTGTATGTGGTGTGTATATATACACAGCAGACTATTATTCATCCACAAGGAAGAAGGAAATCCTGCCATTTGCAACAACATGGGTGGATCTTGAAGACATCATGCCAAGTGAGTTAGAGAAAGACGAGTACTGTACGGTCTCACTTATAGAACTCATAGAAACAGACTAGAATGGTGGATGGGGGAAAGGGATGTTGTCTACCAAACTTCTAGATTGTTAGGTGAATAAACTCTGGAGAGCTAACGTACAGCATGGTGATTGCAGGTAATAATACTGTGTTGAGTACCTGAAAGTCATTACGAGAGTAGATCTTAAATAAAAATAGTAATTATGTGATGCAGGTTAAAAAAAAAAAAAGATAAATTCAGCTTTGGGGTGTGGGAATTTGTTATTTCAGAGGGGGTACCATTATAGGCCGTGGTAAAGCTCGGGGATAGAGATTTGAGAGTGGATGGCCCAAGCACTGGTGAAGGTGATTGAAGATGAGAAGGTCAGCAGATCAAGTGGCAAGGATTTTGGATTAGTCATCTTGGGGCTGCTTACATCACCCAGGATGCTGGCAGGAAGACTAGGAGCCAGGTATCAGAGTCTGCAGTGCTGAGGCAAGTGACTCAGACGTCAGCAGACGGGGGCAGGAAGCAGCAGGAAAGGGGTTTATAGCCTGCTGGGTAAGGGACCGTTACCTGAGGCTGGCAGGGAGGACAGAGTTTTCCTTGGCCCGTGCAGCAATGAGGGCTTGTGCTTTTCAGCCAAGCCCTGAGAAAGAAACAGCAATATTCTTAGGAAGCAGTAGACACTGGCTTCCCCAGAAAACCTACCTAGATGCATTCTCTTGCCAAAGGACTCTTGTCTAGAAAAGGACTTTGTTATCAGAACACCACCAGCTAGATGTGTATATCATTAGTTAACCTGTCTCTCCAGCCCTTCTGTTCTGGCCACATGGGCTTACCCATGGTCTGCTGAGTACACGTATTTTCCTCTTTTAGTGCTGCATAGTTTGCAGCCTTCTTCTTGCCTCTTCTTCACCTCACCTCCCTAAACCTTGTGGATTCTTTTTTTTTTAATTTATTTTTAATTGAAGGATAATTGCTTTACAGTGTTGTATTGGTTTCTGCCACGCAACAACGTGCGTCAGCCATAAGTATACACAAGTCCCCTTTCTCTTGAACCTCCCTCCCAGCCCCCACCCACTCCACTCCACTCCTCCAGGTTGTCCCAGAGCACTGGGTTGAGCTCCCTGTGTTATACAGCAACTTCCCACTAGCTCTCTATTTTGCATATGGTAATGTGTATGTGTCAACATGGAATCTCAAAAAATGATACTGATGAACCTATTTGCTGGGCAGGAAGAGAGATGCAGACACAGAAAGCAGACTTGTGGTCACAGCGGGGGAAGGGGGAGGAGAGGAGGGGATGAATTGACAGAGTAGCTTTGAAACATACACATTACCATGTGGATTCTTGATGACCAGCTTCATCCCGGCTCTTCCAAGAACCTTTTAATACCTACCAAGGGATCATTCTCTCCACCTCGGCAGTGTAGCACTTGTTCTGCAACTGTCAAATGCTACTTATTAGGCACATGTTTGGCAATCTCTTGGTAGACACAGAATCCAGCTTATACTTTGTCAGTCTCTAGCACAATTCCTTGCATACCTAGATGTGTCATGAATATTTAGAAGACTGGTCAGTTAACTTCCTACTTGGAAATTACATAAGTTACAAAGTTCTGGCCCCTGTGTTTCCTATATGAAGTAGGAATGACAGTACATGGAGCTCAAATTCCATGAAGCAAAAGCATATAAGGGATGGCACTGGACTATTTGTTTCCTTTTAGCTCTTAGAGCAACTGTTTTGAATTTGTTTGTTTTGCCTGAGAGCTAGGATTGTGAATGGCAGTTCAAGTGATTTTTCTGTACATCTGGAAAATGAAATTGAGTACTTGATAGAGAGTAACCGCTTAAGACAGGAAAAAGAAGAGATTGTAGTGCTAAAAAAAATGTTTATAGCAGAGCAATAAAAAATGAAAATAAATAAGGTCAGGTAGCAAATGTCTAAGCCTATTGGACACAAGCTTCTGTGGCCATTGATGGACAAAGTGTATATGACTGCTGGGCCATTAATAGATGTACATTAGTGGTCAGTGTTCCAGGAAGTTTAAGGAGATGAATGGAAACTGCACAGCAACCCAAGTGCTTTCTTAGGATGACAGAACTCTGTCAGAATGCCATCAGTCTGTTTGCCTGTCCTAAATTCTTCATATTTAATTGCCTTCTTTTTCTCATATTTTTAAAAGATTTTTTATGGGACCATTTTTTAAGTCTTCATTGCATTTGTTACAATATTGTTTCTGTTTTATGTTTTGATTTTTTGGCCATAAGGCATATGGGACCTTAGCTGCATGACCAGGGATTGAACCCACACCCCCTGCATTGGAAGGTAAAGTCTTAACCAGTGGACCACCAGGGAAGTTGCCTTTTCTCATTTTTATGATGGTTATCCTAATAATACTCTAGCCTGGACTTTGGCCAAGACATCTGGAGATAGGAATGATCCTGAATTATTCTATCCTTTGGGTAATGATTTAAAAAACTTGTTACATGGCTAGAGATCCTTGGAGAATTTCTGTTTTCTTGAAAGACTGTCAAAGATAGTGAGGACTATGCTTTGGATAATGGTGCTTCTGAAAGATGACATCATCACCAGCTCCCCAGACTCTAGTCAGTGAGGACCTTTGGAACTTCAAGAGTTTCATCTACTGATCCCAACAGACTCTTCCCTCCAGCACTCCTAATTTGGCACTGGCTCTGTGTAGTAGGGGGTCTGGTTTATGGAATCTGATTATCTCAGCAAGGGGGTGAAGAGGGGCAATGGAGAGCTCGTGTTTAATGGGGACAGAGTTGCAGTTTAGGATGGTGAAAAATCCGGGAGATAGAAGGCGGTGAGAACTGCACAACAACATGAATGTACTTAATACCACTGAACTGTCTAGTCCGTCTAGTCAAAGCTGTGTTTTCTCCAGTGGTCACGTATGGATGTGAGAGCTGGACTGTAGAGAAAGCTGAGCACTGAAGAACAGATGCTTTTGAATGGTGGTGTTGGAGAAGACTCTTGAGAGTCCCTTGGACTGCAAGGAGATCCAACCAGTCCATCCTAGAACTAGAAACACTTCTTCTACTTTCCTGAAACTCCAGACTTTTAGGGCAACACAAATGTTCTGTTCATAACAGGGCATAGCACTAGTACCTGGCTCATTGAGCTGTAATGATGGTTGAATGAGATTGTTGAAAGCACTTAGCACAATGTCTGGCAGATAGGAGCATTGAAGAAATTGATAAATGCAGGCTGTAAAGTAGCCAGCGAGACCTGAAGGAGACAGTGGACAACAGAGGCTGTGATCTCTTCTGACTCACTGAAAAGCAATTTTTTACCATCTCATTTGAAAAGTCCATATAGTCTGGTCGTTAAGGGTGTGGACCGCAGACTTAGACTACCTCAGTTCAAATTCTGAAGCTGTCGTTTAGGCTATGTGACCTTCGGCAAGTGGCTTAACCTCCCTGTGCCTCAGCTTTATTATCTCTAAAAATAGGCAATAAATAAAACAATGATTGCTACCCAATTGGGTTGTGGAGGTTTAACAAGTTGATATACATAAAGTGCTTGAAATAGTCCCTGGAGCATATTATATGACATGTATAAAATTTACTCCTTGGAAGGAAAGTTATGACCAACCTAGATAGCACATTCAAAAGCAGAGACACTTTGTCAACAAAGGTACGTCTAGTCAAGGCCATGGTTTTTCTAGTGGTCATGTATGGATGTGAGAGTTGGACTGTGAAGAAGGCTGAGCACCGAAGAATTGATGCTTTGGAACTGTGGTGTTGGAGAAGACTCTTGAGAGTCCCCTGGACTGCAAGGAGATCCAACCAGTCCATCCTAAAGGAGATCAGTCCTGGGTGTTCATTGGAAGGACTGATGCTGAAGCTGAAACTCCAGTACTTTGGCTACCTGATGCGAAGAGTTGACTCATTGGAAAAGACTCTGATGCTGGGAGGGATTGGGGGCAGGAGGAGAAGGGGATGACAGAGGATGAGATGGCTGGATGGCATCACCGACTCAACGGATGTGAGTTTGGGTGGACTCCGGGAGTTGGTGATGGACAGGGAGGCCTGGCATTCTGCAGTTCATGGGGTCGCAAAGAGTCGGACATGACTGAGAGACTGAACTGAACTGAAGTATCAGCTGTTACTATTTTGTGATGTGTGGTAAAGGACATATAAAAACTCCAAAGTTTTTGAGGTGTTTCCCAGTTTCATAAATCACACTGAGTGTGCAATGTAAATATTTCTTTGCCTATCTACCTTCCCCATTGGACTGTGAATTCTTGAAGAGCAGAGAAACAGTCTCATTCATCTCTGTGTAGCATAGCATCTTACAATGATGCCTGATGTTTTCGAGATGCTGACCACAGTATTGGGCATATTATCAGATCTCTGTCAATATGGATCAGAGCAGGCGGGGCGGCGGATAGGTTAAAGGTGAGAGAAAGGCTTCAAGGGCATCACACGCACTAAATAGTCAGCAACATACACTAAAGACATTGCTATCCAGGAAAAATCAAGTCCGTATTTCTCCTTCAGTATCAACACCAAAAGAACCTGAGAATACGTAGAAGAGAAAATTAAGATTTGCTTGTACATGTTTTATTTAATTTTTTACAATGTTTATTTATCTATTTGGCTGCACATGGGATCTTTCATTGCAGAGCATGGACTCTTTAGTCATGACACATGGGCTTAGTTGCTCTTTGGAGTTTGGAATCTTAGATCCTCAACCAGGGATCAAAACCTTGTCCCCCACACTGCAAGGTGGAATCTTAACCACTGGACCACCAGGGAAGTCCCTGTATGTGCTTTAATATTATCATTATCATCACTAGATGGTTTTGTGTGTGTGTTTTATGTTTTGTTTTAGTGTGCATGGAAAATGAGGGCCCATCTTCTCCCCTCCCCAACACTAGAGCTCAAGAGAAATCGTCACAGACATGAATCTGTAAGCTGGGAATTTGGCCATGAGGGTTTCTAGGTCGCTCTTTCTCAACATTTATAATCTGTGTCATGCCAAGCTCCTTGAAGTAAAGAACATCTTACTCATGTTTGCAACTCCTTCGGCCCCTAAAGCCATATACTTTGACCATAGACATTCAATAGTCATTAGAAATGGCATTGAATTTCTGAAATCCAGGAAGGCACTCACCTTTTCTCATCCCTCCTGGATGACACACTTTGTCTCTCCTTCTCTTGCCTTATAGACAGCATGGGATGGCATCCCGGGCGTCTTCTTCCTCCATCATTGTACCTGACACCACTGCTCTGTGACTCTCTTATCGACTTACAAGGCAGGAATAGAGATGCACATGTTGAGAATGGAGGTGCAGACATGGGATGAATCGGGAGACTAGGTTTGAATATATATACCATACACACACACACACACACACACACACACACACTACTGTGTAAAATAGATGGCTAGGAGGAACGTGCTATAAGGCAAAGGAAGCTCAGTTCAGTGTCTGTGATGACCACAGGGGTGGGATGGGAGGGTATAGGGGAGGAAGGTCCGAGAGGGAGGCGGTATATGTATACACATTGCTGATTCACTTCACTGTACAGCAGAAACTAACACAACATTGTAAAACAATTACATTCCAATAAAAGAAATCAAACTTTTTTTAAAAAAATCAAGGGAAAAATCCCACTGCATTACAGTGAACCAGAGCAGAAATAAACCAGGAAAGAATCCATTTTTGGCGGGTAAAAAAATAATTTCAAGTGCCTTTAAAATTCTAGAAATCAAGAGATCTAAGGCTCTTCAGACCCCGCAATCCAGTTTTGTGACGTGAGGTGAGTCCCTAATTTCTTTCCCCAACTCTATTTCTCCTCTCTGTCAGTGAATATTTTCTGAGTTCCCCTAAGGCATTGGCAATTCTAGAAATATTCGTGTTCTCCTCTCTTAATACCACGCTCCTGGACACCACTTTCCCTCTAGAAACTGAATGCTGGAGAGAAATGGAAAAGTACTTTGAAAGCATGTGCGTGTGAGGAAAATGCTAAGTGTTCTCTCTGATCGCTTCAGTGACAAGTTTACCTCTTCAGAAACCGGACTAGACAGAGTGTGAGGGAAAAAAAGGAAAAGGCAGAAATGTGTTAAGCTTGGCTGAATAATGACCAGCAACTTGAAAAGATAAGAAAACCACCTACCCGCAGGATTTCTATCCTTAAGCCCCAGGAAGATTGACAATGGCATTGAAACTACTCTTAATGGGGGGTATGGTGGAAAAACCCAAAACTGTACAGCCATATTTTTGGTTTTTTAATTTTTTTACTTTTATTTTTAAAAATTAAGTTGTTTATTTTAATTGGAGGCTAATTACTTTATAATATTGTAGTGGTTTTTGCCAAACATTGACATGAATCAGCCATGGGTGTACGTGTTCCCCATCCTGAGCCCCCCTCTCACCTCCCTCCCCATCCCATCCCTCAGGGTCATCCCAGCGCACCAGCCCTGAGCACCCTGTCTCATGCATCGAATCTGGACTAGCGATCTGCTTCACATATGATAATATACACGTTTCAATGCTACCCTCTCAAATCATCCCACCCTCGACTTCTCCTGGAGTCCAAAAGACTGTTCTTTACATCTGTGTCTCTTTTGCTGTCTCGTATATAGGGTCATTGTTACCATCTTTCTAAATTCCATATATATGTATTAATATATTGTGTTGGTGTTTTTCTTTC
The DNA here is from genome assembly GCF_000754665.1 of Bison bison bison. Classification (NCBI taxonomy): domain Eukaryota; kingdom Metazoa; phylum Chordata; class Mammalia; order Artiodactyla; family Bovidae; genus Bison; species Bison bison. The sequence continues at coordinate 1,747,917 of NW_011494811.1, forward strand.
TGGATTACTTCACTCTGTATAATAGGCTCCAGTTTCATCCACCTCATTAGAACTGATTCAAATGCACTTTTTAATGGCTGAGTAATATTCCATTGTGTATATGTACCACAGCTTTCTTATCCATTTGTCTGCCGATGGACATCTAGGTTGCTTCCATGTCCTGGCTATTATAAACAGTGCTGCGATGAACATTGGGGTACACATGTCTATTTCAATTCTGGCTTCCTCAGTGTGTATGCCCAGCAGTGGGATTGCTGGGTCATATGGCAGTTCTATTTCCAGTTTTTTAAGGAATCTCCACACTGTTCTCCATAGTGTACAGCCACATTTTTGAAACAGGATAGGGAAGTTTGTGACATAGAGAAAATGCCTAACTGTATGGGATCCCACTGCCATCTTGGATGATAACCAAGATGATATGGTCTTATTCAGGATCATTTAGTCAAATCCAGTGGTTAATGCCACTGTTGCTTTCAACAGTCACAATAACAATGCGTATATTTTGAGGAATTTGTGCCAATCAATTTGCAGGAGAAGATAACACTTAATCTTCATGCTTTCCTTTTACAGACAAGAAAATCACCTTTAAATAGCTGTTTTTCTCACTGTTATCTGGCTGTGAGTGGCAGAGCTGTAACTCAAACTTAGGCCAGTCTAATTGCAAGATCTCTGCTCTTCTTTCCTGTATTGTAATATACCCAGTTCATGGAGATGGACCCTCATCAGAACTGCTGCTGTTACCTTCAGAATGCCTAGGTATGGATTGAGTCAAGCCTATAGGCTGAGAAGAAGAATAGGGTATTTTTCATTCTTTCTTTCTTTCTTTTTAATTGAGGAATATGGCTTTACAATATTGTGTTGGTTTCTGCCATATAACAACATGAGTCAGCAATAGATACCCTGAACACACACAATCTCATCTGATCTCAGAAGCTTAATGGGGTTGAGCCTGGTTAGTACTTGGATGGGAGAAGAAAAAGAGGGTATTGAAAAGAGTATGACCTTGTTTCTGAAGATGGGAGCCTAACCCATTTACCAGACGTAAGTACCATTTGCCAGCTGTGTGACCTTGGGCTCATTCCAACACAACTGAGCCCCAGTTCTCAGTTGCCACACACCTCAAATGTAATGTGAGTATAACTCACATGTGTGAATTATAACTCAGATGTGTGACTATAACTGCATGGACCTCACTGGGCTGTTGTGAGGCTTAAATGAGATAACTCTCTAAATGAAAGTGCCCACTGCAAATACAAAGCTTTGTTAGCAATCCCCAGGTGTTACCAGTGGTAAAGAGCCTGCCTGCCAATGCAGGAGACGTAAGAAATGTGAGTTCAGTCCCTGGGTTGGGAAGATCCCCTGGAGGAGGGCATGGCAACCTACTCCAGAATTTTTGCCTGGAGAATCCCATGGACATAGGAGCCTGGCGGGCAACAATCCATGGGGTTGCAAAGAATCAGACACAACTGATACGACTTAGCATGGCACTAGATGACTAGGAACACTAAACATGGTCAGTTGTCTACCACTGGTTAATTTTGGCTCCTCTTTCTCTTTCTCTCAAAAACTTATAAGACATTTGCCAGCTGCCTTTCCGATAGGATTTTTTTCTCTTTGTGCATGGTAAGTTGCTTCAGTTGTGTTTGACTCTTTGCAATCCCGTGGACTGTAGCCCACCAGGCTCCTCTGTCTATGGGATTTTCTAGGCAAGAATACTGGAGTGGGTTGGCCATGCCCTTCTCCAAGGGATCTTCCCAACCCAGGGATCGAACCTGTATCTCCTGTGTCTCCTGTATTGGCAGGCAGGTTCTTTACCACTAGCGCAAACTGGGAACCCAGGGAGAGAGGAAATAGATCTCTCTTGTTGTTGTTCAGTCCCTCAGTCATGTCGGACTCTTTTGTGACCCCATGGACTGTAGTCTTCCAGGCTCCTGTCCATGGGATTTCCCAGGCAGGAATACTGGAGTGGGTTGCCATTTCCCTCTCCAGGGAATCGAACCTGCATCTCCTTCATTGCAAGTGCAGTCTTTACCACTGAGCCACCAGGGATGCCCAAGATGCCCAATAGCTAAGCCCATAATTCTCTGGAGGAGATGGGACCTCTGCACTGTTAAGGTCAGACAGTGGCGGTGGCCTCATCTGGACCCTGAAAACAAGCTCCTAGGCTAGAACCCAGGACTTACATAATAAATGTGTTACAGTCTTCTGTTGGTGTTTTTTTTAAATAGAGAAGACTTTATGATGTAATCTGCTGTAAGAGCAGGAAAACAGCAAGGGAGAAAAATCGGGAAAAGAACCCTCTTGGAGATGTACCTTCATTTACCTGGTACTGGGTTGGGAAGATCCCCTGGAGAAGGAAATGGCAACCCACGCCAGTACTCTTGCCTAGAGAATCCCATGGAGGGAGGAGCCTGGAGGCTCCTCCAGGAGGGAGGAGGCTACAGTCCATGGGGTCGCAAAGAGTCGGACACGACTGAGCAACTTCACATGACATTCATATGGATCACCCAAAAGCATTAGCTAAGTAGAATCATCTCCCCCCAAATTAGGGAAAAATTGAAATAATTTGAGATTTAAAAAAAAAATCTTATCACTTTAAATAAATAAAGAAAAAACCAAGAAGGAAAAGAATACAAAAAAAAATCCTATCATGAGGACCTAATTGAGCTTCTTATATTTATTTTGTGGGTTAGAGTGCTCATAGAACCTGGCGTTAGACCACTTACAGCCTGGATAACCTTGGACAAAATTACTTAACTCCTAACAGATTCAATTTCCTCACTTGCAGACTGCAAATGCTAATAGTACCTCATAAAGTTCTGCAGACAGCTAATGAATTATTAGTATAAAGCATGATGTTCGGCCCAGAGGAAGCTACTACTTACAGGGGAGGGGCCATCATAAGGTCTTCAGAATGGAAGAGAGCTGAAAATCTCAGTCCACCCCTGACTGTCTCCTCAACAGCATCATCAGAACCTCTGTCCTTTGTCATGTAGTTCTCCCAGCGCTTCAGTAAATGAGCAATCGAGCATTCATCTTTCGGTGGATTTCTTCAGAGTTTGTGCTTGGCCAACAAATGTATTTTCAACCCAACTCTCACATACTCCTTTAGGATTTTTCATCTGATCAACATCCTTCCTATGCTTTTGAGAACAGTACCCTTCCTCTCTGCCTCACCCAGAGCTTCTGTTAGCGAGGCCAGCTGGCTCCACTCGCTGCACAACAGGTCAATGAATCCGAGAGATGAGGTGCTGAAGCGTGGGAAACAACTTTATTCGGAAAGCAACTGACCAAGAGGATGGCAGACTAGCACCTCAAAATAACCATCTTATGGGGTCTGGATGCCAGGTTCTTTTATAGATCAGAGATGGGGATAGGTAAGGAAGCAAAGTAAAAAGGCCATTTTTCTTGCAAACATCTCCTAGAATGGCAAGCCTCAGGCAGGGGATGTGTTAACTTCTTCCTTCCTGCCATCCACAGGTGGACAGGATTCTGAACAAAGGCAATTTAACAGTCAGGCAGAGGGGCAAGACTCTGAGGCACACCATTCTGTGTGATTATAATAACAAAAGCAACAAAAAACACGTCAAAGAAACAGCTCCATCATGGAGTCAGAACTGGCTTCTCTGCTGCACATCCTTGGTGGCCATCTGCAGGTTAGACACAATGATGACCCCACCAAGGTCAGAGAGTGGCTGTGGCCTCGTCCGGATCCTGATGACAGGTTCCAAGGCTGGAATCCAGGGCTTACCAACTGTCTGGAGTCCAGGTGGCCTGGGTTCAAATCCCTGTTTTGCCATTTATCAGCTGCCATTTATCAACCACTGGGCAAGTTGCCAACCTCTCTGTGTCATTTCCTCCTGTAAAGATAATCCTACCTCACCAGGCCATTTTGAGGATCCAGCGAAATAATGTGTGATTACCAGCTTTAGGAATGCTGGACCGTTCTGCAGTGCGGGTTTTGCATCATCTTTGAGCCTGCCATGCCCACATTCAAATCCAGTCAGTATACAGAGTTCTGCATGTGAGTAAAAGCCTTCTCTTCCTTTCTGCCCTTATGTGACTTTGGTTTTCCTTATGGGCTGAATCCATGATGTGTGAGCCTGGGCTATAGTGAAGCTCCCTTGGATTCTCTTGTTTCTTCCTCCAACCCCCTCAGAGCTGAGGACAAGAATTCCCCAAAGTTCAGCAACAAGAAAGGGGACATTCCTCCCTGGGAAGGAGTCTGGTCTGAGCATCTTCCAAGCCCAACATCACTAATGTCATTCCTCCACCAACCCCATCAGATGCCTCCTGACTCAACTGATAGAGAAATCATTTGAGGAAGGCTCCAGGAGCTAAGGCTGGGGCTGGGTCAGTGGACAGAGCAGTTTTCAACAGTTAGTTTTATCTCCTCTTACAAGCCTTTCCTAGGCAGTGACTCCTCCCATTTCCCTGCAGCATCTCCTTATGGGGTGCACAGGTGGGGGTCCTGGCAGGCATCAGCTCAATGGGAGAATCCCCCCTCCAGCCAGACTCACAGATTTTCCCGACAGCTTCATCTTTCCTTTCAGGCTGTCTTCCCTGCTTCCTCCCCCACCATCACCATAGCAACACAGTGGTGTAAAAAATAAAAGAGCTAAGGCATCTAAATATAGTCTTGAGTCTCAATACTTCCAGCACAGAGCCTAAAACCTAGGGGGTGACAACTAGGAGCAGCCGAAGGATGAGCAGCAGCCAGGAGGCAGGATGAGTCCAGGAAGGGTGGAGGATAGAAGGAAGGGAGGGGAACAGCCATTCCCTGACCCTGCTGCCTGTGTCTTAGCATTTGACCCCCACGCCCCTCCCCCTCCACGTGGATGGTGTCACGTCCATGTTACTGTAGAAGACACGGAAACTCAAAGAGGTCAGGAACTTGCCGAGTTCACATAGCTGTAAGCATTCACGCTCAAATTTTTAACTCCTATCTCTGGGACCCTAGACTTTATGTGTTTTTTCCCGCCATACCATATATTAGATGCAGGCGAAATACTTTTCTGGGGACACTGGGCTGTTTGAGATAATCATATAAATAAGCTGAGTCCAGAACTCAACTAAATCACTGGGTGAGGTTCAGTCTAGTAGGGTGAGGGGTAGGGAGGAGAGGGAAGGATGTGACTTCTACCTGCAGCCCCTGTGTGTTCTTTGAGGACAGAGGAGGAAGAGGGAAATGATGGTGAGAGTGACCCAGGGCACATGATGGAGTGGAGTGGGAGCGAAGCTGTTTTGATTCCCTAAAACAGAACTTAAACCTGTACAAAAAGGGCATGATTAGAAGCCCTAAACCAGAGAATGCTCACTGTGATTCGTGCCATCACTCATCCATTCATTCAACGGATATTTTTATAAGCATCTCACTTGTGGTTGACTCTGGAGATACAGAGACAATTAAAACAAATACAGCCCCAGCCCTTGCAGAGCTTAGAGCAGTGGAAAAGACAAATAAGGAAATAATTACACACTTGATTCTTTCCAACTGCGACATGTATAAGTATGTAACAGAAGTACATCACCTCCCTGATGGTATCAGTATAAAGGAGATACAGATGCTGTTGCAAAGGAAAAAAATTCACTTGGTCAGTTTTCAAGGTGATGTCCATTTTCAAGGTGGTGTACTAATAATTTAGCTTCAACCATGAGCTTACATGATCAGTGTACCCTGTCCTGTCTCATTGTAAAAATCATGAAATCTATCTGATAGCTGTGTAAATGAAGCTTTCAAATCCCTGCACCTTAGACCCAGATGAAATCCGATGGAAATGCATTATGTGTTCTTACAGCCCTTGGTGTTGCTGGCATAAGTGTGTGTGAATGTAAACAAGGAGAGTGAAGCTATGGTACTGGCTCCTTAGCACTACCAGGAGCAGAATTGGGAAGTGTCCTGAATTAAGCAGGTGCGGGAGAGGAGGAGAAGGCATTCGAAAGTTGTGAGTTTCTGTGGATCCAAAGCTTTTCCAGACTACCTGCAAGGCAGCAAATACGGGGCCTGCTGTATGAATGAGTTAGAATTAGGTAATAAAATGTACGTGGAGCCCTTTAGGTCTTCTGAGTAATGCTGTCTAAATACGTAGTGCTCGCATCAAAGATAATGATACAGTAGTCTATAGCACTCTGCTACCTACCTGCGGGCTCTTTTCCAGGGATGTGGTACCGATGAATGAGCAAGAGCTGGGAAATGTGCTTTGAAATCCTTGATTAAAAGGCCCTCCAGGCAGATGTAGAGTTTCAAAGAGTATTATCTGACTGTCATCGTCACGAGGTTTTCTTTTATCACCCGGAGTGTCACCGCCTTCCGTTTCAGGTGAATGACTCTGCCTGACTGGTGCACGCCCTGAACATCATCAGGAAGTCAGCAGCTCACAGATGTGCAGTATAAACAAGCATGTTGTTAACTGAGGGTTCCACGGGCATGCTGGGCTGACTCTTTTGTCAGCTGCCCCGCCCCCCCCCCCCGCCCTCGCTCCTGTGAACTTAGGTTCTCCCAAGCTCATTTTATTTCCACAACTAGGACAGGAAGATTCAAACGTTGTTCTGGAAATGAGCATTGTCTGCAAACCTTCTGGTCCTGAAAAGTGGGGAGAGGTGACGATTGGAGAAAGGGCGGGTAGATGTGTTAGGAAGGGAAAATGGTCTCCTTCGCCACCCGCCTGCCTCACCCTGCCAGGCCAACAAAGCAAGGGAGCAGGAGCAGGAGAAGTCTCAGAAGTGAGGGCAGGCCAGGAAACGATCTCCAGGAATTGGCGCTAATTGCGACTAATCGTGAAATCAGACTGTTGCATCTCTGGGAACAGTAAAAGGTGTGGACGGCTGGGGAGTGGGGTGCAGCTCTGTCAACTGGAACATCCAGGATTGGGCTGGAAGGAAGTGCATTCAAATTCGGCCTCCTCTCCTTGGCCTCCCATGGAGGACTGCTCTTCCAAGGACGAACTGGCACCATTGCCTCTGCACGTTCCCCGGGAAGTCAACCAGGACCCTTGAAGGCCCTTCTCTGACCAGTTAAAATATGGGATTAAACTATGCAAATGAACTGCCTCTGCAGTCACCCTCCGCTCTCGCCCTAGGAGAGAACCAAGAGCAGGGTTGGATAATAGGGAAGGTTCAGTTCAGTTCAGTCATTCAGTCGTGTCTGACTCTTTGCCATTGCATGAATCGCAGCACGCCAGGCCTCCCTGTCCATCACCAACTCCCGGAGTTCACCCAAACTCATGTCCATCGAGTAAGTGATGC
>NW_011494811.1:1755503-1755846 GCF_000754665.1 Bison bison bison
CAGGGACTGATCACCTTTAGGATGGACTGGTTGGATCTCCTTGCAGTCCAAGGGGCTCTCAAGAGTCTTCTCCAACACCACAGTTCAAAAGCATCAATTCTTTGGCACTCAGCTTTCTTTATGGTCCAACTCTCACATCCATACATGACCACTGGAAAAACCACAGCCTTGACTAGATGGACCTTTGTTGGCAAAGTAATATCTCTGCTTTCAATATGCTATCTAGGTTGGTCATAACTTTCCTGCCAAGGACTAAGCGTCTTTTAATTCCATGGCTGCAGTCACCACCCTGCAGTGATTTTGAAGCCCAAAAAAAATAAAGTCTGACACTGTTTCCCCATCT
>NW_011494811.1:1755946-1759573 GCF_000754665.1 Bison bison bison
ACTCCTTTTCCTATTTGGAACCAATCTGTTGTTCCATGTCCAGTTCTAACTGTTGCTTCCTGACCTGCATATAGGGAAGGTTACCTTCTGATAATAGGAAAAGTTACCTTTGCCTGCCCGCCCATCATGGCAGCAAAAGGTGTCCCTCCTCCAGTCAGAAGCAAAGCCCAGGTAAAGGACTTAGATGTAAGGAAACTAGAATGTTGCCTTGAGCTACAGACACTTCGGGGTTTCCCAGGTTGCTCACATGGTAAAGAATCTGCCTGCAATGCAGGAGACCTGAGTTTGATCCCTGATTTGGGAAGATTCCCTGGAGAAGGAAGTGGCAACCCACTCCAGTATTCTTGCCTGGAGCATTCCATGGACAGAGAAGTCTGGCAGGCTACAGTCCATGAGGTTGCAAAGAGTTGGACCCAACTGAGCGACTAACACATACTCATACATACCTTCTGAGAGGCCTGTGGCTAACATTTCAGCAGCAGGTTCAGGGGAAGGATGATCCTCATTTTCCCAACAGACTTCCTAAGACAGGTTAGTGTCCATATGCAGTGATAGTAAGTGAGGAGTGATGCTGAGGAGATTCTATCCCCCTCCAGGCATACACACCCCGCTGTAATTCTTCCTCAGGCCAGACCGTGGAGTGCAGAAAATGCTCTGCCTGGTTCCACACCAGTACTTGTCAAACTCTCAATCATCTCACCCTCTTCTGACCCTATCCCAGAAGGAATGATCCCCATTAGTTGCATAACGATAGACCATCATCAAATCAAGTGGAATTTATGACTGCTTATTACATGCCAGTTAATATACTATGAGTTTTACTTGCATTGCCTTATTTAATCCTCTCAAAACCCCTATGAGGTAGGTTTTATTATTGTACCCATCTTCAGATAAGAAAATCAAAGCTCATAGAGATTAAGCCATTTGCCCAAAGTCCTAAAACTCTTTTTCTCCCCACCCCCCCTAGGTTAATTTTGCTTTATTGTAATTTTTGTTTTTATTGAAGTATAGTTTATTTACAGTATTATAATTAGTTTCTGGTGTACAACAAAGTGATTCAGATATATATATATGGAAAAAACATGAAAAAATATATATTCTTATATATGCATATATATTCTTTTTCATATTTTTCCCATTATGGTTTATTACAGGATATTGAATATTATTCCCTTTGCTATACTGTAGTACCTTGTTATTTATCTATTTTATATATAATAGTTTGTATCTGCTAAGCCCAAATTCCTAGTTTATCCCTCCCCTACTCACTTTGTTTTCTCTCTGTGAGTCTGTTTCATAAATAAGTTCATTTGTGTTATATTTTAAATTCCACATATAAGTGATGTCATATGACATTTGTCTTTCTGACTTACTTCACTTAGTTTAATAATCTCTAGGCCCATTCATATTGCTGCAAATGGTATGATTTCACTCTATTCATGGCTGAGTAGTATTCCATTGTATCTATTGTATAGATGTGTATATATACATATATATACACACACACCACATCTTTGTTCATTCATCTGTCAGTGGACATTTAGGTTGCTACCGTGTCTTGGCTACTGTAAATAGAATTGCTATGCACATTGGGGTGCATGGATCTTTTTGAATTATAGTTTTGTCTGGATATATGCCCAGGGATGAGATTTCTGAATCTTATGGCCACTCTATTTTTAATTTTTTGAGAAACCTCCATGCTGTTTTCTGCAGTGGCTCCACCGATTTACATCCCAACCAGCAGTGTAGGAGGGTTCCCTTTTCTCCAAACCATCTCTAGTATTTGCTATTTGTAGACTTTAAATGACAGCCATTCTGACCTGTGTGAGGTGATACCTCGTTGTAGTTTTGATTTGCATTTCTCCAATAATTAACAACGTTGATCTTTTCATGTGCCCACTGGCCATCTGTATGTCTCCTTTGGAGAAATGTCTATTTAGATCTTAGGCCAATTTTTTGATTGGGTTGTTTGGTTTTTTTTGTTATTGAGTTGTATGAACTGTTGGTAATATTTTGGAAATGAAGCCCTTGTCAGTTACAAATATTTTCTCCAAGTGCATTGGTTGTCTTTTGTTTTTAAGATTTCCTTTGCTTTGCAAAAGATTTTAAGTTTCATTAAGTCTGATTTGTTTATTTTCTTTCCTTTTATTTCTATTGCTTTGGGAGAAAAGTCTTAAAACTCTTTAAGTACCGAGTCCAGGTATCTCTGACCTTAGGCTCAAGCTCTTAACCACTAAATGACAGAACGGAGTGTTGTTTTCATAGCACAAGTCACAGGAAGGAGCATAATGTGCTGTGCTTAGTCGTGTCCGACTCTTTGTGACTCCCTGGACTGTAGCCTGCCAGACTCCTCCGTCCGTGGGGTTCTCCAGGCAAGAATACTAGAGCAGGTAGCCATTCCCTACTCCAGGGGATCTTCCCAACCCAGAGATCAAACTCCTGTCCAGAATAGAAAGTTGTTTTCATGGCATGGGTCACAGGAAGGAAGAGTGTAGCATATTAACATTCCAGTAAAGGCATGACTGAATTCATGAAGTTGCAGTGGAGCCAGTTTCTAGCCAAGGGGACTCCTTTCATGTATGTTTTAAAGGCCAAAGGAGTTTAGATTTGTTTGGGAAGGTAAAGGGGAGAGAGTAAAGATCATTTCAAAAGAGAAGCCCCATAACAATGCTCTGAAGGGAGAATATAAGCAGAAATGATGTCGGAGAGGCCCGCTCAGGTCTGCCTCGGCGCAGCCTCCAGCACAATCACTTGTTGAGAGTTAGTGCAAGCTCTGCAGTCAGTCCCCAGGTCAAACCCTGACACCACCACTTAGTAGTTTCACTCACTATTCGTTGAACGGGTACAGATTGGGGGCCTAAGTGCCAGAGGCTGTTGCTGCTAAGTCACTTCAGTCGTGTCCAATTCTGTGTGACCCCATAGACGGCAGCCCACCAGGCTCCCCTGTCCCTGGGATTCTCCAGGCAAGAACACTGGAGTGGGTTGCCATTTCCTTCTCCAAGAGGCTGTTGGGACACTGGTAAATAAGATAGTCACAGCTTCTGCTTTCATGGAACTTATATTCTGGTGGGGAACAGATTGTCTGAAGACAAAACAAATATGTTCAGTTCAGTTCAGTTGCTCAGTCGTGTCCAACTCTTTGCGACCCTATGAACCACAGTACTCCAGGCCTCCCTGTCCATCACCAACTCCCAGAGTCCACCCAAACCCATGTCCATCGTGATGCCATCCAACCGTCTCATCCTCTGTCATCCCCTTCCCCTCCTGCCATCAATCTTTCCCAGCATCATGGTCTTTCCAAATGAGTCAGCTCTTCGCATCAGGTGGCCAAAGTATGGGAGGTTCAGCTTCAACATCAGTCCTTCCAATGAACACCCAGGACTGATCTCCTTTAGGATGGACTGGTTGGATCTCCTTGCAGTCCAAGGGACTCTCAAGAGTCTTCTCCAACACCACAGTTCAAAAGCATCAATTCTTTGGCACTCAGCTTTCTTTATAGTCCAACTCTCACATCCATACATGACCACTGGAAAAACCATAGCCTTGACTAGACAGACCTTTGTTGGCAAAGTAATATCTCTGCTTTTCAATATGCTATCTAGGTTGGTCATAACTTTCCTGCCAAGG
>NW_011494811.1:1759673-1760855 GCF_000754665.1 Bison bison bison
TTTCCTGCCAAGGAGTAAGCGTCTTTTAATTTCATGGCTGCAATCACCATCTACAGTGATTTTGGAGGCACAAAAAATAAAGTCAGCCACTGTTTCCCCATCTATTTCCCATGAAGTGATAGGACTGCATGCCATGATCTTAGTTTTCTGAATCTTAGTTTTCTGATCTTAGTTTTCTTAAAGCCAACTTTTTTACTCTCCTCTTTCACTTTCATCAAGAGGCTCTTTAGTTCTTCTTCACTTTCTGCCATAAGGGTGGTGTCATCTGCATATCTGAGGTTATTGATATTTCTCCCAGCAATCTTGATTCCAGCTTGTGCTTCTTCCAGCCCAGCATTTCTCATGATGTACTCTGCATATAAGTTAAATAAGCAGGGTGACAATATACAGCCTTGACGTACTAACAAGATAAAAACAAAACAGGGTGACCTGATGCAGAGTAGTTAGAGCCAATCAGAATGGGTGGACAAAGAAGTAACGGGTGAATTGAAACATTTAAAAAGGCCCTGATGGTAAGAATCAGGAAGGTCCCAGGCTTAGGAAAGAGTTTAGTGAAAAGGCACTGAAGCAGGATTGAGGTGGATGCATTTGAGAAAATGGAAAGAAACAAGTAGAGCTTGGGTAGAGTGGATGGAGGAGGAGGGGTAGGGCGCGAGTTGGGAGTAAGCCAGGCTGAGCTCTCGGAAAAGGCAATGGCACCCCACTCCAGTACTCTTGCCTGGAAAATCCCATGGACGGAGGAGCCTGGTGGGCTGCAGTCCACAGGGTCGCAAAGAGTCAGACATGACTGAGCGACTTCACTTTCAGTTTTCACTTTCATGCATTGGAGAAGGAAATGGCAACCCACTCCAGCGTTCTTGCCTGGAGAATCCCAGGGGCGGGGAGCCTAGTGGGCTGCCATCTATGGGGTTGCACAGAGTCGGACACGACTGAAGTGACTTAGCAGCAGCAGCAGGCTGAGCTCTGCAGACCCGGTTAGGTCCTCAGGGTGGTTCGGGAGCCTGTAGCATCAGTGTCCATGGAAACTTGTCTGAAATGCAAATTCTCAGCCCCTACCCAGACCTCTAGAATTGGAAACAATGGGGATGGGGCCCAGTGTTGAGTGTTTCATCAAGCCCTCTTAATGATTCTGAACATGCTGAAGTTTCAGAACTTCTGGGCTTGATTATGCAGGGTTGGTTT
>NW_011494811.1:1761042-1763662 GCF_000754665.1 Bison bison bison
TGTTGTTTTTAAATTTATGTCCTTATTTTAATTGGAGGATAATTACTTTACAATATTGTGATGGTTTTTACCATACATCGGCATGAATCATAGCCAGTTTAATTTTATTCTCAGTGCACTGGGAACCCACTGAGGGTTTAAAGTACGGGAGTGGCATGTTATGATTTTCATGAAGAATTTTTTAAAGCCCCCTTGCTGTTGAGAAGAGAATGGACTCTTAATTCAGCAAAAGGGATGGAAGCAGGGACCCGGTTGACTTAGGTGGCTATCACAAGGGTCCTGGCCAGAAGTGACAGTGGTTTGAGCAGAGTACCAGTGAGGAGAGCTGGGCCATCCCTGATAAGGGCAAGGGCCACAGAGAACTGGCTGCCACCGTCCAGAGGAGAGTTCAAAGGCAGTGCCTTCAGAGAGGACATTCTGCCCTCCCCAGTCTTCTCCCTTTTGTCTAAAATTAGGAAGTTTGAAGTGGACATCGGACCTGTCTTCAGAGGGTGGGGACTTACCCTGGTGCATGAGGACAGGTGAGGTGGGCAGCAGTGATGAAGGGATAGACTCTGAAAGGCTGAGAAAGTTGGGAGCCTTCCTGAGAGGCCTACGGGGTTAGTTTTGGAGGGTAAAGTAGGAGCCCTGCGCATTACACACACATACACACACACAGAGACATGCTTGACTGAAACCTGTCATTTCCAAAAGCAAGGGTTGTGCTTTTTGGCTTATATCACCATCCACAAAAATCCTAAGAGGGAGATAAGGGCTCCTGTTCTCTCATTTAAGCTCAGAGAGGACGAGTGCCTGAGGAGAAGGCATTGAATGAGAAGCAACAGCTGAATACAAACTCCTATCTTTTGCTTCCAAGGCTAACATCCTCTCTGTTAACCCAAGTCACCAAATGACCCCTGGAGTGGGTTAGGATGAGGGTGAGGTGAGTCATACACATGCAGGGTGGCTCCTGTCTTTATTTAAAAATTTGGTATTCATTATGAATTTTTTAAGCTTAATCCTTTTTTTTAATGTTACATTAAAATATTACTTATCTTGATCCCTGAGTTGCCTGGTGGACCCTTAGGTTTTGCACCTTTTACTTGCTTGCCTCACCCTGGTCCTGGCCATGGACCTGTTACTCTATTCTGTAACAGCCTCTTCCATTGATAGTGAGCAAACTTCAGACCTTTATCACAGAGCAAATAGGATGTCCATTCTCCTCACCCTGTGAAAATCTCAGCTGCAGATTTTACTCTATTACCCAAGAAACTGGCCTCCTGTCTTCCTGCCAAGATCACCAAGTAGCTAGAGGCTAGGTCTTGACATTGAAGCAGAGGGTACAGCACTTAGCACTCCTATGCTCAGCAGGGGCCAGGATTCAACCCTGCCCTCTCCAACCCTTTGACAGTCTGAGCTCCAGTTTATCTCTAGGTGGTGCACGACAAGAATTTTCTGTTTGGCTGGTAGAAGAAGGGAAGAACCCTGAACTGGAAAACAGGTCATCTAGAAATCTCAAAGGCAGGGACTTCCCTGGGGGTCCAGTAGTTAGGACTCTGCACTCCACTTTAGGGAGCATGGGTTTGATCCCGGATCTGGAAACTAAGATTCTGCATGTTGCAAGGCCAAAATAAAATAAAGTCAGTTAGTCTTTAGACAAGAAAAGTCTCATAGGCAGAAATTTCTGACAACCCCTTTGGAATACACAACACAATTCACCCAAAATGGACACAACGGTTGACACCTAACCTGGATGCTGTCCTCTCACCCAGGGCCGCTGCATCACAGAACCCCAGGGCCTGCAGTCCCATGACATCTACATGAATGGATGGAATGCTGCAGGTCAGCCTTAGTTTAGTTCTGGATTAAATCAGTCAAGAAAACTCTAGTAGGACCAGCAGCTTACCTTCCATTTTGTTAAGTCCCTAATTGAAGGAGTTTCTCTGCTCAGACCTGCAACAGTAATCTTTCCTGAACTTGCTCTTCACTGGGATCTCTAAAAATTATCCACCAGAAGGATGGGCTTTTTAAGTGCTGCAATGGACAGGGATGTGAGGTGGAAAGTGAAGCTTTGACTGTGTTTAACTCAGGTCCTGAGAAGCGAGCTCCTCTCTCTTCCTAACTATTACAAGGTTTTCCTTGGACCTGAATTTTCACATCTGTACAGTATGAACTTCCCTCCTTTCTGCTTGGATCAGAATCGTCCTGAAAAAATGAGATCCCCAACAGAGAGAGAAAATAAGACAGAAAGACCCAGTGTCTCCAAAGCTACGAATCAGTCACTTGTTCTCTTTGGAGCTGGAGGAAACACACTGTTAAATAAAATGATTTTATAGATTATTCTCACTGCCTTTCCAAGAAAGAGATTTATCAGTTTCAAGGCACAGAAATGGTTTATTCCCAGATCATTGATGGGTTCCTTTTTTTTTTCCTTCTTCTTACCCTCCCCTGTTGACTTAGAAGAGGAAGAGAATTGCAGCTGTGAATGTCCTCCTCTCCATTCTACTTTCTTAGGGTGAGGCAGGCACACTTGGGACCCAGATATATATATTCGTGTCCGACTCTTTGCGACCCCATGGACTGTGGCCTACCAGGCTCCTCTGTCCATGGGATTTTCCAGGCAAGAGTACTGGAGTGGATT
>NW_011494811.1:1763762-1795169 GCF_000754665.1 Bison bison bison
CTGGAGTGGATTTCCATTTCCTTCTCCAGGGGATCTTCCCAACCCAGGGATCAAACCTGGGTCTCCTGCATTGTAGACAGACGCTTTACCAATAGGGCTGTAAATAACTGAGTCACATATGGAACTGAGACCCACACATGAGACCTATGGGGACTGGAAATTGAATTTCCCTTTGTGCATAACTAAGTAAGACTCCTGCAGAGACTTCTTTCAAGAAGGCCAGATTCTCCCTCCAATGTACAGTGGGTTATACCTAACCCTTCCCCACCCTGTCATAGATAGTTTCCCTAGCATGTGCGCACACACACAGTCAAGAGCATGAAGCACTCCCTACCATAGGGCAGCAGAGGGGGAGAAATCTTTATTGTGGCTTGAAGAGCAGTCTTCTCCCAGCAGAGACATTGCAGCTAGACAGTGGAGGGGCTCTTTTCCTCATGTGCTCACATAGGCTCTTATCTTTGCATGGTGGCCAGGAGACGTAGTCAAGCTTAGGAGCCTCCTTGACGTTTGTGGCATGCTCAAAGCAAGACAGATTTGCTGTGCTTGAGGAGTGCAATCTGATGCCTCCACTGAGAAGTTTCTCCTAGAGCTTAATATTACCTGCTTTGCCATGGAAATGCCATAAAAGCATTGGTCAGGGGGAAAACGGTACTTTCTGTACATGTTCACACCACCAGACTGTGAGGGCAGGAACATGCTTTTGATCAGTATGTGGTCATATTGATGGGTGGGTGGATGGATGGATAAGTGTGTGGAGGGATGGATATTCCAGAGAACATCTAATTCCTGGAATGAAGAGTCCAGTCTATATCCTCTATGAAAAGGTAGAGAGAGAAAAATCTATAGTCTTTTCTACCCTGTAGGGCTGCCCTGTGAGGCATGACAGCCTTCCAAAGAAAGGGTGTCTACCAGAAACGCAGACAGACTGCTGACTGAGGAGCAAGAAATGAAAAGGACGGGGGAAGAAACGAGGAAGTTCCATGTTTTGCTCTGTATGCTTTTTTTTTTTTTTAAACTTTACAAAATTGTATTAGTTTTGCCAAATATCGAAATGAATCCACCACAGGTATACATGTGTTCCCCATCCTGAACCCTCCTCCCTCCTCCCTCCCCATACCATCCCTCTGGGTCGTCCCAGTGCACCAGCCCCAAGCATCCAGTATCGTGCATCGAACCTGGACTGGCGACTCGTTTCATACATGATATTATACATGTTTCAATGCCATTCTCCCAAATCTTCCCACCCTCTCCCTCTCCCACAGAGTCCATAAGACTGTTCTATACATCAGTGTCTCTTTTGCTGTCTCGTACACAGGGTTATTGTTACCATCTTTCTAAATTCCATATATCTTTGAGAATATTTTACTTGAGTTATAATAAATAGAAAGCACAAAGGGAAAAAAGAAAGGGTGCCTATTTAGAAGACCATATTTTTAAAACATTAAAAGATTTTCTCACTTTGTCCGGACCTATGGGAAACAGAATGAGTGGCCCTATGGGGACTTTTGGCACTATTCTGGCTCTAAACATACCCTAAAGCCTTAAGTTCATAGTCATGCAGTAATTTCAGATGTCCTTTTCCCTTTAGCCCCAGGTAAGAAGTTCTTCAGGTATGGGGAAAGCAGGGGATTAGGAAAGGGAAGGAATGGGCCGTGAGTTATGGTACCCAGTGATGAGCCCAGACAGTCCCAAATGGACAGGATGCACATGAAGTCTTCAAACGTTGGTATGCGCCCATCGCCTTGCCCAGCAGTCCGATCTTAATTGTCAGTAGAGACAGAACGTTTCTACATTTTGCCTAAGGGAAGCCACCCATACTTATGGGTTTCCTCTGATCAGCCCAACTAGTCCTAAGTATGTAAAAGCTGCACACAGCAGCAGGCTCATCAGAAGGGTACAACATAGATACCAAAGCAGCAGAAATCCTGTGCGTGCTCCTCCTTACACACCCAAACACCTTTCCCTCCCACTCTGTACCTCCCTGCCTGCTCATCCTCCCACCTATCTGGCCACTCCCCAGGCTGCAGAAAGTTATTCAGTGAAATCCATGTCTCTGCCTTCACCTGTCCCATATTCTTGTTGGTTCAAGCATGTGTGAGGAACCGTCGATCAGGCAAGAGTCTGCCAAACGAGGCTGCCATGTATAGTTGTACAGGTTGTGCACTGCATAAAGACCCTTGAGTGAAGACTCAAAACTCAACCAGCACTCTCCTCACCAAGCTCAGCTGTCTGACATGACCTGCTGCTCTGGAAGCTGGAGGAAGGAGCTTTCTTCTTGCCAAGCTGTGTGTCTCCAAGGCTATATCTTTTCTCAGTTTTGCATAAAGGCGCTGTGGAGCCTAGCAGTGGCTCTACATCAGGACAAAGTAGTTTGATTACGAAATAGACACTGCAAGACAGTTCCAAGAGATCATCTGGCTCAGTTCCTGACTTTATAAAATTTTAAAAAGCCTTTCATATTAGTTCCTGTGAAACAATGTGTCATTAACTTAGAGATGTAACACAATACCTAAATCCCAATTCCATAGCTCAGAAATCCAGGCATGGCATGGCTAAGTTCTCTGCTCAGGGTCTCCCGAGGCTGAAATCAATGTGTGGGTGGCTGGGCTCTTGTCTGGAAAACTCTGGGGAAGTGTCTGCTTCCAGCCTCATTCTGGAAGCTGGCAGAATCCAATTTCTTGTGGCTTTAGGTCTGGGGGCCCCCTTCCTTGCTGTCTGTCATCCAGAGACTACTCTGCTCCTTGAGGCTGCCTGCTTTACGGGATGCCCTCCATCATTAAACAGCATGCTGTATCCTTCTTATGCTTCAAAGGGATTCATGCATGAAGTCCTCTGGCTTCCTTTTTCTTCAGCCAGAAGTAAAGCTTTCTGCTTTTAAGGACTCTGGTGATTAGGTCAGGCCCACTTGGATAATCCCCCTATTTTAAGGTAACATAACATATCACATAACATCATGAGGAGGTGATATCATATTCACAGGCTCCAGGAATTAAGGTAGGACATTGTTGAGGGGACATTGTATTTTATTTTTTATTGAGGTATAATTGATATACATGTTGTGCTAAGATGGGACTTGTTTGTTTGTTTTAAACCTTTAATAAAAGCAAAAAAAAAAAAAAACGCAGAAGAACACAATGCTGAAAACTTAGTATAAATGTGAATCTTACTAGATGTTCAAATCTGGTATAATGCAAATTTTGTTCATGCTATTTTACATTTTTACCAACTTTGGTTTGTATATTTGCCATTAAGTATTGGCAACAAAATTCTTCAGATTCACATATTTTGGCTACATTGTTTCTAACAGATAAAGATTTATTTCCAGTTTAAGAGAAAAATGCTTATGGTTTGTGCATGATCAAGTATATTTGAAAGATTCAATAACTGCTTTCATCTAATAAGTTCTGGTTTTTCATAAAATGCTGGCATCCTCATTGAAAAATCTTTTCACATAGCTGATCATTTTTGTTCTCAGAAAATGTATAAGGGATCATTGCAAAGTTCAGAATGATCCTTTTCTTTTACACAAAATTCCTCTATAACAAATTAGCTACAGTAGACTAAAATTTACTCCAGAATATTTTCCTCAAAACAAAGTCAAACCACAACAAAGACCATCCCTTGAATGGATGGTCATCGGCAGTGGCCATCAGCAGTGGCTCCACGTAAGATGGGGCATTATAGAAATTCAACCTACCGCAGTCTTGTCACCCACCCACATCTATTTTAAAAACCAAATCCCTGAGCCTTTTTTCCCCAAAGGCTTATGTGAATAAGCTCTTTAAGATAGCTGCCCATTTTGAGCAAACACTCACAGGTAGTAAAGGTAGTAAAATAACTTGTAAATTGATCAGAACTCCCTTTTCTCATCATAACCTCTCTGGAACGTGCTGGTAGAATCTGAAACTGTCAGTGGTCTGTTGGAACTGGCTTTTACCAGTTCACAAGAGCTGATTGTTATGTGTTTAAGCTTTTTGCAAGCTGGTTGTTCAAACTACTCGTACCCTAAAATTTACTACAGTGGGAGCATTTACACCATGGAAGACATCACCCCAAATCAAGGTTGTTGTTGTTTTTTCCCCCAATGAACAGGTTTACCAGCACACCACTGAGTGTTGATCTTTCTTTACAGGTCATCTCCTTGACCTCCTGTGGCATGTAGAATCCTTTCCACACACCTTTTCATGCATGGCCATCATCCAACTTTTGCATACCACCAGAAGTGGGGTGATCACTCCCTTTTAAATCAGTTGATCTCATTGATGTAATGGTATATGGTAGAGTTGAAGTCTGCCTTCTGGCCAATGGCCTCGGTCCTTTGGACACACCACTTGTGATGGCCCCAGGACCATTTGGAGTGGGTGCCATCTCCTCCCCAAGCAGACACCTCTCCTCTGGATCCACATATCCAATTCGGATTAGAAGGTCAGCCTTCAGAGCCACACTGTTTGAATTCAAATCCCAGCTCTGCCACTCATTTAACTGTGACCTTAGGCAAGTCTCTTAACTTGCCTGGGCCTCTAGTTCCTCATCTATAAAATGGCAATAAAAATAGTACATACCTACATGGGTTATGGTAAATACTAATTAAATGAGATGATCTGTGTACCTTGCCTGGCATGTACCTACCTCATAGGTTTGTTGTGAAGATTGAATTATCTAATATAATAATTCTATAATCTAATATATAATTCTAGAATTCTGATCATTCTATCTAATATATAATTCTAATGAAGTGCCCAAAGAGGGCAGTACCTGGCAGAAGTAAGCACTATTAAATATTAGTCAATTAATTTGAAACATGATGTCTTCATCAACAAGTCACACTGTTCAGGGTGCACTCCAATTCGCCTCTCAAAATGTAGTATCAAGGGACTTTCCTGACAATCCAGTGGTTAAGAATCTGCACTTCCATTGCAGGGGGCACAGGTTTGATCCCTGGTCAGGAGCTATCCCACATGCCACATGGTATGGCTGAAAAGCAAATTTAAGAAATTAAAAAAAAAAAAAATGTAGTGTCAGAATGGACCCAACTCCAGCCTTTGCTGAAATGCTAGACTTCGAGTTCAGCTCCGCCTCCCTGACTGGCACTAGTTTTTGAGCAGCTACGTCCTTTTCCCTGAGTTTTTAGTAGAGTCAGAGAGACTTCCCCCAAAAGTCTTGGGGGCTGGACAAGCAGCATCCAAATACCTGGGTTACTTGTTAGAAATGCAGAATCTCAGGCCCCACCCCAGACCTGCCTACTCAGAATCTGCATTTTAACAAGATTCCCAGGGAAAACATGCACACCGAAGTTTGAGAAGTGCTATTTTTGGGGACCTTATGACACATCGATTTTCAAGAGAAACCCAATGAGAGCATCTTAAGCCTTCTCGTGAGATGAGAAGCTTTTCCCCCAGACCTTGGCAGAGGTGGGGATGTCAGTGTTGGGCTGTCAGGCTGTGTTGGAGGTGGGAGGGGCTTTTCTGCCCGGGTTCAGAGCCAGAAACCTAGCAGAGGGAGAGACGGGGGCTGCTGGCACCGACTTGAGAGATAAAAAGGACTAAAGGAAGAACCCAGCACAGACGTGAGGCTTCTGAAAGCTCCCACAGAAAGGCTAACAGCTCTGTCCTACGGCCCTGGGTCAAGGAAGCTTTGTGAGTGTTAGCTGGCCTGGAGCGGCCAGGATAAATATAGAGATGATGAAAAGGAACCCTTCTTGATGTGGTGAAGAGTCATTTAGTGGGAATCAGGAGGGAAGAGGTCACCAAGTCAGGGATTCTTTAGAGATTATTTCCAGCAAGGGAGGGCCAAAGGGTTAAGAAGCCACCTACTCACATTGCAAAGCAGAGTCAGATCCCTTTATTACCTGCCTATGCTGCCTGAATTTAAATGGGAGAATTCTGTGCTGCTTTGCTGTGGCCATAGCTGGGGAATGGCACCCAGAGTTTACCCACCTGCTTGTACAAAATAAGCTACAGGAGTAATAAGGGACATATGCTAAAACCTCAGCTCTGCTGTTTCCTACCTGGGTGACTCTGGGCAAGTTACTTAACCTCTTTGGGCATCTGTTTTATCATCTTTAGAGTGGAAGGAATATCACCTATGTTACACGGCTCAAGTAAGGATGAAGTGAGAAAGTTCATACGGCACTGAATGAGATGGAAAGTATATGTTATGTTAGATTCCTTCCTTGTGTTAAGTGAGATTCACAAGGTCCTGATTTGGAATTGGATTTCCTCATACAAAAGAATGTTCTGAGAAGGCCAGCTAGGCAGCCCAGAAATATGTTTCCTAATCCTTTCCCAGTTGCTGGTGGGCGAGGTTCTGGGGGCATCTTTTCAAGCAGCATTATCAGTCTTAGCTGGGAATGCTGCCTGCTTTGGCACCTCCCTCTGCAGAAGGCTCGGAGGAAAGGCAGGCACAGACATACTGTCTCTGAAAGCGTGACTGGCTTTTAGGAACAGCTGCTCAGGATAATCTGACCCCATGACCATTTAGTATCTGCCACTGAGCGGAAGGGAAGGTCCCCTGGAGAAGGGACTGGCAGCCCACTCCAGTATTCTTGCCTGGATAATTCCATGAACGGAGGGGCCTGGCCGGCTACGGTCTATGGTGTCACAAAGAGCTGGGCGAGAAGTGAGACTGAGCACACGTGCATGAGCTGGGCAGAAGGAGGAATTGGGAATGGGAGAGAGGCAGGGTTCAGAAGCCCAAGCCTAAACCCTGGCGTAGGGTTAGGTCCTGGCTTGTTGTTGGAAAGAACAACATCATGTCCCATAGACTGGACAGATAGCGTAGGTGAAATACGCTGAGGGTGTAGTTCAGTGACATGTGGGCTTCTAGCCTCTTTGTTGGAGAAGGCAATGGCACCCCACTCCAGTACTCTCGCCTGGAAAATCCCATAGATGGAGGAGCCTGGTGCGCTGCAGACCATGGGGTCGTGAAGAGTTGGACACAACTGAGTGACTTCACTTTCACTTTTCACTTTCCTGCATTGGAGAAGGAAATGGCAACCCACTCCAGTGTTCTTGCCTGGAGAATCCCAGGGACAGGGGAACCTGGTGGGCTGCTGTCTGTGGGGTTGCAAAGAGTCGGACACGACTAAAGCGACTTAGCAGCAGCAGCTGCAGCATCCTCTTTGTCCCACTGAGAATGCTTAGGCATTCCATCAAAGTAGCCGTCAATATATTTTTTGTTCCTAATGAGTTATATTTTCACTGTAAAAAGGCAAAGTAGATTCATTTCATGAAGTCTCAGGTTCATGTTGAATTTCATGAATTTCAGATTAATTTTATGATTTTGTAATGTGTTAGAATTTTGCCATTAGCCATGTCGGGAAGGCATGACGAAGGGCCTCCTCTACACCAGACACTAGGACTACAGTGACAAGAAGGACAGGCTCCCTGTCCTCAGGCAGCTTACACTCTAATGTGGACAGATAGACTATAGGCAAGTAGGCTAATAACCTAACCAGCTAACTTCAGGCTGTGATCAGTGTACTGAAGGGAATGGGCATAGTAAGTAACTTGATGGAACATGATAGAAAGTGATCCAGGGTGGAGGGGTGGGCATGGTGGGGAGGAAAGAGACCCAAGGAGGTAATATGGCCTCTAGAGGAAGGAATGTTTATGTGGCATCAAAAGGACAAGGATAAGCTCAGAGCTAGGCACTGGGAACAGCAAGGATGATGCCCTAAGTGGGCAATGATTTAAGGAAGAGGAAGACAGTCTGTCTGGGATCCATGAGCAAAGGGAAAACATTATGAATGAAGCTGGATTATATAAGATCCTATAGGCTATAGTAAGAATTTTGTATTTATTCCAATTAAGGAGGCATGGTAAGACCTGGATTTTATTTTTAGTAGATAACCCTGTTGTCATGCAGGGAAGGAATTGAAGGAGGATGGCAAAGTCAGGAGCAGGAAAACCTCTTAGGAAGCTATTGCAAAGTCCAGGGGACAGGTAATGTTGTTTTGATCTAGGTCTTGATAGAGGGAAGATGGTGATAAATTAAATGTTTTAGGGTCAGAAGTGGGCATCGGGCGGGGGCTGTCAATGGGGAGGGATGAGGGGAAGGGAAGGAATCAGGCGATTCTGGATTTAAATAGATGATGGTTCCATTGACTGCAGTGGAGAAGAACAAGTTTAGAAAGAGAACTCAAGACTCGGCTGGTGACCCTTAATAAATGTAAATGTTCTTCTGGCCTGATTTGTGGCTTAAGCAGAACTGAGAACTTTCTCAATTTTCTCCAGGCCATGCCTTAAGCCCAAGCAGATGTGGTGCCTTCCCCACAAGCAATCTCAGGGAGGGAGTCTTACATCCTGCCTCCTCCCCTGTGACACCTTCCAACTAGAGGGTCCTCCTCGCTCAGCCAAATTTCTTTTGCCACTACTTGTTGTCTGGCCTCATTTCTCGGTCTTCAACTAAGTTGTCAGTGGCTTCTCTCATTCTGTTTATCCATTCACTGAAAATCAAACAAGCACAAGGCAGGCTGTGTTCCTGACATGTGGTCTGTCCAGCCCACAACTTGTCACTGGCAGGGACACAAAGCCAGATTGGGGGAGAATATGAGAGTCGCTCTCCATGCTACTACCTTGAACATTCCAAGCCCCTCTAAGAACCCATCTGGCAGTTATGATCCTGTTCTGTCCAGTTCCTTCTTGACCTGACTTCTATTTCTAGCCTGTGCTACCTCTTGGGTCACCAGTTCTATTTCTTGACTTCCCTTTTATCCTCTGATTCAATAACTGGAGATGAGATTTCTTTACATATTACTCTCGATGCACCAAACTGGGGTTATATTACTCTTAGTAATGATAGTGGCTATTTATTAAGCACTTACTAGGGAACGCACAACCTGCCAAGTGCTTTGCACGCATTATCTCAGTTAGGAACGCTGTGAAGAGGTATTAGTATTCCACTTTACAAATGAGACTTGGCGAGCTCTAGCAAGTCGCCTGAGGTCACCCAGCTAACTGAGAGGTGGGGCGGGGTTTGACCCCAGGTCACCATCTCTGATACAAACCCCACTGCCCCGGAGGAGAGAAGGCCAAAGGATTGTGGCCTTTCAGTGACCCCAATGGGTGATTCCTGCACTCTCTGGTGACCGGCCAGGTTAATCTGTGACTGGGGTGGGTGTGACAAGTGATGAGGTCTTGGAGCCCGTTTTTGAAGCAGTGGGGTGGCAGGGGCTGGGTGCGTTAGTAACTGCTATTACATTCACTTCAGGAGCCATGGACCGACATCTACAAGATCGACAGTGTGGCTGATGGAAGCTCTGTAGACATCCAGAGTTCTAACAGTGACTTGGGAAAGCACAGGAGAGAAGAGAGGTTGTTCCAAGTCACAATGTAGCCATATTCCTACTTTATGCTAAATAACAAAGGGTGAAGCTGAAAGCCTCCGTCTCCTCAAGGGCAGGCCTCGCGGCACCCGAGTGGGAAAGGGCGATGCCCTGGGGCAGCTGAGCAGGGCTCCTATGTGGCCCGTTCTCTCCCACCGCTGAGACTCAGCTCCATGCCCACCCTCATCCCGCAACGTCTCTCCCGCTTAGTATCTGGGGTCTGATCCGGAAACGTCCCCCTCATCAAGCATAGCCTGGGAGAGGCTCAGGACTGCCTCTGTCTTTGAAGCTCCTGGTAATAAGTATTTTTTAAAGTAAAGAAATATGCAAAACAGGGTTCCTGAAATTGGTTTTTGTTTTTCGATGTTTAACAGAACAACTCCTTTTAGCACAAAAAACAACTTAATTGTGCTCATCATAAGATCGCTGTAGGATTTATGAATTAATCGTAATTCAGAGAGTCAGAGTTCCTGTGATCCAGTCCGTGTGTTCCTCTGACAACAGAAGCTCATTTGCAGATCTGATCGGTAGTGTTTGACAACTGCTGTGAATTACCAGAAGGTGTGACTTGAGCCAAACCGCCCTCTAGGCTTCCCTGTGATAGTCACAAACACAGAGAAAGGGACTGGTTCCAGGCAAAACTCCCACGGGCCAGCAACATCCCCCACACACTGCCCTTTCTGCCCTTTCTATAAAATAAACCTTTCAAGTCAGTATCAGCTGATTTCAAAAGAAAAAAAAATTTTTTTTTTAGTTCTCTTTTGCTCTAAAAGCAAGACAGAATAAGGAAGGAAATGCTTTAGAAGAACCTAAATGTCTGAGCCTTTATATGTATATTTCACAGCTCTCACGTTTGCCCTGGGATGATGTTAGTGTTATTCGGCCTGTTTGTGTAGCAGAGAAATTATTCGTCCAACGTCACATAGCGTATACAGGATTACAACCTAGATCCTTTAACTGCAAAGCCTGAGCATCTTCCAGTCTAATAATGCCATGAAGCCACTCAAAGCCTGGGAGGAGTCTAGTGGGGCTGGAAGGCAGTCTGGGGCGACCACTCTCCTCTGTGCTCCTATGGTGTTGGGGCAGATATTTGACCTTTCTGGGTCTTTTCCCTGTTTCTTTCTCCTCCTGTTTCTTCTGCGGCTGGCTAGCCCCCCAGTCTACTCCCTGCTTATGATCCTTATTTTTCCATCCACAGCAAAACAGTTCACATCAAGGTAATTGATGGTGAGGCGTATGAGAAAAACAAGAATTACTTCATTGAGATGATGGGCCCCCGCATGGTGGATATGAGTTTTCAGAAAGGTGTAGTACCCTGTCCTGCACACTAACGTTAACACCCTCTTCTCCTCTTCTGTTTCCTCCTTTCTCCTACCCATTTGTCACCTTCTCTTTCCCCTTCTTCTGCCTCTCTGGTTCACTGTCCCTGTTTCCTTTCTTGTCCTCTCTTTTCCTCTCTCCCTCTCCTCTCTCTGCACCCAGCTCTGCCCTAACACCTGCCAGCCTGTCACATGGTATCATAAGAGGGATGCTCAAGAGCCAGTGCTAACTTTTGTGGGATGAGGAAATGGATATTGGGGAAAAAATGAGAGAGAGAGAGCACCAGCCCTGAGAGTATCATATACGAGGCTCTCTGCTTCTCCCGAGTGGTTTAGGATGCAAGGAAGGAAAAGATAGCACAGCTCCAGGCAGAAGGGCAGCCCTGGAACACTGGCTCAGCTCTTAGCCGAGGTCCACGGGGCAGCTCTTCTCAGGGCTAAGCTGATAGTCCCTGGGTACCAACGATCAATATATTTGGATTTGGGTTCTATTTGTGGTTCATCCATTCCTCAAGGCAGGCCTTAGGTGAGAGCCGCTTAACTACCATATCCCTGGGAGCAAGGGTATTTTTCTCTCCCTGACCTTGATTGAGCTGAAAGTACAGGTTTGAGTTCTAGGTCTAGATCGAAGACCTGCCTGTCATATTCTGCTTTCCCTGTGAAGGGCATCTAGGTGTGAAGGCAGTTAGAAGATGGGAGGGAGGATTCTGACCTGAGGGGAGGCTTCCCCAAGAAGTCACAGGACTCCTCAGAGTGGGCAGAGCTTCTGCTTCAACTTAAATGGCCCCATACACCCCAGCCTCCAAGAGACAAGACATAAAATCCTTTTTTCAGATGGATCATACTGTGCAGGAGGGCATAGCCATCAATCGTGTCTCTCCAGACCGTGCCCAGGGTCACAGAGCAAGAACCCCCTACTTGTCCCCCAGCAGAGTCCCTGCAGTGGAAAAACAGGCCGGGCTCACATCCTGTAGACAGCCCTAGGGTACCACATCTAGGATGAGAGAGTCCCAGAAAATGCCTCTTGACAATCAGTGATATTTGTCTTTGGTGCACTGAGCAAGGTGTGGAAAGATGTCCAGAAAGTGCTCAAAAGGTCACACATAAGCACACACACACACACCACAAATGCACAGCAAGTCCTGTGCCCAACAAAGCACCTTAGATCAGCCTAACACTGTATAGATGATAAAGCCCACCCTGTCTTCAGAATGGAACAGGAACATCAGAGGTTCTAATGAAACTTTTTACACTATTATTTGTTAGCACATTTTACCCTTTAGAGAACATTTAGGTCCCAGGCAAAACAAACAAAATACAAACTAAAAAGCAGAAAATAACAATTAGGGCTCACTATTAGGACTTCTTGACACCACTGTGGTTCCATGAAGGACCAGGAGAAGCCACGCAGAGAGATCCAGGCCCACATGGCAACTTCTCCAATGACAGTGGACCTGAACCAGCCTCAGGCCAGTCTGTGAAAGGATTTTCTTGGAAACTGCTTTCCTGTATGATTTGGTTTTAATAGATATTATGCTTTGGGGCTTCCCTGGTAGCTCAGCTGGTAAAGAATCTGCCTGCAATGTGGGAGACCCCGGTTCAATCTCTGGGTCAGGAAGATCCTCTGGAGAAGGGATAGGCTACCCACTCCAGTGTTCTTTGGCTTCCCTGGTGGCTCAGATGGTAAGGAATCTGCCTGCAATGCAGAAGACCTGGGTTCGATCCCTAGGTTGGGAAGATCCCCTGGAGGAGGGCATGGCAACCCACTCCAGTATTCTTGCCTGGAGAATCCCTATGGACAGAGGAGCCTGGCAGGCTACCACCTATGGGGTTGCAAAGAGTCAGACATGACTGAGTGAGTAAGCACATGCTTTGCTAAGATACCCAAAAATGAGCAGAAACCTCCATCACCATGTCCCCCTGATGCCTAATAATCTGCATTTAAGGAAGCCAGCTTTGAGACACATCACCCCCATGTGATAGAGGTCCAAAGATGATTTAGAATTGATGATTTGTGTCATTTTCATCACACTTTTCAGGAATGCATCAGCTGTAACTCTTAAAGGAGTCCCACATCATACTGTGGTTAATACGTATTTATTTTACTTCCCACCACTAAAGCCCTACAAGGTAAAGAATGAAGATGATAGAATTCTGCCTTCCTTCCTTCCTTTCTCTTTCTCTCTGATTTGCCTGCCTCAAAAATACTTTCCTTTTAAGATTTTCTTTATGAGGCTCACATATGAAGTGGGTATAGACACAAGGGAGGGAAACAAGCCTCTAGCTAGAAACTGTTGACATTCTCTGTGGTAGAAGAGCCCTGGGCCACCCCCATAGGCCAGCAGTCCACCTACTCCCCAAAGAAATGCCAGTTACCATGTGACACCCAATGGAATGTGCTGCCCAACTCACTTTGTACTAACCATCAGCAGGATCGAAAATGATTCCTCCCCACCATCACCCCATTTCTTCCTTCCCATTTCCCTCCCATCCTCATGGATCCCTTCCTTTGCCCACTTTCCCTTGCCTTCTGACTCCCTTTCCCTCTCACTCGTAAGGACAGCTCTGACCAAGGAGATAAGAAAAGCTAAGACCAGTTTTGACATAAGAATGATATAATCCACTGAGTCCTGTCAAAAGCCACCATGGCGGGACTGGGCTGCATGTGCCAAGAGTGATGGGGAATGGTTTTAAAGGCTGTGCTCCGGGTGACCAACCAAGCTTCCGACCCAGTCGACACTTTCTCTCTTGTTGTCCCTACAGGAAAACCGTAAGGGTTAAAATAGTAGATGAGGAGGAATACGAAAGGCAAGAGAATTTCTTCATTGTCCTTGGTGAGCCGAAATGGATGGAACGTGGAATATCAGGTGTGAGATTCTTAAAAAAAAAAAAAAATGAACAAACAAAATAAAACAAAAAGAAAAAATTTAAACAAGCTGTAAAGCAACAAGAACAAAAAGCAACTATATTTTTTCTCCCCTCCCCCTTTTTTTCTTTTTCTTCCCTCCTCCTTTTGACCAATGGACTTTTTTTATTCTTTTCCCTCCTGTATTCTCGCTCTCACCCTGTTTCGGTATCATCTCTGCCTTCTTAGCCTTAGCTTATTTCCAAGTCCTCCTTTTCACCTCCTGGGCACAGTGCAGCCTCAACTCCTCATGACCCTGCTGAGTTACATCTGCCTTGTGTTCCAATTATCTGATTACCAATGTCCCCTGCACTTCCTCTTCCACCGCCCACCCCTGCCCCATTTCCCACCCCACACAAAGTCACCTGTAAATGTGCCAACCAACTCCTTGGTGGATGGGGAGGAGAAGATGAAAGGAATGCATGCGTTGCATGCCTGTGCCCCTTCCCTGCCTTCTTCTCCTTCTACCCTCCTCTCTCTCTAGCCTGGATTGAATTGGGGAGGGGCTGGGGTGGGGGCTGGATCCCGTGTTGCAATGATGCTTTGACAGTCTTCTGCTGCATCTCCCAACCTCCGTGGAGTGCTTGGCAGGTTTTTCACTTGCAGAGTGGCCCATGGGCCCCTTTGCCCTTCATGGAGGTAAGTGTTTTATCTGGCTATTTCACAGTTGGGTAGAGCAAAACGTGGAAAGGTATACCAGTTGTCAGAGGTCACACTTCTGGGAGTTCTCTGAGGGAAAGTTGGCTTCCAAGGTAGTCATGCAATCTGGAACCCTGAGCTGTTCATCCTTCCCTTGACATCCCACCCCATCTCGTTCTACCTCTTGTCTAGCCCAAGGCGGGGTACTTTATTCCAACTGCTTTAGGGTAATGCAGTCCTGAAAGCAGAAAATTGAGTCTGCAAAAGTGAAGTGATTAACTCCAGGTATGGAAATCACCTCAGCCAGAAGGCCCTGGAAAAAGACTGACATTGGGCCGGCCCAGAGTATGGCCTTTTGGATTTTCCAATAGGAGGGACTCTCAATGGTGTGGTTGGTGTTGATCCTTGAGAAACAGATGTTGGACAGTTCACAGAAGGCAGCCTTGGCTTGGCGTCTGCAAATGAGAGCATTACCCAGGTCTTGAGATAACCCTCATCCCACACCAGAGACGTGGCCTCCTCTCCTCCTTTCCTCAGGACCTGTATCTTGGGATACCTGCCTAAGGGACTGATTATGTTGCAACCAAGGTCAATGTCAGGAAAGATTTCTTCCCTTGAAGAAAACGATTGGAAGCTACACCTTTGAAAGTGTTGGAGGAGTATATGTGGGTAAGAATGCTTTGGGGAAATGCCAAGAGAGGGTCATTTAGACTCCCCTTCAGGACACATGTGCTGCTGGGAGCCTCATGGAGGATAGAACGGTGAGATCTACTTGTTTGTCAAAAAAAGATGATGCTTCTGCCACTACTTCACATGACAAACAACAATGTGAAGACAGATCCGATATTCAGCCACTACCTTCCCAAAGGCTTGTGCCCAGGTCTTCTGAGACATGAATGATTGCTCAGTTCCCCTTGTCTTCTGACTCTCTCTGCAAATCTGACTGTTTCTGTGCCCACACTGGTTTGGTCACATCTGGTGTTGGAGAAGCAGAAGCCCTGTCTGCTTTCCATTATTCATTCTCTTCTTGGCCACCTAATATGTTGCCATGAGCCTGATTTCCAAAGAGTGCTGCAAGAAAAGAGTAATTTCCGTTGCTTCCCAGATTGTGTTCCTGCCACCTGGACTAGTCTCAGAAATTGTCTCAAAGTCTGCCCAACCTCATTCCCATCTCCCATCTGCCTTTACTGCACGTCTTCATGATTGGTTGGACGCAGCTGACACCTAAGGCCATTATCAACTAGCTTAATCAATGTCCACAGTCCCTAGCTACTTATGTGCAAATGAAAGCTGGACAAAGGATCACACAGGGAGGTTAGAAAGAAGGCAATCTTCTCCAGACAAGAAGAGTGAGTCGCAAGTCCATCCATGACTTTATTCTACCAGTGAAGAGGCTTTTCTTTTCTGCCTCCCCAATAAAGACCATTCAACAGCAGGACAGAGAGTGACCTAAGATAAATCTTGTGATCTTCAAGAGACTTGACCAAACATAAATGCCTCAGGCTACTCTTCATTTGAGGACCCCTTTTCACTGCAATAGATTCGCTGTCCAAGGAGATGTCAGCAGAGCCCTGATGGAGTCCAATCCTGGGGGAGGCAGTAGAAGAGAAGAGAAGGATTTCATCGAGCTACAAGTGTGATATGCCCCTAGATCTTTTCCCAGTGACCAAGATGGAAGTTGCCAATAGGAAAGGTGTCCATTTTCTGTCAGTTTCTATTATCTATAGGGTTTATTTTCAGTTTCTTCAGATCGTCCCATATTTTGGCATTAGACCACAAGGTGAGAGGTCATAAAACTCAATTGTCTAGACTCAGAACCAAATGAAATCCCATCCTGATATCCAGAATGTCCTGCTGTTCTCCTAGTGAGAAACAACGCAGTGGACATTGCTTTTCATTATCACTGCTGCATGTGAGAGGCTTAGGCATTCCGAAGAGCATAGCATAGTGGGTGCATGGTCAAAGTGACGATTGCATTACAAAAAAAGTGAAATGCTGTATTTGAAGTAAGAGATTATATTCTTGGCAAACAAAACAGATTTCAGAGGGGAGATTAAATCCTCCGGACAAACTAAGGGAGGGAATAAGAGGGGATGAACAGGAAACACAGTTGCCCAGGAATAGAGGAAGCATTAGAGTTTGGCAGTAGACAACTGAGAGCAACTCTGAGCAGTATGATCAAGGCTGTCAGGCCTGGGCCTGGACATTGGAAGCCTGTTTGTGCCTTCTTCGGCTCAGAAGTTAAAGTGTCTGCCTCCAATGTGGGAGACCCGGGTTTGATCCCTGGGTCGGGAAGATCCCCTGGAGAAGGAAATGTAACCCACTCCAGTATTCTTGCCTGGAAAATCCCATGGATGGAGAAGCCTGGTAGGCTACAGTCCACGGGGTCGCAAAGAGTCAGACACGACTGAGCGACTTCACTTCACTCACTTTGGGCTCCCCCTAACAAGTTGCTCAGATACTTCCAAATGCTCAGAGTTGTGCTGTTTTCCTGCTTGTCCCTGGGGTATCTGAGCAATCACCTGACCCTGGGGGATCAACGCAGGGAAAAGTTCAGCTCCAGCTTCTCTCATCAGCCAGAGCAGGAGAAACACCCTGGAGGCATCCTGTCACTCAGTGTGTCTACCTGGATCTCACTGATCCATCCATAACTGTTAAGCGGAAAGTCTAAGGGTCATATAGACACGACCAGGAAACAGTGCAGTGCAGCTGACTGAAAGTCCTCTCATAGTGCTAGAGTCGATCCTGGTGTTGGGAGGGGTGTCTCAGTGAAAACCAGAGCAGCAGGGACTTTTCTGGAAGAGCTGCCCTTTGTCTGGCCTACCTGGGTACACTGATTTGTTTGGGTCTCTACTCTTCTTTTCTTTTTTTTCTACTCTCCACTGGAACTTGGGGGCCAGGAGAGGCTCTTCTGTGAAAA
This sequence comes from Bison bison bison, assembly GCF_000754665.1. Classification (NCBI taxonomy): domain Eukaryota; kingdom Metazoa; phylum Chordata; class Mammalia; order Artiodactyla; family Bovidae; genus Bison; species Bison bison. The sequence continues at coordinate 1,780,871 of NW_011494811.1, forward strand.
TCCATAGAAGGAGTAGAATGAGCATGCTGTCTTGCTATCTGTCTATCTCTCATCTCAGTGTAGTACAAAGATCCTTTGATCCATTGCCCCTTAGAATTCCATGTGGGAGAAACCAGAAAAAGTCAACTGCTATTCTCCCTGATTATGTACCATAAAGATTCTGTATCCATATGTGTTTTCAGTGGCTGTGAATTTGGAATTACAGACCTGAGTTGTGTTCTTAGAGATTTTTAGAAGAAACAATTTACAGACGCCTTCCCCTGCCCCCTGCCTCACTCATTCTTCATCAATCCCCATCAGTTGCCAGCTGCACCAGGAGTATGTAGCAGGATATTCTCAGGCTTTTATTTAACAAGAGCCAGGGAGGGAGGTGCTGTACTAAGACACCATCAAAGTGAAAATGGTATGTTACAAGAATTTATTTTATCTCGAAATCTAGGAGAGTTTAGCATAAGTGAAAACTCAGGGGCTAGGAAAGACCTGTGCTGGGTATATCTTTAACTCAGCTTACCAGACCATTTAAGGACCTTGCATTTGTCTTCTCCCATCTGTCAGTAGCTTTCAGTATGACAGTCTGTCTGGTCCAGAATATCTAGACTCTGACTTAGCCTGTCCTTTCTGAAACAAAACACTATTCAGTGATGCAACCCCACAGGATCTGTGAAAAATACAATTGCCAAAATAGGTGGCAAATGGCAAACCTCTACTGAACATCTACTCATTGCAATGACTTTGCAGTTGGCTTCACAGTGACTTTGCACAGTAGGTAGAGTCGATGCAAAATGGGAGGAGGCCATGGCCTCCAACCTCCAGCCTTTCTCTATAAAATGATACACTGTTCAAGGAAAACATTTTGCAGGATTTATCTTTTCATGAGGTTATTCTTTTAGGGATACTCAAAGCTCTGGTAGGGTTGCAACCTATACAGTTTGAAGATAACTGGATTCTCACTCCTTTACAGAATGGATGTGATAACCTGATCCTTTAGAAGATCACGAATGGCCAACTCGGTCTCTGCTTCACCTACTTAGTTCCCGCCATCCTCATTCCTCTATCCATAGCCCTCAGGGTTGCAGAGAAGTTGTGGGGAAAACTTGCAGCTGCAAGGCCCTGGTACTCAGTGGTCTCTCCAGTAGTTCACACCTCTTGCTGCGGCTGCTGCGCATGCTCCGATTGCTGCCTTTTGCATGTGGCCACAGTGCTCTCACCTACTAAGCTCACTGCTTTCCTTGTGCTACTGCAGCCACAAAACCTGGGGATACTTTTGAGATGGGACCTTAATGCTCTTTCCTTTTCTTTCTTCCCTTTGTCTGGTACCCATTTGCAAACAGCGCTCCTGTTATCGACAGGTAAGAGGTGTCTTCCCCCCATCCCTTTTTCTGCTTCTTGCCAGTGCCATTATTTACTTTAAGACCAATATCCTTTGCTTTATTTACTAGGAGCTGTGGGCTTAAGTTCTCTTAAGGACCAGGAGATTTATTTCCCTACTGCAAGTGATTGTGAGGAGGTAGACAATTCCTTGAGCACTATTTCAGTGGATGTGGGTAAAGGCATAGTTGGTCCTCTCTGAGACCAGGAAGAGAACTGAAACTTACTGAAGAAATGGGGGGAGGTCATACACTTCTCCTGAGTCTTAATTCCTCTATCGTCTCATGTTGTGGGACAAGAGAGGATGAGAGTCAGAGCTGACTCTCCTAATAGGATCATGATGGAATAAGAAAGAAAATACTTTGATCTGGATGGGGTCCGGGGAGAAATAATCAGGTGCTGCTGTGAGAACATGAAAAGTAGTTTTTAAGGAATCTGGAATCTTATTGATCCTGAAGATCTTCCATCTCATCACAGCAGAAACCTAAATTTCTAGAACTTTGGCTCATTTGTCATTGATCTTTGAAATCACATGTGCCATGAACGACAAGAATAATTAGAATATTATGGGGTGAGGGGGCAATTATTTGATTGGATATAGAAATTTGGGAGAATTTATATTGGGGATATTCTCACACAGAATCTAGAGCCTGTCATAAAAATGTACCAAATACGCTTGCGTCCGTGTAATCAAATCACAGACAATATCCAACTTTGTGAGCCGTTAGGAAGGCATTGCCGGCATATGGGCAATTCTGTAACTCTTGGTGCAGACAAAGTGAGCTATACAAGGTGTCTCAATATATGTTAAAATAACATTTTACATTTCATCAGTTCTTTGAACATATAAAAGGTCATTTATACGTATGTAAGGTCATTTGAGATGCAAAACATCTTTCAGAATTCATTGATAGTCACCATAGGCTGTACACTGAGTTTGAGAAAAGGGCAGGTTACATAGTAAGGACACTGACCTCCTTGGAGTCATAAACCAAAAAAAAAAAAAAAAGTAGATAACCCCCTACATTTTCCCTTTCTGGAAAAAACTACTTCAGCTTCCTTAGTTTATTGCTTCCTCTTATATCAATAAGATAATGACTACCTCCAACCCCATATATTCCACTCTTCTCCCAGGTTTTAATGTCAAAGCATTGGGTGTTCCTTCTCCACTTAGCTCATCTTCTCGCCTGAGAAGGCATTCAGGCTTTTTTGTTCCAACTCTTGCCTCTACCCACTACCAGCCACACATACATATGCTCAAAACAGAGATTGTGATTTAATTTAAGCTTCATTATACTTTTAACACACTGGCACAGATACCAGTAGAAGCTAAAATAGGGAGGAAAAGGTGTCATTTCCTAGATCTTTCAATCTGTAAACCTTCAATTTAGGAGCCCTTGGTTAGACTTTAAATTCACTGGAAATCTCAATTGTTTGGATTTTTCCAGGTGGCCAAGCAAATGTGATTCACAATGCCTCATGATAAATGGAGAGAAAATGTGTTCAATCTGAGCTATACCTTCAAGCTCAGGGACCTGGGAGTTAGGGCACTGACTACACTGCCCCATTTCTTTCTGAGAATGTCTGTAGGACATTCATGGCAATCTGTTCCAGTCTGGCCTGGCAAGCTCTTCTCTCTTCCAATATTTGTTTAATCTTCCATCCTATTAATAGGTTCATTCTCTCTTCTCCCCCTTCCTCCTCCTTTTCCTAGATCTAAGTGTTTGTTTAGTCAGTCTGAATATCAAGGTCACCTGTCATTTATTTTCTACACTCAAAATTGAGAGGTTACATAAACAAGTGATCAGAATAATTATGATCTTTAAGGCTTGAGACTTCTCACCCTCTCAAAAAATTAATTTGAATGTAAAGAAATGATCACTACAGAGGTAAGGCAGGAATTACTACCAAACCAAGATACTAAATCAGAATTTATTTAAAAGCATGTGAATAAATCATTAACAGATATATATATATATATATAGAGAGAGAGAGAGAGAGAGAGAGAGAGAGAGAGAGAGAGCAAGTACCTCTGTGGGGCTGTGGGAGATCCAAAGATAGAGGATTGGTTATTTGTCAAAGTGATTTCTGCAGAGAGCTAGATGGAAAAACTGACTGTCACCACAGGGTTGGACAGGTCAGTAGCTAGATCAATATCCTGCCAGATGGATACAGTGCTAGATTGATAGGTAGACAAGGGGTTAGACAGGTACATTTATAAGTCACTGGAGAGCTCATTATATTGGGATAAAGTTCTTGTGGCACATGTAAAGTATGACATGGGGGAAATGGGGAGGGAGGAGTATATAATACTGTCTAGTAGAATAAAACTGTCTCTACTAGGATATGCATTGTAATATGGTCCCAAAGACCACAAGTATAGGAAAAGAATGCCCCCCCCTTTTTTTGTAAAGAATCTACATATATATGTTTTTACAAAGGCTTTTATTCAGAGTGGTTTGCAGTCTGGCTTCTAGGATCACTGACTGCATAGCCAGAGTTATTTTCAGAATTACCTAATAAGAGGCTCATATGGACTAAATGAAGTCAGGCTGCAAGAGGGTATATGCTTAGAAATGTACAGGAGGACGTTGATCCATGAGAAGTAACTGTTTCCAAAAGTGGTCACCAACACTAGCGGGAGGACAGCACCACGGACAGCTCCCCACATCTGGGGATCGCCTTCTGCCTTTGGAGCCAGAAGCACTGAATACAGCAGCCAGCCCAGGAATCCACTGCACACTCTCTTACCAGTCTTCATTCAAAACAGCTTTAAAAATTCTTATATAAAACAGACCCTCTGGTTTACGATCTTTCCAGTAAATTATTTTCCTTACAACCTCGAGAGCTCACGTCTCACCCCTCACCATGCTTCACCAATTCCCAAGATAGAAAGAAAAGAAGACCTTCTTGTCCTCTGACCCATTTTGTCCTTGAGATTACTCAAGGACTAGAAAACTCCCCTGGGAGATTCACTGTGTGGAATATAAGCAATTAAAGAGCCAAATAAAAGAATTAATTGCATGTAAGAATGTGGACTCGGATGGAAAGATGTTTAAACGAGCTCTGAAAGAAACAGACTGCCAAGAGAAATTTTCTAATCAAAGGGGAATAAAAAGATTCAATCTCTGTTTCACTTTAATCCAGAAAACACGTCTTCATGGTGAAGTGGTCTTAAAATGGACTCACCAGCTGAAGTGGAAAAAATTTATAACTGTTCAACCTGAGAAGGGATTGTAAGTGAGTCAAGATACTGAGGGGCGACCGGGAATGCCTCAGAAAGAAATAAAGGAAGAACTTTCTTTTTGTGTGTTTTTAAACAAGTATTGTATTTCAGAAGAAATGTGCCTGGTTCCTTCGAAATTCTAGGGCTCTTTCATTTAGAAATCATGACATTTTGGGGGAAGTCATCCAAGTTTCTCATTGTGAGGCTAATATTCACTAGTATGAAATGTAGATATTCCTGGAAACATCCTTTTTTGTCCCTTACAGAAGTTACAGTCCTAAGAATGTTGGAGACAGATGTTAATGTGAGCCAGTGGACATTCCCTTTGGTTGAAATGTGCTTCTGACCCCCAGGAACCTTTATATGAAGTAGCCATGCCAGTCATGCCCAACAGTTCAAAACTGTTAAAGGTCAAGAGATTTGGCTTTTGTTCCCAGCTCTTCAATATCTCATCAAATGTTTTGGGGCTTCACTTGGTGCTGCTTCTCAGAAGGTCTTTGGGTCAGGTTCCCCTCAACACCCAAGCCAGGTATAAAATGTAAAGAGGAATGTTAAACTCAGAACATGCAAGGAACCCCTTCATGGTCTGTTTAGCAGCTTATAAAAAGAGGCACTAACAAGTACACAAAATCCCCGTCCTCAAGAGCTGTTTCCTGTATGCCCATTGCCAATGCCTAATACTCTGAGCTTTATTTAGACTTCCAGGGAATGGCAAATGTGCTAAAGCTCGTCTGGTTTTGTTTTGTTGCAGAGGTGACAGACAGGAAGCTGACTGTGGAAGAAGAAGAAGCCAAGAGGATAGCAGAAATGGGAAAGCCAATATTGGGTGAACACCCCAAACTAGAGGTCATCATCGAGGAGTCCTATGAGTTCAAGGTCAGGCCATACGTGAGATGTAACTGAATAACAGAATAATGAGGTGGGAGGTAGAAGACCAGCAGTTTTGTTCTAACGTCACCACTGAATACATAAAGTGGAAACTGCACAAATCACTTACCCACCCCAGTCTCAGTTTTCCCATTTGTAACATGGAACAGTGCTGGTCATTTGTAACTTAGGAACAGTGAGGAGATATTACAAGGCCTATGGAACAAATGAGCTATAATACCCCTAAAAGTATCATCACTATTTAATTATATTTTTAAAACAAATGTACTGAAATTCACTACCCCAGGTCTAGGTTTACTGACAGCATTAGTGTTATTCTTTATTGTATTGCTTTAAATATCCAATGTTAGCAGTCACAACCAAAGAAGAGGACAGTAGAAGGACTATGCCAGAGGATGCCCCCTGAGGCCATTTCATGCATAACTTTCAGAACCCACGTGGAGCCCCCCGGAGCGCAGAGTATCTTTCACCCCCACAAAGTGCCGGTTCTGAGCATTCTGACCTCACGGTTCCAAGTTTTAATCTCCCTGACAGACTACCGTGGACAAGCTGATTAGGAAGACAAACCTGGCCTTGGTCGTGGGGACCCATTCCTGGAGGGACCAGTTCATGGAGGCCATCACTGTCAGTGCAGGTAAGAGGGTCTCGAGATGGACACAGGCTTTGCTGGGAGGAGCCGGAAGCTCCAGAGAAGCAGGAACACAGACATGTCAACAGCTCACCCATCTCAGGAAGGGCCTCAGTGGCCAGCCTTCCCAGCTCTTACCCTGGATGTTTGTCTTTTCACTGGGTCACTTTGGAAGACAAACGTGGGGGTAACTAAAAAAGCATGGCTATCTCTGCTTTCAGACCCTGGTTCTGCTGTGTGAAGAGCTTCCCAGGTGGCGCTAGTGGTAAATAATCTACCTGCCCATGCAGGAGACGCCAGAGACGCGTGTTCAATCCCTGGGTTAGGAAGATCCCCTGGAGAAGGAAATGGCAACCCACTCCAGTATTCCTGCATGAAAAATCTCATGGACAGAGGAGCCTGGTGGGCTACAGTCCATGGGGTCGCAAAGAGCTGGACACGACTGTGCACACGTGCATGCTATGTGAACTCAGACAAGCTATCCTCCCTGTGTCTCAGTTTTGTCACCCAAAAAAGGAACTATTGCTACCTTACTTTCTCAGCGAAGAGAGTAGAAAGCTACAGAGCCTGGTACTAAATAGAAACTTAGGAAATCCTGGCTTTCATCATTCCATCGTCTTGTTAAGGCAGTCCTCCTTTTCTGTAAAATGGGAGACTATTCTGATTTAGATGTGCAGGTCTGAGGTTTGTAAAAACTCTGCACTGACTGACAGACCTCTGCTCTGGATGATTCCAGATTTCTCCTTGGCACTTAGTGACAGGTTTCCTCAGTGGGCACCCATAGCACAGCCAGCATCCCAGGGCCTACATGCAGCTTGGCATGGGAAGGGAGGGGTCTCATCACTCCCAGCAGTAGTGCCTCTCAGCGCCACAGAGGCCTTCTGTGCTGCCCAGCACTCCGGGCCTTGTCTCTTTTCATGAAGCTTTGTTGTCATAGCAACCCACCGGGTCACATCCCTGAGGTCCCAGCACCACAGCCAAAGTACAGACAGGAAGAGAGGGCCACTGCTGCTGTGTTCACTGCCCCACTTTTTCTATCGCCTGCTTCCAGACTCCCCCTCTTATGACCTTACTTTGCCCCTAAAGAAACAATGAGTAGACTATCAGCCACATAATCGAATGCCTTCCTTTTTCAAATGAGGGAACCAGGGTTCAGAAACAAAAAGGGATTGATGCCAGGTTCCAGAGTCTCTTCGTGGCAAAGATGCAACTGGAGCCCAAGTGCCCCGAATCCTGCTTCTACAGGTCATGTTGAAATATGACAGAGCTTGCCCTTGACTGAGCTGCAGCACATCCTCTCCTCCTGGACTGCTGAACGGGCCACTCTGCCCGAGTTTCCTGGTAAGGACAGACCAGGAACACCCAGCTCCGTCCCACAGCATATTTGGAGAATGACAAACCCGTACGCAAGGCAAGAAGCAGCAGTTAGAACCGGACATGGAACCAAGGACTGGTTCAAAATTGGGAAAGGAATACGTCAAGGCTGTATATTGTCACCCTGCTTATTTAATTTATATGCAGAGTACATCATGCAAAATGCTGGATGAAGCACAAGCTGGAATCAAGATGGCCGGGAGAAATATCAATAACCTCAGATATGCAGATGACACCCCCCTTATGGCAGAAAGTGAAGAGGAACTAAAGAGCCTCTTGATGAAGGTGAAAGAGGAGTATGAAAAAACTGGCTTAAAACTCAACATTCAGAAAACGAAGATCATGGCATCTGGTCCCATCACTTCATGGCAAATAGATGGGGAAAAAGTGGAAACAGTGACAGATTTTTTTCCCTTGGTCTCCAAAATCATTGCAGATGGCAACTGCAGCCATGAAACTAAAAGACGCTTGCTTCTTGGAAGGAAAGCTATGACCAACCTAGAAAGCATATTAAAAAGCAGAGACACTGCTTTGTCAACAAAGGTCTGTATAGTCAAAGTTTTGGTTTTTCTAAGTAGTCAAATATGGTTGTGAGTGTTGGGCCATAAAGAAGACTGAGCGCTAAAAAGTTGATGCTTTTGAACTGTGGTGTTGGAGAAGACTCTTGAGAGTCCCTTGGACTGCAAGGAGATCCAACCAGTCAGTCTTAAAGGAAATAAACCCTGAATATTCATCGGAAGGACTGATACCAAAGCTGAAACTGCAATACTTGGCCACATGATGCGAAGAGCAGAATCATTGGAAAAGACCTATCAGCTGGAAAAGATTGAAGGCAGAAGAAGTGGGTGACCGAGGATGAGATGGTTGGATGGCATCACCAACTCAATGGACATGAATTTGAGCAAACTCCAGGAGATAGTGAAGGACAGCGGTTGGACTTGAGTTAGTGGCTGAACAACAACTGACTCCCTGGGATGCCCACATGATCTGGAATGACAGGTGTCTCACTGTGGATGGATAATGACCAGAACCACATGGTTATTGCAGCAGTCATGTCAGGAAAATTAGGAGCCCCGCGGGTGTCCAGTGAAGAGTGGGCTCACAGCTTCCGCTTTTCTTCACCTAAGCAACCCCATGCCTTCTCCATCTTCCCTCCTCTCCCCGCCACTGCCCTGTCCTTTTCACATTCCCACATTCCATCTCTTTCTCTTCTTTCTTGCTCCTCTGTTCCCTCTCTCCCACTCTCTCACTCTCCCTGCATTCAAATTGACTAGTGGGGCATCCCCATGCGTTTTCTCTTTCCCTCCTGTTTCGAGTGCCTGCACCAGCTGCCCAGGACACAGCTGGCATCTCTGTGCGGCCAGTGATGCTCCTGAGGTGGGTTGGACTTGACTTTCTCATGAATGAGGATCTGACCCCGCCGCCCGCTTTTCTTGCCTTCAGCAGGGGACGAGGATGAGGATGAGTCAGGCGAGGAGAGGCTGCCTTCCTGCTTTGACTACGTCATGCACTTCCTCACGGTCTTCTGGAAGGTGCTGTTTGCCTGTGTGCCCCCCACAGAGTACTGCCACGGCTGGGCCTGCTTCGTTGTCTCCATTCTCATCATCGGCATGCTCACCGCTGTCATCGGGGACCTGGCCTCCCACTTCGGCTGCACCATTGGTCTCAAGGACTCGGTCACGGCTGTTATTTTTGTGGCATTTGGCACCTCGGTGCCAGGTGAGAGTGAGGGGGTCTTCGATTAGCAAAGGGAATGTTACCTGGATCAAATGAGCCCTCCAATTTGCCTCATTATCTTCCCTACCATCTCAGATCTGAGCTTAACAGAGCCTCTGCCTCTAAGATGCATGAAGGTCAACCCAAGGGACCCCTGCTACCATTAAGAATGATCGTTAACATTCCTTGAGCACTTCTGATGTGTCAGGTGGTATATATGCTAAGCAGCTTTCCTGTTTTAGCCCTGTAACCCTCACCCAAACCTTATTCAATAAGGAGAGTTATTATCCCCACTTGACAGATGAGGAAACTGAGGCCCAGAGAGGTTAAATCACTTGCTGAAGTCAGTGACCCATTTTCTTAACCTCCGCATCAGACGAATAGGCCATTTCCCTCTGGCTGCAGATGAGCCTGCTTGGAGAAGTGCAGAAGAAAGGCCCACAAGCCGCCTCTGCTTAGGACACCTGTAAACACCAAGTGTCTCCCAGCAGGACAGGTGAAGGAAGCTTCACAGGCTCTTGTCCTTCATATGATGAATCATATTTTTTTTATCTCATAAACACCTAGAGATGAACAGGAACAGATATGCCTTTATTCATTCGTTAGACATTCAAATGTTTGCTGAGCCTGATCCAGTTTTGTGCTGGTTGCCGGGACTGTAATGGGAAACAAGACAGACACACTTCGCTCTCTACATGAAGTTTATAATCTAGTGAAGGAGACCACATTCAACGATGATCAAATCATCTCAATAAGTTTGATGATGAAAAAGTACAGGCGCTGAGCAAGCATGGAACAGGGGGACCTCAGCTGGGCTGGGAAGGCAAGCAGGGGTAAGCAGGTAGAGAGGGTTAGCTACATTAGCTCAGGTTCCTTACTTAGTTCAGATGGGGTCTCCAGGGTGTCTGAACCCCAAATTCCTACCAAGGAGGTGGCCTTCCAACTGTGGTAGGAAGACAGAGACAGCCCCTTCCTATGGAAAGGCTGGGCCAAATCTCATCAGACAGGACTCTGCTGGCTGGAAACCTTTCTTGTGCCAAGAAAGCATATACTTCTGGAGAGTAACTGAGTCTGCATCACACTCTGGAGAAGCCACTTCCCCAGACCCCAGCACAGACCAGTGGAATTATTTGTACATTAATGATGCAAAAGGTTTGGCTATCATGGGAATGCATGGAGTGGTAAGAAATTAAATGGATAATTGAGGGAAGGCTTTGTGGGAAAGATACCCTATGATTTACCTCTGTTCTCTGGGGCCTCGAGGAACTATCAGAGGGGAAGGGGCAGATATGGGTAAAAGGAACAGATGTGGGAAGAAGTTGCAGAGGATCAGAAGTTAAAAAAAGAAGAAGCAAGGTCACAGGCAAGAAAAGGCAAGAGGTTTTCTCGGGGACAATATTGGCAACAAGGAGGCAGGCTGGGCAAGGGAGAGCTTGGGGCTTGTCCAAGACCTCGAAGTGGGTGCAGAGAACAGCTGGCAGCATTAGGGGCTTTAAGGCGATGCTGTGGTCCACTCAGCTGATTTGTGGCTTTGGCTGAAGCTGTTTGGATGTTGGGTGAAGCTATGGAAAGGGCTCTCAGATGAAGGTTTTCAGGTCAAATCTCTTGCTAACTTACCTTGAGTAGATTCCTTGACCCTTATTTTTCCTAACTTGCCGAATAAAAGGGTGGCTGGCCATCCTTCCAGTGCCTACAATCCATACCAACATCTAAAGTCCAGTAGCCTTCAAGGCCCTGTGCTCTGCATGCTGATTGCGAATCCTGAGCCCTGTCATTCTTGAGCCCATGGATATCCCCATCATTAGTCCCTGCATCTCTCCATGTGTCCTCTGTCCCCATAAATCCACCCCTTAGCACAATGCTAAGCCCACAGGCTCAATCACAGTCTGTTTTGAAAGTAAATGTCGCACGTGACAGGGGCAATCAGGCACTTATTCTAAGCAGCTTCCCTGGATGTCAGAGTTCCCTGGGAGATATTATGGGAAAGCAAACCACCCCCTCACAGAAGAAGTAGTCAGAAGGGAACAATAAAAGCCACTCAGTAAATATCAGAACCAGAAGGACCCTTGGGAACCTTTCAGGCTCAGGCAGATTAGGAACAGGAAGCCCAGAGAAGTAAGGTGACCAGCCCAAGGCCACACAGTTTATTAACAGTGGAGCAGGGAGTAACCCCCAGGCCCCTGCCTCCACTCCCAAGGCTCAGCCTGCTGGCCCCGGCTGCCTTTCGGCCTCTCTCCATGGAAGGCCCTCCGCATCTCAGCCTCCCCACCGGCTCTCACTGTCTCTGCCTCTTTCCAGATACGTTTGCCAGCAAAGCGGCTGCCATCCAGGACGTGTACGCAGACGCCTCCATCGGCAACGTCACGGGCAGCAACGCCGTCAACGTCTTCCTGGGCATTGGCCTGGCCTGGTCCGTGGCCGCCATCTACTGGGCCCTGCAGGGACAGGAGTTCCACGTGTCGGCCGGCACGCTGGCCTTCTCCGTCACCCTCTTCACCATCTTTGCATTTGTGTGCATCAGCGTGCTCTTGTACCGCCGGCGGCCCCACCTGGGCGGGGAGCTGGGCGGCCCTCGTGGCTGCAAGCTGGCCACGACTTGGCTCTTTGTGAGCCTGTGGCTTCTCTACATACTCTTTGCCACGCTGGAGGCCTACTGCTACATCAAGGGGTTCTGAGTCACAGAACGAGGCCTCCGGCTGGGCAGGCCTGCAACTTCTCCCCAGAGAAGGGTGCGTCCCCACCTGTGACCTCTGGGGGACGAGCCACACCCCAGAGAGGCAGCCTCAGGACCCGAGCCGCTGGAGCATCACTGGACTGGGCCCCGGGAGTGAACTGAAAGGGCAGAGTCCGTCCGTCCAGTGGAACAGAGGAAACACCCACTTGGCAAAATATTTAATTCAATCCACACCAATGACAGCAACAGATCCACCTCCAGCCCGTCTCCCCGCCGTGTCCCTGACCCATAGCAAAGTCAGACCCTCTCGCCACCTTCTCTTCCACATTTCTTCTGACTGTTCCTTTGCTTTCTAACTTTCCTCGGGGGGGACAGGGTTTCTCCTGTCTGTCCAGTTTGACACATCACCATCCTCTCACTCCGCCCGTGAGGCGTGGAAATGAGTCCTGTCCCCGTGGCTGGCTCGGGGGTCTCTTTTCATTGTCGTCAGTATCATGGTTGCTTTCGTTTTCCCACCAGGTTTTGCTCATCGTTTGTCCACCTTGTCTTTTCTGAGGTTAGTGATGACGGTGCTGCGAAGGAGCTCAAGGTCTGAGTCGATGGGCAGAGGCCTGAACTTTCAGAAACACCCTTTCCCCCACTCTCCCCTGGGTAACAGCTGTCTCCTGCTCCATCGAGTTCCTGTTCCCTTTCTCCTTTTATCCTCTGCATTCTTGAATGGACTGTGGTGTCCGGGTGGTGGTTAAGTTCGCACACCCGCGAGGGCAGTAAGAATGGGGACTGTGGCTGGAGCAGGAACAGCTTTATCTCAAGCTTCTGTCAAGATCCAGCTCACAACAAGACGTCCTTGTTCTCTTCCCTGCCCGAGCCTTTCAGATTCTGTCTCGTTGTATCAGTGTCTGGATGTTTATCCCTCTGCAGGAAGACCCACCGAGCGGTAGATAGGGGACGAAAATAGAAATAGAATATGATGACAGAGGGCAGCTAGGAAAGCAGAAGGGCTATATGCCTTCTAGAACATCTCTGGCTTTGTATCTGAGGCAGGAGAGAAGCGATGTCCACCTAGTGGGATCTGTCGGGAAAAGATTATATTGAAAATGTCTGATTCTGAGAGATGTCAGCTTCACCACTCCCTCACTTCCTAATGCACCAGACTAAGAGCTTTGACTGTATTTCTTGACTTCCTGCAAAAACTTAGAAGTTTATAAGAAAATGAGGGACTTCATGTCTCCTGGACTCGGGTCATGTTTGAAAGCATTTTCACAGGACAGGGATTAGAATTCCTCATCTCTCCCACATTCCTGCTTGGTTTTAAACCTCTTGAAGCTCTTTTTCCAGCCTGTGGGCTATTTCTTGCCCCAGTAGGAGGAATCTTAGCTGCCATAATTCCATGGAGCCTGGGTTTATAGAGAGATTGCCATGCCCTACAGACCTTTTCCCAACAAATTTTGAAAGGACCTGGCTTTAAAACACACACACACACACATCATCACCGAAAGACTGCCCACAGATCTTTAGGCTTTCTGCATTGACATAAATACATTTTTTAAGGGAAAAGAAGAAATGAAAAACACCTGTTTAATTTTAAACACATTTTTTAAGAAAACAAATAACTGAAAAAGAAACTGTGTTCATGTCATAAGCTATGTTGACAGTTGCCAGTGGAAATGTTGGGTTGGTTTAAAAAAAAAAAATAAAAGCTATACTTATATCTCTCTGAAGACAGCTTGCTTCTCCCCATGTTGCTTCAGGAAAAGGTCCAGGGGGCCACCTTGGGTTCCTTCTGGGGCTGTAGTGGTTGAGGTGAAAGTGTCGTCTCCTATTTGTATCTCCTGTTTGTATCTGTCATCTCTTCAGATGCCAGTGTGCCAAGCCTAGGATTTTTAAAGCAAAAAAAAAAAAATGCTTCAGGGAAATGCCACCTGTCAAAATCTGGATTTTAAGAGGCTGGCGGACATGAGAGGTAGAGCCGTGATGATTAAAGGGGAAAGAGCTCTTGGTATTAGAAAGGCCTGCTGGGTCAGGGACTCCAGCTAGACAAACAGCATCCTGTGTTTATTACCAATGGGCACATCCATTCATTCATGTATTCATGACTCTTTCAACAAATGATTTTGAATACCATGTGTGCCTTGAGATAGGTTCTGGTGCTGCAGTGAAGAGGAAGATAGAGTTTCTGACCTCAAGAAACTCATGGTCCAGAGTGGGAGGTAGAGCTTCTTTAACCAAGGTTCTTTGGGTTACAAGAAGCAGAAACCCATTAAAGTCATTCAAGAAATGAAGAGGGGCTCTACTTTGAAGCCCTGGTGGGGGCCTCTTGGGAACCCAAGGCAGGAACACGGCTGGCCACAGGGACCTGAAAGCCCTCAGGAACTGAGGGCACGTTCCGTGTCCCCCAAATCACGGCATGTCCCCCATCCTTGCT
>NW_011494811.1:1795269-1803260 GCF_000754665.1 Bison bison bison
CCTTCTCCCTCGCAGGCCTATCCACCTCCTCCCTCTCCCGACGTGCTCTTGCTTTGCTCATCTTGTACATGGTCTGGCATGGCCCTGACGCACTGCCATGACCTCACAACTCTGTTCCCTACAGCAACCTGGAACATCTCTTTGAAAGTCTGAATGCACATTCTCAATGGAGGAAACGGGGCCAATTTTTCATCAAAAGGGGCCATCCCCCAGAGGCAGAGTCCCGTCGAGATGGCAGGAGTGCCTGTGGCCTGGTTACTTGGTGTCGGGTGTCCACTCCTGGTCTGAACAGCTCAGGGAAGGAGACGAGGGTGGCCACCACCTTGTATGTACTGTCACCCTTTCCAAAAGTTAAGGGACGGGAAGAAGGCTTTGATGCACGTGAGCCATCAAGGTGGGAATAAGAAGTGCAGTTCTGCACCGTGAGTGGCCAAAAGGTGGCACAGACAGAGCACCACGGGACACGATGGAAAGAAACACTGTTTCAGCCTGCAGGAATTGGAGGAGACTTCCCAGGAAATGGAATAGGTGGGTAACATCTTGGAAGAAGAATAAATAGTGACTTATCTTGGTGAGGGGGTTGGTGATGAAGAACATTCGAGAAGAAACAGCATGCTTGAAGTCATGGGGTGAATCAGGGCCTGGCAGAGTCATGGATTAGCAATAGTTGTTATGGCTAGAGGACAGCATTTAAAAGGACACACAAGAACACACAAAAAGCAGTCCAGGAAAAGGGTTTGGCTGCAAGGCTCGGTCATTTTTTTTGCCAGCCACAAAATTGACAGTGAAAAATGCCTGTTAGCCAATGAAACGGTAGATGCAGAATCATAAAATCCATTTGTCTCCATCTCTCCCCTTTCGTGAGTCATTTCTGGGTTATCCAGATGTTAGACTTTGTCAAGAGAGAAGCTGGGTTGAACCACAGAGACCTGGTTCAACCAGGTCTCAGGACTTGGTACTAGTTAAGATGCCACCACTGAGTAGCTCTATGCACTTGGGCCAGTCCACCTTCCCCCATTTCCTGAGCTACAAAAAAGTTTCAATATCTGCCCTCTGAAGCTCAATACTTTCAGCTTTAACACTGGGATTCTAGAATATACATACATATATATCTATGATGTATCTCTGTGTGTGTGTGTAATTAAACTGTCCACCGACCTCATCTGATGGACCATAGCAGATGTCCTTTTGCAATCCCTTGGCTTCATTGGCCTGTGTGCTAGTGTGGAAAAGACACAGCCAGCCGTGATGCACATGGCATCCTCAGCACTTTTTCCTGGCGGAGCTATAGCATTCCCATCCCCTTGATTCATTTATTACTTAGAGCAATCTTAGCTGCTGTAATAAAGAAACCCCAGGATGTCGGGGCTTAACAAAACGTTTTAGCATTTCTCACTCACATAATAATCCAGCGAGAATGGTCTCAGTCAGTAGGTGGCTTTCTGCCAGGCAAGGATTCGGGAACTCAGTTTTCTCCCATTTTTCGACGCTGCCAATCTCAGAGGCTTCGGAGTCCTCTTCCTCGGGTCGTAGGTGGGAAAGAAATTAGAGAAGGCACGTTTCTGACGCCTTGGCTCTGAAGTGCTACTCGTCAGTTTTGCTCATATTCCTTTAGTAAAGGTTACTCACTTCAACACAGTCAAATGCAAAGGAGATAGGAAGTACAATTCTGGCTGGGCTACCACTTCCCAATGAGCATTCTATCCTACAAGACATGGTTTTTTTATGAATGGTTACCTCTGCCACAACCCCTTGGTGATTAAAGATAGGTATTTTTAGTAGCAATGGCCAAGAGCAATCTGACCTATGTCCATGTTGGAGCTTTGTGGTTTACAAACCTTTCATGTTTTGAGTTGGTTAAGAACCACAGAAGTAGATATCATTTTCATTTTATCAGTGAGGTTCCTAGAGGTTAAACAATTGCCCAGGAGCACACAGATATAAGAGGCAGGTCACAAACACAAGTCTTCTAATTCTAAATCAGAATGTCATAGCCTTCCATGATACACACCAGAACAAAGAACGAGCCCCTCAGAAGGCCATTCTTCCAGTGAGGGACCCTGGGAGGCAGCCAGGGTCCAGGAGGAAGAGCTGAGAAGCCAGCCCTCTTGACCTCATTCAGTCCCCTTCTCCTCCTTTTGTCCCCATCCTTAACTGAGCAGGGACCTCCTCTAGGGGCAGCTGAGTGGACCCAGTAAGAGTCAAACTGTTGAAAATTTCCAAAAAGGGAAATTTCACTGTGATAAGGTGATTTGGGTTGATGAGTCTAATTATTCACAATTCATGATGGTATATTCCCTGGTCCCAAGGAGGTGGTGGTTCAAAAGACATCTTAGGAAAGGGTTCCTAGAAAACTGCTCTTAGAAGGCATGCCATATGATATTCACAACATGTTCAGAAAAGAACAGGGGAATCAAACTGTCTTTATAAGAAATAGGATTAACCTTTACTCATAAATGTGGAGGGAATTCATCGTTCTTTCTTAAGAATCTGGAATGGAGGTGACCCAAGGTAAACTACTTTGATGCCTCACAATCCTCGGATTCTGATTTCTAATCTAATTTCTAACCTTTCTGCTGTATCTCAGGTTGGTCCCAACTTCTCCATCAGGTGAAACACAGTAGGAGCTGGTTGTCACTCTGTGGCCCCCCACCAATGACCTTTATCACAAGGTCAGATCATGAGTGACATTGCTTCCGCATTGTGAGGTAATTCACTCTTCTGCTCTGATCACGGCCTCTGGCAGACTCCTTGGTCAATCCGTTTCTCTTTCCACGACTGTGCAGGGCAGGAGTTAAACCTGGTGGGCAGCAGAGTGATGAATTTGATCCATGTTTTGTTTTTTTTTTCTTTGATGGTTACCAGGAAATGATGGATTGGGCTAACAAGATTGATGTTTTTGTTTTTAATTTATTTTTAATTGAAGGATAATTATAATATTGTGTTGGCTTCTGCCATACATCATAATCAATGTATTTTTTAAGCAGAATAGTTTTCAGTGTCTTTAAACAAGCATTTTGTGTAAAAATACGGATTTTAACTTCTCTGGCCACACTGGGTGAGCATCCCTTCATGGCAATACTCCAGTGGAGCTGATCAGTGGCCACCCCGTGTTGACAGGGTTTCAGTTCTCAGTCCCCCAGAGTCCCTATCCAGCCTTCCACTCTCATTCACAGGACCTCCTGGTCCCCGGAGCCACTTGTGCGTGTGACACCCACTGTGGGGTCAAGGTTTGGGTTTTGCCGTTTGACCTTCTACATATCGGTGCTGCCCTCCAGTATTCTATGGGGTTTGGATCCCAGTTGTATCATTTTTACCTTTTGTGGGGATATTTAAACAAGTGACTTTAACCTCCCTGAACTTCATTTTCTCCGACCCAGACATACAGTTGTTGCAAGATTAAATGAACCGTTTTTCAAGGCAATTACCATAGTGCCCTGTACCTAGCACATACCCTAGAAATATTCCTTTCACCTCACAATAATGCTTTGTGGTAAAATCCTTACAACTGGTGCCATTGGGGTCTGACATGTTCCAGGAGCCTGGCAGTGTTCCAGGGGGTAGATGGATGACCTCGGGCCACCTCATACAACATGCCATCCCTCTTTATGTTGGTCCAGGCAGGTTCCCTGGAGGTGGAGAAAAGCCCTTCATAGTCTTGCTTCTGTAGCAGGAGCAGGTCTCTGGCTTCTTGGCCTGCATGGGGCACAGAGGTTAAGATTTAAAGGGACAGCCAAGGGGCACCAGAATCCCCAGGTCAGGCAAGCCCCTTGGACTTTGGAGAAGTGGGGCAGATATGTTTGGCATCAAAGAAACAGTGACACAGAAAGGGCCAGCAGCCCATATGGAGTCTTCCTTGCTAGTACTAAAGTGGGTCATGGTGTAGAGAAATACCTGCGGACTCACCAAAGGAGGTGAAGCTTCGGGAGAAGCCGTGCAGTCTGGCCAAGGCCATCCGGCAAGTAAACAAGCTGGACTTAACTATGTCGGCCCACCAGATTTCAAAGTCACTGCTTATTATCTTCATTCACACCTGTTAGGTGTGTAAGACATGCTTTGTTTACTTTCATAGAGCTGATTAAAAGAAATGAGCGTAAATGGGATGACGTTTTGGTTTTTCCTGGACTTTCCTGGTTTTAGCACTGAAGTTCCCATGTTTTAGGAAACACTTCAGTCCTGGGAAATGGGGATGGTGGGTCATCCTAAAATATTCTGTCTTACAGAGTAAGACTTATGCATTATTGCTACTACTAGTAAATGGTAGTCTCGGCACATGCATCTTCAACCATTTCATGCTGTCATCTTTCCCCAACCGTTCCAAATCCCATTACTCTCAGCCAGTATTTCAGTTGGATGAGGTCCTTTACCTGGTGTGATAACTCAAACCTTCATCCCAGAAAATTTGAAATCTTGGTGTTTTGCTCTAGTTTTTCATTGATTGGTATTCTCAGGAAAGGGAGTATGAAAAGGCACCCACAATGAATCCCAAGGTTCCAAAATAGTCCTTGTTACTCTCTTTAGGTACCCCTAAATAACTGGGATAATCACCCTACCCAGTTCAGTGATCTTATTTGCCTTCTTGATATAAATAATCTGAAACTGTGTTCCCTGGTAGAGGCATTTCTCCCTTAGGCTTTAGGACCGCCAGACCTACTGAGGCCAAGGTTATAGGGGCAGAAAGTAAAATTCTTCAAGGACATTATTAGGCATAATGATGAGAGGGAGCACCCCACCTCCACTCTTTAGTCCTCAGACCTATGCATCCTATCTGGAAGAAGTCAACACTATACTGGTTCCTAATTTAAAGCATGTTTTTGCTGTTGTTACTTAGTCAATAAGTTGTGTCCGACTCTCTGTGACCCTATGGAGGACTGTAGCCCACCAGGCTCCTCTGTCCATGGGATTTTCCAGGCAAGAATGGAGTGGGTTGCCATTTCCATCTCCAGGGGATCTTCCCAACCCAGGGATCAAACCCATTTCTCCTGCCTCTCCTGTACTGGCTGGCAAATTCTTTACCATTGAGCCACCAGAGAATCAATTTAAAGCATACACTGCATTCAGTAGGATAGCATCACAACCTCACAAGGTATTACCTCCCAGTTGGTGCTGTAAGTGAGTCTGCAACAGGTCATTTCACTATTATCCTCAAGTCAACCATATTTGAGTGATAGGAAATGTGCTAAGTTAGTGCCTCTGATTAAAGACTGTGTTATAAAAGATATGTGGCAATGGATAAGGCAATCTGAGTCCATAAATGATGTTAGCAGACACTATGGGCAAATCCACACCCAGAAATTGTGTTCAGCACCTTGCCAAGACTAACTGCTACCTCTTCCATGATGAGAATGATTCAGTGTAATCACCCAGATAACTAGCTGATCTTCCTGGAACATATCAAGGGCATATCATATCAAGGGCTTATCAATTACCTCTGCAATTAGCAGGTTGTCCACTTATCAGTGGCAAGAGCCAAATGAGCCTCAGTGAGCGGATCCAATTACTAAGCTCAAGCATACCTTCCATCCCTGTTGCCAGGGCAATTTCATGGATGAATCCATTGAACAAGCCACCAGAACAGCTGGAGAAAGGGGCCAGCTAAGATCTATAGCATGAGTCATCCTGTCCATCTGATGACTGAGAACTTCTACTACCATGAAGGCACTAATATCTTCACACTTTGGGCAGCATTCCAGAGGTCCACATATACACATCTTCAAACTTCCATGTCACCAATTGCCTTCCTTTCAAAGCTTCAGGGAGCAAGTCACCTTTTTTCACTGTGTATGAATCAGTGTGGGCTTCCCTGGTGGCTCAGATGGTAAAGAGTCCATCTGCAATGCAGGAGACCTGAGTTCAGTCCCTGAGTTGGGACAATCCCCTGGAGGAGGGCATGGCAACCCACTCTAGGATTCTTGCCTGGAGAATCCCCATGAGAGGAGACTGATGGGCTATAGTTCACCGGGTCACAAAGAGTCAGACACGACAGCAACTAAGCACAGCACAGCGCGTGAATCAGTGTAGATTCATAATTCAGGCTAAAATGGGCAATCAGATGATCTGCCTGAAGTTTGGCCCCGAGAGAATTTCCACCACTGTGGTCTCTGAGAGCCATCTCAGTGGGGCTAGAGCAGGGTGCTTTCCACTGTTGGCTGGTTCTGGTACACTGTGGATCCACCCGAGAATTAGGTTCATGCTTTCCCCTTATTTATTAACTGGCCACAGGAAATTATCTGTGAAGCCACAGTTTAGCTGAAAAAGAGGCAGCAAAGCTGTAGGTACCGTTGCTGTAGGCATCTAAGTGAGTGAAGTTGCTCAGCTGTGTCCGACTCTTTGCGACCCCGTGGACTGTAGCCCGCCAGGCTCCTCTGTCCATGGGAATTCTCCAGGCAAGAATACTGGAGTGGGTTGCCATTTCCTTCTCCTGGGGATCTTCCCAACCCAGGGGTTGAACCTGGGTCTCCTGCATTGCAGGCAGATTCTTTACCCTCTGAGCCACCAGGGAAGTGCATAAGCATCTAAGCCACCTGTTTTTACAGCTTACTGGTGCCTGCTTGACTTGACTGGCTTGGGTTCCATAATTATCTCTTCAATTTTCATAATTAAACAGCTGCTTTGTAAGTCTGATTTTTATAGTTTTTTGGATAAGTGCTCAGTTCTACACAGTTAAAGTCTCATGTTACTTGGTTTCACTCCTTCCCTACCTGTGTCCTTAAGATACATAATATGCATGCTCAGTCATTTCCAGCTCTTTGCAATACTATGGACTGTAGCCTGCCCGACTCCTCTGTCCATGGGATTTTCTAGGCAAGAATACTGGAGTGGGTTGGTGTTGTGTATTTAACTGATGCTGTAACTTGGACTTGGTCCATATTCCTATCCTCCCAGTGCCTACAGGTGAGGAAGTATTCCTTTAAAGTTTTCTGGGAGGATTTCCAGTTGCTTATGGGAGAAGGCAATGGCACCCCACTCCAGTACTCTTGCCTGGAGGGTCCTATGGATGGAGGAGCCTGGTGGGCTGCAGTCCATGGGGTCGCTAAGAGTCAGACACAACTGAGCGACTTCACTTTCCCTTTTCACTTTCATGCATTGGAGAAGGAAATGGCAACCCACTCCAGTGTTCTTGCCTGGAGAATCCCAGGGACGGCGGAGCCTCATGGGCTGCCGTCTATGGGGTCGCACAGAGTCGGACACGACTGAAGCAACTTAGCAGTAGTAGCAGCAGTATGGGAATATTCATAATTTTCATTTGTCTTTTTCCTTATGTATGATCTTTAAGGCCATAAAAAGAACTGGGTGGCCCCACCATTTTTATTACTGTTCTAAGTGCTACAACATGTTGATCTCCAAACACCTTGCTTTACCTTCTGATAAATTGGGTAATTACAATCCTACCATCTACCATGAACTGCCTTGTCCCATTTATCCTTATCCAGGAAGTTATCTTTGGACTCCTCAAATACATGACCAACCCAGGCCCAAAATTCCATTTTATGAGTCTGTTTCCTGGAACCACTTCCAGCATCTGTCCTGTGTCAGTCAGAATCCCAGTAGAAAAAATTGGCATTTTCAAATTGGGATAATCCAAAAGTGTGGACAGTATTGAAAATCCAGGGCTGGCAGCAGTGGGACTGTTGCCACTTCTTGGCTCAAATAGCAGGGGAGAGGTTTTTGGAACTGAGAAGGAGAGAATCATGTCCATAAGTGTTTTGTTTCTGTTGTTGTTCAGTCACTGTGTCCGAATCTTTGCAACCCCATGAACTGCAGCACAGTGAGTTGCCCCATTCTCCTCCTGCCCTGTCTTTCCCAGCATCAGGGTCTTTTCTAATCAGGAAAACTAACCTTATCCAGTCCTGTGGCCACTGCTGAGTTTTCCAAATTTGCTGACATATTGAGTGCAGCACTTTAACAGCATCATCTTTTAGGATTTGAAATAGGTCAGCTGGAATTCCATCACCTCCACTTGCTTTGTTCATAGTAATGCTTCCAAGGCC
>NW_011494811.1:1803360-1811616 GCF_000754665.1 Bison bison bison
GCTTTCCAAGGCCCACTTGACTTTGCACTCCAGGATGTCTGGCTCTAGGTGAGTGACCACACCATCATGCAGCAATTTCAGTTGAAATCCAACCAGTACAAGGCAAACCCAAGAAAAGAGCCAGGGTAATAAATACCCTTCCTTCCTCCCTTCCCACCCTCCCACCTCCTGCTGGACTCCTGGTTTATCCAGACAGCACTAGAATTCCACTGATGCAATTCACACAAGCCAGCCCTCCATGGCAGAGCAGGCAGAGTGGAGAAGGGGAAGAATAGACGTAGAGAGTCAGGCAGATTTCTAGCATAGCATACAGAGTTGCTGGAATGATTTCATGAGATAACAGACTTGGCAAAGTGAATGACATATAGTAGGCACTCACAGGTGAGAATGCCAAGGAGGCCCAGAGAGGGAAAGCTACCTGCTCAAGGACACACAGCTAGTTCATAGCAAAGCTGGCGGGGGGCGAGGGGGTGGGGCGGGGGAGGTGGGGCAGATTCCCATAGTGAGTGCTGTCTCCACTTCCTCTCCCTGCCCTGGTGTATCACATGGCTTTGCTGCTGACATTGAACTATCCCTTCACCCTTCTCCTCAAGGAATTATCTTCCCATAATACAGCCTCTATCACACATTTCTGTAATGGGATGTATATCTCACCATGCTATTTACATCTCATTTCACTGCCTCAGTAAGTAAATTTCACAATACCTTTCCCTAGTGGTAGTAGTAGTGCTCAGTCATGTCTGACTCTTTGCGACCCCATGGACTGTAGCCCACCAGGCTCCTCTGTCCATGGAATTCCCCAGGTAAGAATATTGGAGTGGGCTGTCATGTCCTTCTCCAGGGGATCTTTCTGAGCCAGGGATCGAATCCAGCTCTCCTGCATTGCAGGCAGATTCTTTACAGTCTGAGCCACAAGGCAAGCTCATACCTCTCCCTAAACATCTCATATTTTAGATACTGACATGATGTATTACTCAACATCACAGTAGACACACTTCTTCTTCCACCTTTAATGGACTTTTCTGCTCACATATGTCATATCTCTCTTTAGATGTGCCAAATTAAGCTCCATTAAGAATACTAAATTAAGAGCCAAGAATTTTAATTACATCTCTATCACAAGCTAGGTGTCTGATCTACAGAAGATGACTTAACTTATCGAGGTCTTGGATTTTTTTCATGTATCCAAGTAGGCAATTTTCCGGGCTCCTCCCAGTGCCAAAGTTCATTGATGATGCAAAGGAAGAGGAGGAAGATGATGACTCACAGAAAGGGAGCCCTCACCTAGGTCATCCTAGAGTGACACTACAAGGTCATCCTCATTACCTCACTGAACCACTGTAACCACCCTGTGAGAAAGACCCATTATCCCCGTTTTACAGATGAAGAAACTGAGACTCGGAGCAGACTAGCGATTTGCCCACAGTTACCCAACTACCTCTTAGAAGCACCAGAATGTACTTGGATTCATCTGACACTAGAAACCACATTCTAACCCAATGATTCTCAAAGTATAGTCCCAAGATGAGTAACATCAGCAGCATATGGAATTTATTATAAATCAAATTCTCAGGCCTCATCCCAGATTCCAGATCCCCGGGCAGGTATCCTAGCAAACTGTGTTTAACAAGCCCTCCAAATGAATCCAACACGCAGCTCAAGTGTGAGATCCACTGCTCCAAACCACTATGCTCTATAACGTCTCTCTCTCACCATGTACATCTCATCATATGTTCAAATATGCATATGTCAATACTGCTCTCTAAAGATAAACCACAGTATCTTTCTGTTTGTATATCTGGTTTTCTTCTTAAATGTGCTAATTGCATAATTCTTCCCTTATAAACATCTCAATGTATCTCCTACATCCTTTGAATGTTTTCACATAACTGCCCTCATTTAGGTTTGCAAGGTATTCTAAGCCTAAGGTGGTGACCTCGGTCTAGCTGAAGTAATAGGCATAAGAATTACTGATTGTAATTTGGGTAAGGACATGTGCTTTGGTGGTCAGAGAGGCAGTCTGCTAGGAGCCTGAAGCAGCAGCATTTGATTCTAAAGCAGCATATAATGAACAGAGCAGTTGGGGTTTCTTTCTAAAAGGAAGTAATGCTTGAGTACTTTCAAATATTAGTCAGAAGAATAATGATTGTTATTGTTTTAATCTTAGTTCTTTTTTTTTAATTTATTGAAATATAGTTGATTCACAATGTTTTGTGTTGTTTCAGATGTACAGTAAAGAGATTCAGGCTTATATATAAATATATGTATATATATACTTTTTTAAGATCCCTTCCCCTTATAGGTTATTACAAGATATTGAATGTAGTTCCCTGTACTATAAAGTAGGTCCTTGTTGGTTATCTAGTCCATATATAGTAGTGTGTATATTTTAATTACAAACTCCTAGTTTATCACCTACCCCTTTCCCTTTGGTAACCATAAGTTTGTCTCCTATGTCTATATATCTATTTCTGTTTTGTAAATAAGTTCATTGTATCATTTTTTTAGATTCCACTTATAAGTGATACCATATAATATTCACCTTTTCCTGACTTACTTCAGTTAGTATGATAATCTCGAGGTCCATCCATGTTGCTTCAGATGGCATTACTTTATTCTTTTTTATTACTGAGTAATATTCCATTGTATATGTGTACCACTTCTTTCTTATCCATTCATCTGTCAGTGGACACTTGGCTTGTTTCCATGTCTTGGCTATTGTAAATCATGCTCTATGAACATTGGGGTATATGTATATTTTCAAATTATACTTTTGTCCAGGAGTGGGATTCCTGGATCATATGGTGGTTCTATTTTTAAGAAGATTTTAAGATTTTTTAAGGAACTAGTTTTTTAAGGAACCTCCATACTATTCTCCGTAGTGGCTGTACCAATTTATATTCCCACTAATGGTGTAGGAGGGTTCCTTTTTCTCCACACCCTCTCCAGCATTCATTATTCATAGACTTTTTGATGATGGCCATTTGGATCCATGTGAGGTGATACCTCACTGTAGTTTTAAAATATCAGACAAAGAAAATATTTTCACCAGCTCAAAGATTTAGTTGACCACTCCCCAGTGACAAATTAAGAAAAGACTCTAAAACAGGCACTCCAGTTTTCACCATATTCCTCCTGAAAGCTCAGGACTATGGCTGGGGTAAGATCAGGGTGGTTTGGAAACACTCAGGAGGACACACCAGGAGTCAGACAGGGTGAGCTAAGTTTTGAAGGACCAGACGTAACTAGCTATACAAGGAAGACAAATGAGGATGTACATCCCCAGGCAGTTTGGCAATGCTGCATGAAGAAGTGATGGAGAGCTCAGAGTGGTTTATTTGTAGAGACCCAGTCTTCCCTGTCCATCACCAACTCCCGGAGCTTGCCCAAACTCATGTCCATCAGGTCAGTGATGCCATCCAACCATCTCACCCTCTGTCATCTCCTTCTCCTCCTCCCTTCATTCCTTCCCAGCATCAGGGTCTTTTCCAATGAGTCAGTTTTTCACATCAGGTGGCCAAAGTATTGGAGTTTCAACTTCAGCATCAGTCCCTCCAATGAATATTCAGGACTGATTTCCTTTAGGATTGACTGGTTTGATCTCTTTGAGAATCCAAGGGACTCACCAGAGTCTTCTCCAACACCACAGTTCAAAAGCATCAATTCTTCAGTGCTCAGCTTTCTTTATTGTCCAACTCTCACATCCATACATGACCCCTGGAAAAATCCTGCCTTCAATCTTTCCCAGCCTCAGGGTCTTTTCAAATGAGTCAGTTCTTCACATCAAGTGGCCAAAGTATTGGAGTTTCAGTATCCGTCCTTCCAATGAATATTCAGAACTGATTTCCTTGAGGATGGACTGGATGGATCTCCTTGCAGTCCAAGGGACTCTCAAGCGTCTTCTCCAACACCTGAGAAGGGCTGAGTCTAGGACGGGAATAATCTCCCTAGCAGATTTCCAGAGCAGTCGCCATTCTCCTGAGAGTCTATTCTGAAGTTGCTTAAAATAGCCCACACGCTGCCCTGCAGCCCTCAGTCACCAGTGTGAAAACCTCAAACTCCAGCAGTCCAGCAGAGACACCTCAGCCTATTTCTAGTTTGTTTTTCCAGTTTGAGATGTCTCATTCTTCCCAAACCCTCTTCCTCCACCCTTGCTCCAGGCCTGTTAGTCCTCTCCCTCCCTCCCTCCCCCCATCGTAATTTTTTCCTCTTGAATTCAGCTTTTCACCACTCTTCATCAGCCGTGACCCTCCCTCAGGGCTCTCTCAGCCACTCCTGATTTCCTTCTTGCCTTTCTTCTCCCTCTCCCTGCACATGGCTTCACCTCTTGCTCTGCCTGCATCTTATTTCCTCTCTAAACATCTCTGCATTTTTTTTTTCCTTCCTTAGCTGACAATCGCAGGCCCATAATGTGGATTCCCTCCAAGGGTGCTTTCTCACTCCCTTCCCGCTTCCTAAAGGTGCATTTGTTGCATCTCCCCATCCGGTATCTGCCCGCTTTCCTCTGAGGACGCTCAGCACGTCTCCCTTTCTGTGTGCCTCCTTGTCCCCTGAAAGACACAAATCTCCCACAGTGCGAGACCAGCTGCCCTGTGTGCAGTAGAGCAAAGAGCCCAGGCAGAAAGACTCCGTCTTTGAAAGGTGAAGGCAGTTACCTGAAACCAAAGGTAGTTCAACAGCTGAACCAGGATGAAAAGCTTATCTTCCAAGTCCAGGACTCTGGGAAATTAACAACATCAAGTGTGCCAGGTCTACAGGGACTCCAACTTCTCGCCTTAGCTGGGCTCCTGCTGCTGCACAGGGGTCCTCCCCACCATCTCCTGCTGACTCCCCACCACCTTCCTCAAGGAGGGAGCTGCCTTCCCAACCTTCCTGCCTCAAGCAAGTAGACTTCTCTGCTCTTAGAATCTGCTGGCCCCAGGTCTCCTCCAGGCCAAGGATTTTAAAGGCACCTAGGATCAGGGAGTCAAATTAAACACTCTGGAGTCATCTCTGCCCAGCGTGGTTCTATTGGGTCTCAAGGGTGACCCCTTAGAAAGCAGTGGGCCTGCGTGCTCAGTCACTTCAGTCGCATCTGACTCTTTGCGACCCCATGGACTGTAGCCCACCAGGCTCCTTTGTGCAATTTTTCAGGCAAGAATACTGTAGAGTGTGGCCATTTCCTTCTCCAGGGGATCTTCCCAACCCAGGGATCGAACCCATGTCTCTTAAGTCTCCTGCATTGGAAGGTAGATTCCTTACCACTAATGCTAGCTGGGAAGCCCCTCAGAAAGTACAGTCTATGTCTTTAATAGGAAGGAGAGATGTCTATAGAAGAGAGCTGCTAAACATGGGAGAGTGGGGGAGGATAGGGGACTGGAAAACCTTGGGTTCCATTTGCAGCTACATAGCACATCTCTGAAAGTACTCCCCTTAAAAAGCTCCAATTCCTTCCCCTGGGCCAGCATCACAGGGGGTTAAAGAAATGGGTCACTTATGGGAATTTAGGAAGATGTATTCATACAGCATAGGAGCCCATTGGAGGAGAGGAGATGAACTGGTCCCCTGGGTCCTGTCTGGTCCTGGGGTCAACACCCTGAGGGCGGAGTTGTCTAGAGCAGCAGGCCCAATTAGGGCTCTGAGATGGTGGGAGGCTGGAGGTCCCTGGGACTGGAATGGAGCAACCAGAGATTCTCTCTGGGCTCCTCTTCCCTTGCATTTATCACCAAACCCACCATCATAGGACTGTGATGGAGCAAAAATTTTCTACTTCCCCAGAATTAATGATTAGGGGCCAAGGTGAAAAAAACAGAGATGTCAAGTATCCCAACAGTTAGGGCCTTGATACCCTCCGCTAAGAGAGCATGACACTTGAAATAGCTTTGGAACTAACCATCCTTCCCCAGCTCAATCTATAAAAGAAGGATCGGGGAGAGAGTGGAAGGAGATAGATAAGAAACACTGGGTTGCCTCCTCACCTCCTTGAAGCTGAAAAAGCAGGGAGGCTCTGAGAGAATTGTTCATGGGGGGTGCAAGCTGGCTGTTGGTCTGACATCCCTTTTCCCAGTTAGACATCTGTGATGCAGGCAACTTGCTGATCAGCTTCCTCTACCTAGTGAAGCACGGACGGGAAGAAGTTGGAGAGATGTAGAGAAGAGTTGATAAGGATTAACCTGCACTCCCACCAACTGGTACAGCAAGGGTGTGTGAGTTTCCCGTGGGTAAATGGACTCCCCAGAAGAGAGCCAGGTGTGAGCTATAATTCAGGTCTAAAACCCAAGGCAAGGTCCTAGGGGCAAATGGACATGTCATCATGCATTGGTGTGCGGAAGTGTGGAAAAGGTCAAGCCAGAATTGGACTTCCCACACACAGGCTCTGTGTATGGCAGCGGGGGGTGGGGGGGTGGGGGGGGTGGTGTGTGTGCGTGGGCCAGGCACCCAAATCTGGCATGGGCCCCACAATATCCCGTACGGTATTTAAGCATCTACCACCCAGAGGGCAAGCAGTGCCAACCTGAGAAGCTACCACAATGAGCAGAAAGGGAAATGACTCTTGTCTGTTAACAGATCCCCTTGGATTCCCCGGCTGTCCAGTGGTTAGCATTTCATCTTCCAATGCAGGGGGTGCAGGTTGGACCCCTAGTTGGGGAGCTAAGATCCCACATGCCTAGGGGCCAAAAAACCCCCAAAGCATAAAACAGAAGCAATATTGTAACAAATTCAATCAAATCTTTTAAAAAATGGTCCATATCAAAAATACCTTTAAAAAAACAAACAAAACAGAGACCCTCATGGTTTTCCTTTCCCTCCTTCCTTCCCCATCATTTCAGGAGAGCTGCTTCAGGATAAAGTAGAGGAAGAATTGTCTCAGAAACTCACTGAAGCCCCCCCTGCTCTTCTCCTCCAAGCTGCTAGGTTGCCAGTTCACCACTGGGCACTGCAGTATTCTTGGGCTTCCCTTGGGGCTTGGTTGGAAATGAATCCGCCTGCAATGCAGGAGACCGGTTTGATCCCTGGATTGGGAAGATCCCCTGGAGAAGGGAAAGGCTCCCCACTCCAGTATTCTGGCCTGGAGAAGTTCATGGACTACAGTTCATGGGGTTGCCAAGAGTCAGACATGACCGAGCAACTTTCATAGACAGACAGACAGACAGGGAAGGAGGAGCTAAACCAAGCTGGAGACTGAAGCTTTGTCATTGGGCAGAACTGAGCTGGTAAATAACTGAAGTAGCCAAGAAGGTATGGGAACTGCCTAAGCTGTCACGAGGAAAAGGAGTACGTCAGGGCTGTATATTGTCACCCTGCTTATTTAACTTATATGCAGAGTACATCATGAGAAACACTGGGTTGGATGAAGAACAAGCTGGAATCAAGATTGCCGGGAGAAATATCAATAACCTCAGATATGCAGATGACACCACCCTTATGGCAGAAAGCAAAGAAGAACTAAAGAGCCTCTTGATGAAAGTGAAAGAGGAGAGTGAAAAAGTTGGCTTAAAGTTTAACATTCAGAAAACGAAGATCATGGCATCTGGTCCCATCACTTCATGGGAAACAGATGGGGAAACAGTGGGAGCAGTGGCTGACTTTATTTTTTGGGGCTCCAAAATCACTGCAGATGGTGACTGCAGCCATGAAATTAAAAGACGCTTACTTCTTGGAAGGAAAGTTATGACCAACCTAGATAGCATATTTAAAAGCAGAGACATTACTTTGTCAACAAAGTTTCGTCTAGTCAAGGCTATGGTTTTTCCTGTGGTCATGTATGGATGTGAAAGTTGGACTATAAAGGAAGCTGAGCATCAAAGAATTGGTGCTTTTGAACTGTAGTGTTGGAGAAGACTCTTGAGCGTCCCTTGGACTGCAAGGAGATCCAACCAATCCATCCTAAAGCAGATCAGTCCTGATTATTCATTGGAAGGACTGATGCTAAAGCTGAAACTCCAATCCTTTGGCCACCTGATGCAAAGAGCTGACTCATTGGAAAAGACTTTGATGCTCGGAAAGATTGAGGGCAGGAGGAAAAGAGGATGACAAAGGATGAGATGGTTGGATGGCATCACTGAGTCAATGGACATGAGTTTGGGTAAACTCTGGGAGTTGGTGATAGACAGGGAGGCCTGGCGTGCTACGGTCCATGGGGTTGCAAAGATTTGGATAGGACTCTGAATGCAGAGTTCCAAAGAATAGCAAGAAGAGATAAGAAAGCCTTCTTCAGTGATCAATGCAAAGAAATAGAGGAAAACAACAGAATGGGAAAGACTAGGGATCTCTTCA
>NW_011494811.1:1812018-1812604 GCF_000754665.1 Bison bison bison
ATGGGCTCGATAAAGGACAGAAATGGTATGGACCTAACAGAAGCAGAAGATATTAAGAAGAGATGGCAAGAATACACAGAACTGTACAAAAAAGATCTTCATGACCCAGATAATCACGATGGTGTGATCACTGACCTAGAGCCAGACAGACATCCTGGAATGTGAGGTCAAGTGAGCCTTAGAAAGCATCACTACGAACAAAGCTAGTGGAGGTGATAGAATTCCAGTTGAGCTATTCCAAATCTTGAAAGATGATGCTGTGACAGTGTTGCACTCAATATGCCAGCAAATTTGGAAAACTCAGCAGTGGCCACAAGACTGGAAAAGGTCAGTTTTCATTCCAATCCCAAAGTAAGGCAATGCCAAAGAATGCTCAAACTACCACACAATTGCACTCATCTCACATGCTGGTAAAGTAATGCTCAAAATTCTCCAAGCCAGGCTTCAGCAATATGTGAACCGTGAACTTCCTGATGTTCAAGCTGATTTTAGAAAAGGCAGAGGAACCAGACATCAAATTGCCAACATCCTCTGGATCATGGAAAAAGCAAGAGAGTTCCAGAAAAACATCTATTTCTGCTTTATT
>NW_011494811.1:1812704-1857774 GCF_000754665.1 Bison bison bison
AATATCAATAACCTCAGATATGCAGATGACACCACCCTTATGGCAGAAAGTGAAGAGGAACTAAAAAGCCTCTTGATGAAGGTTAAAGTGGAGAGTGAAAAAGTTGGCTTAAAGCTCAACATTCAGAAAATGAAGATCATGGCATCCAGTCCCATCACTTCATGGGAAATAGATGGGGAAACAGGGGAAACAGTGGCTGACTTTATTTTTGGGGGCTCCCAAATCACTGCAGATGGTGACTGCAGCCATGAAATTAAAAGACGCTTACTCCTTGGAAGGAAAGTTATGACCAACCTAGATAGCATATTCAAAAGCAGAGACATTACTTTGCCAACAAAGTTTCGTCTAGTCAAGGCTATGGTTTTTCCTGTGGTCATGTATGGATGCGAGAGTTGGACTGTGAAGAAGGATGAGCGCCGAAGAATTGATGCTTTTGAACTGTGGTGTTGGAGAAGACTCTTGAGAGTCCCTTGGACTGCAAGGAAATCCAACCAGTCCATTCTGAAGGAGATCAGCCCTGGGATTTCTTTGGAAGGAATGATGCTAAAGCTGAAACTCCAGTACTTTGGCCACCTGATGCGAAGAGTTGACTCATTGGAAAAGACTCTGATGCTGGGAGGGATTGGGGGCAGGAGGAGAAGGGGACGACAGAGGATGAGATGGCTGGATGGCATCACTGACTCGATGGATGTGAGTCAGTCCGGGAGTTGGTGATGGACAGGGAGGCCTGGTGCGCTGAGATTCATGGGGTCGCAAAGAGTCAGACACGACTGAGTGACTGATCTGATCTGATCTGAGCAACTGAACTGAACTGAACGCTGAGGAAAGAAGATGCAGTGGAACACAGCTGAGAGCCAGGATGGCAGAGGGAAAATGTCACACTTGTACCCGCAGGGTGCTGCAGTTCCTCAGCTGCTTTCACGGAGAGTTACTTGCTGCCTCTCCAAGTTCTCCAGCACTGGGGCGTGGATAGTTACTTGAGACCTAGGCCACCCCACCCCTCCCCTCGCCCAAGGTGGGGCGTGGTAGCTCACAGGAGAGAAGGTGCCTTCATCCTCTGCTTTACCCACAACAGAATGATCATTACCCTAATGATCATTACCTTTATGTTAGAAGTCATTGACATAAAATGCACTGTGGAAACTGTGAAAAGCAAGTCTTTTTGTTCTTGGACAATGTAAAAATTGCAGATTTTTTCCATCAATATGGAAAAATACAAAGATAATCTATGTTGTGATAGTCATCAGAGTTGTCCACCAAATACTAACTCTACTTCTGTTAACAGATCCCCCTGGACTCCCTGGCGGTCCAGTGGTTAGGGCTTCACCTTCCAATGCTGGGGTGCGAGTTGGACTCCTGGTTGGGGAGCTGAAGTCCCACAGTACTAATGCTGCTTCTGGGCACTTGCCAGCTGCCCTTGAGCTAGATGGGACCATGTGATTTGTTGTAGTCACTGAGATGGGAAGCTTTAAGAACCAGGGTACAATGTAGCATGTTCTCTCTCACTTTTTTTTTTTTTGCCTTCACAATCAAGGAGAATGGCGCCTCCCTCAACCTGGGTCCCTGATGACAAGAAGCACCCCTTGCTGACGAGTGATGGATATATGCCAGGAGGGAGACGAATACCTTTGTGACTTAAGTGGGTAGGGAGCAGGATGTGTGTCACTGCATCTTATCCTGGCCTCTCCTGAGTCTTATGAGTAATTCACCAATGTGCCCATAATCCAGTGAAGACACCAATTCCAAGCAGTCAGTGGCCCTCCACCGCCAAGCGTGTGGATGACTAGGGTTAGTGCATGTGTCACATACAGGATGGCAGACCATTGGCTACAATCAAAACTTTGGTTAGGAAGACCCCAGGCAACAGGACCTTCACAGAGCAGCTACGGGAAGAAGGGGAACAGTGCACACAGTGGGAAGGATGAGGCTGCCCTGATAAGGTGCTGGCACAGAAGAGTATAAGGGGTGGGTCAGATTTGACAAGAAATGATGAGATACCCGCGTCACACACCTGAAGGGCATATAGTCAAAGTCATGCCCCTTCCTTGTTTAATTCATGAAAGTCACACAAAGGGACACAGTGATCCAGGCCACAAGAATGAGGGCTTGGTTTGGTATCACTGCATGAAAAAGATCAAGTTTTGCCTGTCACCCCTGTAAAACGGGGAGGGGAACAAAGGTCAAATGCCACAGACCAGAAGATCAGGTTTCCAAGAAGCTCTTCGGTGTCCTTGATGGGCACACCTAATGGCCTTGTGGGTCATTCAGAAACCTGGGAATAAATGGTCAGATGAGCAGACTGGCTCCCTCTGGGTTTTTATTCCTACCAGGAGTCTGGTGCTGCCAGATTCTCAGACCCCTGGGGAAACCAGGGATGAGTACCAGCCTGGAGACCCCTCTTATAGTATCTGAGGGACCCCAGCAGCAGGCATCTCTTGACATCCAACTGACAATGTCCCCAGTCTTCCCCTCCCCACAAAGGCCAAGCATGACTCAGAAGCCTTTGGGTGAAGGAATTAACAGGATGGGTCTACGGTTCCCTTTTCCTTGACTGCCACTAGGAATGGCCCTCTCATCTTTGGAGAAAGCAGAGGAAGCCTAAACAGGGCTGCGGGGTCAACCCCAAGTCTCCCAGTGAGGTCCTGGATGAGCAAACACTTCCCTTATTTCTCTTCCCAATCCCTGAAGCCCATGATAGGCATCTGCAAATTAGTGGTTTTTAAAAAAGACTAAACTATGCAGAGAGAGAGAAAAAAAAATGCACTCACAGCTGAATACAGCCACGCAGAGTGAAGGAAGGAGAAGGCTGATGTTCTAGTGCCTGAAGGAAGGCAGCCCGCAGTGGGCAGAGCTCCGGGCATGGAGGGGAAGATCTGAAGGTGATGCCCGGCTCTGCCTTTCCTAGCCTGGTGCAACCCAGCAAGTCACTGAGGTTCTGAGCCTGTGACCACACCTGTGAGATGGGGATAATGACGCCTGTGGCACTGGACTAGTGTGAGTATTCGTTCAGGGCCCGTGGACACAGCAGCTCACTGTTAGCCCTGGAGGAGGGAAACCAGCCGGACCCCATCTGAAGGCTGAGCTCCTTCCCCAGGAACGCTTAGCTAAAGAAAGGGCTCGGGGCAGGGTCATTTTCAAGGGCATTGTATTCTGTTTACCTGCAAAGGGTAAGGAAATGGAGGTGGCAGAAGGAAGTTCTCAGAGGCGGGAGAAGAAGCCACTTATGGACACAGCTACTTGTGCAGAGAGGGAGGCAAAGGGGAAAGATGTCTGTAGCACCAGAAACAGTCTGGAGCCTCATCTCTGCCGCAGTGTCCATGCTGAAGGCCTCTGGCAACGTGAGCCAGACCAGCAGCCTTGACCTGAATACGTGCCCCACAAAACTAGGGCACAGACGGCGTGAACCCCACTGGGGCCTGCTCCCTGTTTACAGTCGCTTCCCAGCCTGGGGTCTTGAGCTCAGGATTACAGCCAACACGCCCAGTCCCATCAGCCCGAGCCATGGAACGGGCTCCCCCAGCCCTGCCCGCCAAGCACCGCCAGCAACATCCCCTGCTTTCAAGTGATGGCTTGTGGGGCTGGCTGCACAGGGGCAGGTCAGAGGAAGCGTTACAGACAGGGTACCGGCACTGTAGGCAAGGGCCCAGGGGGTCCAGGTCTTCACTGCAAGCGTGGCACCACCTCACGGCCACTTCTGGCTCCCTTTCTGGTCTAGCCCCTCAGACTTCCTAAGATCAGAGAGGAGGGCACCTCGGCCACAGTAAACAACTAAACCATTAAGGAAATGAACGCTTTCCATCAAAGGAAGCCACCCAAAGAAAGAGGCAACCACCACCAAGGTTTACGCATTTTTTATTTTTTATAAAACAAGCTACAAACGGTCTCCCTCCCTCCTCACAAAGGAAAACCACACAACTCAGCCTCCACACGTGTGTGAGAGAGAAGACGTCCCAGGGAGATTCCAACTTTCTTCACGGAGGCGCTTCCTTCAGGGCAGGGAAGGAGGCGGAGGTCTCCCGGAAAGTCCACCCAGCCAGCACACGGGGCTTTCTGGTCCAGACTGATGGGCCAGGGCTCTCGTTCCATCCTACATGTTGGGATGGGGTCTCCAGTCACCCTGACACAACCTCTGGGACTTTCATTAGGACAGCAAGAACCTTCTCCAGTCAGAGGATGGGATGGGATAGGAGATGCACAGAGATGCGGCCAGATTTCCAAAAGTAATCCACAAAGGCGCCGGTCCTGGAAAACTGCCCACCCTCCCTCCCTGCCGCTCTGGCTGCTCACGGAAAGGAGGGCTCGGTGTCACCCGGCACCCTTTGTTGGATGACTGTCGGATGGGCATGCCCCCACCCCTGCCACCCCGGGCAAGAGGAAGCTGGGGTATGACCAGAAGGCTGGGCGGTCCACGTTGGAATCACAGTAAAACGCCTGTGGGAAGCTAGGCCTGGATTTCCCCATGGCTGGGCCATTCCGTCCTCACTTCCAAGGGATGCAGAAGTAACAGGCCCAACATGAATTTGGCCCTGGAACTGGCCTCAAGCCTGGAAGCCCATAAGAGCGTTTAGGAAAACAGGAAGAACCTCGGTACTGAGTTTAAAAAAAAAAAAATAGAAAAGGTTGAGTGACCAACAAGGTGATGGACACAACTCTTCCCGCAGGCTTACGCTGAGCTGGAGAACAGGAGGGGAGAAAGAGGACTGCAGAAGTAGCTGCCTAGTCTGACCTTGGCATTGGGCGCTGTCTCAGGAAGCCTCATTCATGGGTGTGTGACAGGTGAGAAGCCTTGGGTGGGCACTGGACTCACCAGGACAGGCCTTCTGTGCTTCTACCTCCACTGCTCAGATATTACATTTAACTACTAAATAAAAGGTCCTGCGGGGTGTCTTTTTCTTCTCTGCCTCCCCTCTCCTGCTTTACGTGGAGTAGAGGCTAAACGTAGCTGGAAATGTTTCAAGGGACCCTAACGCAAATCCTTAGGGCAATTTGTTCAGCGGGCGCCAACAACACTGCACCCACTGAGTCTGGGCCACCTGGGGGTCTGGATGGCCTGACCACATGGGCGTTGGAGGATGGGACTTGTGAGGGCTACAGGCCTCCCTCCAGGGGCCACTCCCATTGTCCTGCAATGTCCACTCCCTCCCTTGAGAAGGTCAACCGCCAAGTGACTTGCCGCTCTGACAGCCACGGCAGAAGGTGGCCCCTTCCTCCCACCAGAAAAGATACCCATGGAGTCTGCACTGTGATCACAGTGGAATTCAGGCTGGCCAGGGATGGAGTCCTGGGTTCTAGAGAGTGGGGCTGTGTGTCCGGAGCTCTCACAGCTCAGAGCAGGGAGAGGGAGGAGAATAAACAGATAGCAATGCCAACACCTGTACAAAAGAACTATACAATTTACATATATATTTATATACAGTATATAAATCTCTTTCTTCTCAGTCCCAGAAAGCTCCCCGCCCTCCAAACCCTAAAAGTTGTCAGTAGCAGATCCAAAAACTTAACAATAAAAGAGAATAGTCTTTCTTCCCTTTCCTTTTCCCACTGCGATATTAGATACTGGTGTTTAAAAATGAAGCCGAAAAAGAAAACACACAAATAAGAGTTATTAAAAGTGCAAACACGATGGGCACCACTTATGTTACATGGGATGTGGCTGGGCCGTGGCAACGTCGAAGGTTAGCTGTCTGATGATCCATCCTGCCTCCCTGGTCTCTCCACCTGCCCTTTGGTTTTCTGCTCCTTAGACGAGGCGTCCTACTGAGAAGGGGAGGAATAAGCAAGAAATCAGAGCTGGGTTTAAGAGAACTCTGGGCTTCCCTGGTGGCTCAGATGGTAAAGACTCTGCCTGCAATGCAGGAAATCCGAGTTCAATCCCTGAGGCTGGAAGATCCCCTGGAGAAGGAAATGGCAATCCACTCCAGTATTCTTGCCTGGAAAATCCCACAGATGGAGGAACCTGGCGGGCCACAGTCCCTGGGGTCACAGAGAGTCAGACACAACTGAGCGACTAAAACACTTTTGTGAGGACTCCAAATACATATATCCATTCCATCATTCGAGAGGGTTTTTCTATTCAGGGTTAGGCACCATCCTCGGCAAGTCAATGGGAGAGCTGGTGGGTTTTTTCAATGGAAGGACTTGTCTCCAGTCTCACTGAAAAATAATCCTGATAATTGCGCTTCATAAACTGGGAAGGACCAGTTAAGAAAGAGACCCAGCCCTGAGAGCACTGTGCTGGGAAGTCAGCTCCCCAGTGAGGAGTCTGGTGGGTGAAAATGCCTGGACTCATGGGGCATTTCCCAAAATTCAGTCCCTCGGACCCAAAGCTACATTCACCCCCAAACTCTATGTCCTGCCCCACCTGACTATTGCCCCCCACTAGGTGTGCAAGCCCCTCTCAGCCCACCAGAGGGCACCGCACGACACCAGATGACCAATGTCTGCTTCAGTCCCCGCATACAGTCTACCCAGGTGGCTTTTCTGCTGCTCCCAGAGCATAGAGACCCAGCAAAGCTGCTGGCAGCCCAGGGCTGTGTCGCTCTGTGTTGCTTAAGTCGTGTCCGACTCTGCAACCCTATGGACTATAACCCACCAGGCTCCTCTGTCCATGGGATTCTCCAGGCAAGAATACTGGAGTGGCTTGCCATTTCCTCCTCCAGGGGATCTTCCTAACTCAGTGATCAAACCTGGGTCTTTTATGTCTCTTGCGTTGGCAGAAGAGTTCTTTACCACTGGTGCCTCTTGTGTTCCTCGACTATTTCTAATTTCTTCTGTGCATTCACCGTAAACCAGGCACCAGCTTGTTAAATCTCCACACCAAAACTGTGAGGCAGACGCTATCATATCCACTTTGCAGATGAGGAAATTGAGCCTCAGAGACTTTGGGTAGCTTGCTAAAGATTACAGAGCTGGGAAGTGCCAGGGCTGCCTGCTTCCTTTGGGTCCTGCGCACCTGGTACCCGACAAAGCTTCAGAGGGCAGACCGGAGGCCTCTGTGAGCTGCGTGGACCTGAGGTGCTAAGCACACTCAGCCTTCCCCTAGCTGCTGTGTGCCGTGCGGACCTTAACTACCAGCACGGGAAGCGGACCAAGGGCAGCGGGCTGGTGGAGCTCTGTGATTCCGAACCTACTGAGCTCAGAAGTGCTCCAGGTGGGCCTGGGGGTCAATGCAAACACTGGGTATTCTCTTTCCAACACTGGGCCCCAGCTTGTGCTCTGAGAAATGGGCATAGATTCTAAGTATGCCAAAGCGTAACGTGACCACACAGGACATCCCTCTCCCAGCCCTTCGTCATTTGACCAGGATCTAATGCACTGTGCCTGAGGTTAGGAATTGAGAAGGCACACCCTGATGGCAGGGGAGAATCAGGAGCGTGGACTGCATGCAGTGCGATCAGTGCTTCTGACAGCTGCAGCGGTCTCATGAAGAAGAACAGTATTATCTATGGAGCTTTCACAGAGGTCCCTCAATGCTTCAACCACTTTGACAACTGCTTTGACTTCCTGTCTCAGTGCGTCGGCACAGTGGCCCTGTGAGGTGGATACTATGCTTATTTCCATCTCACAGATGAAGAAACGGAAATCTGGGATGGTTGAGTAGTTTGTACTTGGGTGAAAGCTGGTCTGTGGCTGAAGCAGGGTTTGAGCCATGATGCTGCACCATGTCCTGGGGACTCAGAGTCATGGGGTCACAGAGAGGCGTCCTCATCAGACAGGACTGCCTAGAGGAGCTGACGGACGTCAGGGTGACTGAGATACATGTTTACAGATGGAAGGAGAGGGAAGGCAGCAGGAGGTGAGAGAGTTTAAACTATGTAAGTGTGATGGGAAGTTGTTGAAGGGATTTAGTCCGAGAAACAATAGCATCAGTTTTGGTTAAAAAAAAAAAAAAATCTGGGGCAGTGTGGGAAACGGATTGGGGATGAGCATCACTCACCCAGGGTCACACCTGCCAGGGTCAGGGCCACTACAGGTCACTCACCCAGGGTCACACATCCCAGAACCAGGGCCAGACCCCAAGACTGGGTACCTCAGCCACCTCCTCAGCTACCTTTTGGGTTTACCCTGTCAACCAAGGGTTAGAACAAGGAAAAGCCCTTATGTTTCCTTCAAGGCAGTTCTCGGCACCAAACAAGTCAGAATTACCCAAATTGGCATCATCAGCCCAGACCCGTCACCTGCACTGCAACTCTCTAATTTTTGGGGTGCAACCAACTTGACAGGTCCAAGTTATGTCTGTTATCTTCCCCACCCCCTAGACCTGCTCTGCTCTTCCTCCCATTCTGCCCATCTCAGTGAGTGGCCCGCTCTCCAGTTGCCCACGCCAGCCTTCATCCCTCTCTGCACTCGATCACCAAGCCCTGAAGTCCTACCTAGTCACCTCCCCCAGTACTCTGCAACCCCGCCGGGTTTTCCCTAACTCAGGTCTCCCTCATCTCCTGCTGGTCAGTGCTCTGGCCTCCTCTGGGGTCTCTGCCCTCACTCATCCCCTGATCCATTTCCCACGCTGCACTAGAAGAATTTTTTTTTTTAATCAAAACTGATGATATCATTTCTCTGACTGAATCCCTTCAACAGCTTCCCATCACCCTTATATAGTTTAAACTCTCTCACCTTACCTCCTGCTGCCTCCCCTCTCCTTCCACCCCTAAACATGCATCCCAGTCACCCTAACATCCTTCAGCTCCTCTAAAACTCTCCTTCCCCACTTCCACAGCCTCACCCTTCACTTGCCTCAGTTCAGAACACTCCTCCCTTCCATGACCTTTCAGCTCAGCTTCCTCTTACTCACTGGTCAAGGATTTGTCCAGAGCAAGGGCAGCAAGGTTTTCTGTGAAGAACTAGATGCAATCATTTTAGTTTTGTGGACCACGGACAATATACAACAATCTTGGTTGTATAGTCTTCTTTTTTGAAAATTACATCCTTTTAAAAATAGAAAGGACGTTTGCTCCTTGGAAGGAAAGTTATGACCAACCTAGACAGCATATTAAAAAGCAGAGACATTACTTTGCCAGCAAAGGCCCATCTAGTCAAAGCTATGGTTTTTCCAGTAGTCAAGTATGGATGTGGGAGTTGGACTATAAACAAAGCTGAGTGCAGAAGAACTGATGCTTTTGAACTGTGGTGTTGGAGAAGACTCTTGAGAATTCTTTGGACTGCAAGGAGATCCAACCAGTCAATCCTAAAGGAGATCAGTCCTGAGTATTCATTGGAAGGACTGACGCTGAAGCTGAAACTCCAATACTTTGGCCACCTGATGTGAAGAACTGACTCATTGGAAAAGACCCTGATGCTGGGAAAGAGCGAAGGCGGGAGGAAAAGGGGACGACAGAGGATGAGCTGGTTGGATGGCGTCAATGAACATGAGTTTGAGTGAACTCTGGGAGTTGGTGATGGGCAGGAAGGCCTGGCGTACTGCAGTCCACGGGGTCACAAAGAGTCAGACATGACTGAGTGACTGAACTGAACTGAAAAATAGAAAAGCCACTCTTCGCTCACAGGCTGTACAGAAACAGGCCGTGGACTAGACTGGGCCCATGGGCTGTGGTTGGCTGACCTCTGGCTAAGACATCACTTCCTTCCTGAAGATTTCCAAGCCTGATGGACCCTGAGCGGATGTAGGTGCCTTAGGTATATTCCCACAATACTCTGCACTTGCTGCACTGTGACAGAGACCATCAGGCGTCCACCAGAATCCACACTCTCCTCCTCTTCCTGGGCCCCAAGCCCTCCTCACTGTGGGGTGTTGGTCTAGTGATGGAGGTCCAGCCAGTGAAATAAGAGAGGTGATGTATGTCACTTCCAGGACTGGTCCATCAACCCTGCCCCATGGGCACTGCTCCAGGGTTTAAGCCATCCGGCTGACTGGGGAGGGAGAAGACCCACAGGGTGACCTTGGATGTCAGAGAATGAAGTTGGCAGAGTCATTCTCAGCCTGGCTCTCAGAGTGACTGCACCTGGAGCAATCTCCACTATCCCCCTACACACACACACACACACACCCTAAGACCTGGAATCACGGTGAATTACTATATGGGCAAGAGGAACTAATTTCCACTGTGTTGAGCCATTACTTGTGTGGTCCTACTTGTCACTGCAGCCTGGT
This sequence comes from Bison bison bison, assembly GCF_000754665.1. Taxonomy (NCBI): domain Eukaryota; kingdom Metazoa; phylum Chordata; class Mammalia; order Artiodactyla; family Bovidae; genus Bison; species Bison bison. The sequence goes on from NW_011494811.1 coordinate 1,822,813, forward strand.
ATATCCCAATACACCCTCATGGCGCTCACCACAGTGTATGTAAACGCTTTAGCATCTGCCTCTTCAATAGACTGTGGAAGGATAGGAAACTTACCCTTCCATTCCTCCACTGTGTCAGGTGTCTAGTGCAAAGCACGGTGCACTCCCAGTAAGTAGTCAAATAAACACATACCTGGGAATCTCATCTATTGCAGGGTCGGGGTGTGGGGTTCCCTTGGTCCCCTCCCTCCAGGAGGGGCAAGTCCTGGAGGGCCAGGAGCACAGGCGATCACTCACCTTCTTTGCTAACACCCAGGCAGCCCTTCAGCTCGGGCAGTGAGATGACCTTGTCCTTGTTCAGGTCACAGTAGTCAGTAAAACGCCGGGCACATTTCTTGGGCTTGGCTTTCTTCTTTACATAGCGCTTGAAGGGCTTCATCTCGCGCTTGTTGATGTCGCTGCTGCTGTTGCTGTCCAGCTGGCTGAAATACCAGTGCACCACGCGCTCCTCCAGGGTGTGGCTGGGGTCTGGCTCCGAGAACCTGGGCCACGGGCAGACACCCACCCCCAAGCCCCGCTCAGGATCCTGCAGGAACCACCAGTCCCACCACAAGCCTCTCCCACATGCTAAGAAGCCAAGGGTTGCCGGCAGCCAGGTAGAAATGGCTCCTCCAAGCCCAAACCCTCCCTGCCCTGCTCAGCCTGCAGCAGAATCATGTCACCCTTTCCAACTTGAGCCTCCAGCCCAGACAGTTCATTTCTGGGGGATCCCCAACTAGGTGAACCCGCCACACCCTGCACCATAGCTAGGGATGTTCTCGTGCAAGAGGGATGCTCAGGACATATGGACTGGATTTCATCCACCTGAGAAAACCACAGGGATCCAAACTGTTCTTCTCCTAGCCTAGTATGGCTGACGCACAAACTGCCATCACACATGAACTTGACACCCAAATGAGTGTGACTATGAAGGGAGCTTGGAGCCTGTACCACGTAATCAGCGTCCAGGCTGGGTCCCAGGAGGGCTTCCAAAGCAGCAGGAGCAGCCCCTGGCTTCAAACTGTTGTCTTGGCAAGACAGAGTCAGAAAGAGTGAAACCAGGCAGCAACAAGTCAACGTGAAGTGTGAAGTTCCCGTGGGCCATCGCTGTCGGATACCAAGTGTGGTAGGAATTGAGAGAAGGAGGCAATTGAGACGGACACAAAGAGAGGTTCTATCGCTGGTGAGTCCTGATCTACTAACGGTGAGTCTCTCCATACAGAGGTCTTAAGAGAGGGCAGACCCAGGAAACCACATGTTAACTCCAACACCTGGGGAATTCTGCTAAGAAGCAGAGTAACCTAGAGTAACCAAGAAAGCTTTCTGGGGGTCGAGATGCATGGTGGTGACTGCATCTAACACGCCCCTGATTGTAACATGACAAGAGCAACGGCCACACGTGTAACATACACAAGGTCTACCCATTCATTTTACTTACTCATGCCTCAAATTTTTCCCCAAAAGGATTCAGGGTGCTAGGTTATACTGAAAACTTTAAAAGCCAATGATGAGTCTGTTCTAGAGCGGGTGACTGGCCAGGAGAACGGAGCCACACGAGTCCCATGGCTCCTGCTGCCAGGGTTGGCACGGAGTGCCAACCTTGTGTTTAAAGCCCTGGGTAACCTTCCCTCAGTTGGGGGACTGAGGCTGAGGTTGGCCCATCGTCTGCAGGGAACCAGACAGACTACACCAGGGGTCCTACAGCAGGGATTCAGGACCTGCCAGCACACTCTGAAGCTGTACCTAGCAAGAAAAATATTCAAGGCACTTGCCAATGCCTTGGGGTTCTTCTCTGGAATTTGCCGAGGTTTCCAGGAGGGAAGGGACAACCCTGACCCCTCCTCTATGAATGAGCCGGCAAACTCCCTCCCCCGCCATCCCCCAAGTGACCTCACCATTTAGGGAAAAAGAAGTTTCATTACCAAAAAAAGCCAGGCGTCCCTGCTGAATGCCCATTCCTAATTAAGTGTATTATGGTCTTGGGCAGGCCCCACTGGGCACCCTGGGCCAGGTCCAAGACAGCACAGTAAGTAGATCAGCCAGCAGGACCTCATCCTGACATGTCTGGAGCAGGGAGTACCTGAGGAAGGTGTGAGGGACTGTCTGCTTCTAGCTCTTGGGGAATCTGCTAGGTTCGTCATAGAAACCAGGCTTGGAACGGCTTGCAAACAGGCAGGGCTCAGACTGTTGTCTCTGCCAGTGCATGGCATTTTGGTGGTTTTGAGCTTCCTTTATTTTCACTCCAATATTCACTCTCGAGCCTGCGGGGCATATACCAGGAGGGCCCCAGAAACGTCTCTATCAGGATGCTCCTGGAGCAGGAAGGAGAGTGGTCAGCTCCCTTGCAGAGCACCCTGTCTGCCTCCAACTTTCCCCAAATGAGGGAGGACCCAGGCCAGGGAGGAGAGCCAGGACAGGCCCTAGGGGAGGCGCTCCAGTTATTCCCCTCCAAGCTTTCTAAGGCGTCCAGGGGAGGGAGTCAGGGTTTTCCCCCTCAGCCCCTCCCTTGGGGGGCCATGAGCGCCCCTGGCAAAGGCAGCTCTTCCTTTAACCTTTAGGCTCAGCATAGCGTCATGTCTACCTAGAAGCTGGAATAATAAAGCCTCAGTTGCTGAGACGGAAGGGATGAGGTCATCCCACCCAGACGCCCTGCCAGGAGAGGCTCGCTGCCTCCAGCACGTGTTCCTGGGCTCCCGCCTGCCTGCCCGGTTCTCGGCGACTCTGTGACTGGGGGTCCCTGCACCTTCCTTTGGGCTAGTCTGCAGCAAGAAGCGGCTCTTCTCCCCAGGCGACAACCTCTAAGAGTTTCGTCTCAGGTCAGAGAGTGACTGTCACTTGGCTCCTTACTTCTTTTCCCCTCCCTTCTCCATCTCCCTGGTCTGGAGAGCCAAGTTTCTGCCCTCCTCACTCCCAGCAGGACCTCCCAGCCTGGAGCAGCCACAACTTCGGACAGCTACACCCCTGCATGTCCCACCCCCAGCCTCCACTGAGGACACTTGGCCCAGGAGAGGTGCTCCGGGGGCCCTCCATGCCTGCCTCTGGCTCCCAGAGCTCTGCTGCAACCCACAGGCTGCCTCTTCCCTCCCTTCTCCCCAGCCTGTGCGAGGCTCTCTGCTTCTGAACTCCTCTGACTTCCAGAACCCATGCTGCATCCTCCCCCGGACAACAGGGCCCAGCTCTACACGTATAGCTGGGCAGCGCTAGGGTCCTGCTTTGGAATCCAACCTTTTGTCTAGGCCGAGCTCCAAGTACATTTAAGGCAAGAATTTCTTAGCCTGGGGGAGATCATGGACCCTTAGAGAACACAAACAAAGCCACAGTCCCTCTCTCTAAAATGCACGTGCACCCAGAACGCCGCGGATTTTAGGGGTTTAATAGATGCTCCAAACGTCATTCAACTTAAGAACCCTCGTCTAGAGGGAAAGAGACTCCAGACATGGCCCTAGAAGAATAAGTATGCACCTTCTGGGAGAAGATGGGATGAGACAAAAAAACAGCACTTGGAAGGAGCCTGGGAGTAGTTTTCATGTTTCCAGCAAAGCATAACGAAAAAAAAAAAAAAAAAAAGAAAGAAAGAAAACTACCAAAGGCATCTGGCTCAAAGCTCTGAAAGTGAGGTTTCTGGCTTCACAGCAGCTTTAAGTCCCCAAACTACCATACTTCATACAAGAACTAGTTAAGAGTGAGACTTATCACGAGTCCTGATTTAGCCAAACCGGCAGTGGGCATGTGTGAAAGATGGGCACCTCCGTTAACAGAGGAGAGGCTGGGATTTTCCCAGGGGAGCGTGGGGGTGGGGCAAGATGGCCTCCTCCAGAGGCCCCAGGAATCTCTCAACAGTCTTTGCTGGAGTCCTTCCCATCACAGCTAGGCTCCCCACTATTTACCACTGACCTCAAAGCCACATCCCACTGATCCCTCCAGCTCTTGCAGCTTTCTAGCAGAATCCTTTAAAAACACAGGCTACTTGCACTCCCAGTTCCAGGGTTACACTGACATGGACTCCAAACTCTCCTGTACACGTGCACACAGAAACCCCGCTGGGGTCATCAAAGCTACTCATCGGGCAAGGGCTGAGGACCCAACATTAGAGCCAATAATGGCTCCTTAGGTCACCTAACAGTGACACCCAGGTCCTTGCTATGGGCCTCCCTACAGGTAAAAGTCCACTTCTATTAAAAGGGCTCCTTGGGTGTGCAGAGGATCGAAGTTTTCTCCGGTATGGCATGAAGAGCCAGTAAAATGTTGGTGTCAGCCCTGCCTCTGGGCTTTTTTGGTAGCCGTCCTCGTGCCTCCCGCCTCCTGGGAGAAGGAAAACCACTAGAACCAGGTCCCTCCCTGGACTGGCCCCACCGAGTCTTCTCCCACACTGAGAAGCGGCAGGTGCCGCCCTTCCCCTGCAGCCCTCACTGCGTCGCTTCTGCAGCCTCAGCCGGGCCAGGCCTTGGCTGCAATGCACAGCTGGAGAGCCAGCCCCATTTACCACAGGGAAACCGGTGCTGGCCGAGATCTTGGGCCCGATTCTGCTGTCCCAAGCAGTTTTAAACAAGGTGAGGTGGGATGGCCTGGAGGCACGAGCCAAGCCAAGCAGACCAACGGAGCCCCATCTGGAATCGGGTCCAGGCCCCACCAGCTGTGCGGGCGGGTGGGGCTGGGAAATGCCAAGTCAGCCACATTCTCAGCCTCTTCCTTGCAAGACCATCAACAAGTAACCACACTGGGCGGGAAGGAGGAAGCCTCAAGACAAAGGGCCTCTCCTTTCAGGACCACGTGAGGGTCTGGGAGGCTCATGCAGCTCAGCCCACCTCCTCTTGATGTTGGCTTTTTCTAGGAAGGCTGATCTATGGGGTAGGGGGAGGAGGGCTCTGCTTCTTGCCAGAGGAAGGACCAAAAGCATAGTTCAATGATCCATCAACCCTTCACTGAGAAAAGCTATCATCTAGTGATACGTGTGGGCTTCACCTGTGGCTCAGGGGTAAAGAATCCACCTGCAATGCAGGTGTTGCATCAGATGTGAGTTCGATCCCTGGGTTGGGAAGATCCCCTGGAGGAGGGCATGGCAACCCACTCCAGTATTCCTGCCTGGAGGATCCTATGGACAGAGGAGCCTGGGAGGCTACACAGTCCATGGGGTCGCCAAGAGTCAGACACACATGCAATGCAATTTGCTCCCTCTCAGGCTCTGGCCACAGATGTTTCCATGGGTACCCCTTTCACTTGGCCTATTTTTAAATTTGGGCCACAGTGCTTCCCCCATAAATCAAGCTAGATGCCAGAAAAGGAAGTAGACATCTCTCTCTTCCACTCCCTACATCCGATGTGTCTTCAAATCCTATTGATTTCATTACTTGAACTTCAGTAGATGATCCTACCCCCCACATCTGTAATCCACGCTCTCATCACCTTTCACTCAGATGATGCTGTAACCTTCCTGCCCCATCCAACACCCCTCCCGTCCAGCTCCCATAGGAATGCCTATCTAACTCCATGACTCCCTGCAGCCTCTCTGGCATGGATCACAAGGTCCACCAGGGTCTGGGCTCTGCCCAACTCTACAGCCTCATCTCCTACAACCTGCCTCCCAAGCCTAAAACTCTGCTCATGATTCCTTCCACAGACCCTATGTGTGTGTGTGTGTGTGTGTGTGTGTGTGTGTGTGTTAGTTGCTCACTTGCGTCCAAGTCTTTGTGACTCTATGGACTGTAACCCACCAGGTTCCTCTGTCCATGGGATTTTCCAGGTAAGAATACTGGAGTGGGTTGCCATTCCCTTCTGCAGGGGATCTTCCTGACCCAGGGATCGAACCTGGGTCTCCTGCATTGCAGGCAGATTCTTTACCATCTGAGCCACCAGGGAAGCCCACAGACCCTACCTTGTTCATACCTCACTATCCCAAGGGTCCCTCTGCTGGGAAGTTCTTACTCCTGGTCCATCTAGGTCAGGACGTTGTCTCATTCGTAAGTGAAGATGTGGCTTAAACATCACCTCCTATGGAAAGCCTTCTCTCACGTGCCTTCCTCCAGAGTCCCTGCCTGCACGACTTCATCTGCCTCTGTTATCACACTGGCTTTACAGGGCACTCACCTGACTACACAGCTCTTCTCCCAGGAGCTTCTCCAGCCCAGGAACCAAGTCTGCATCCCTGTATGTCCCCAGAACCCAGCACAGAGCTTACACTGGGTGTGAGATGTAAGAGTTTGTGCAAAGCTAAAATCTCCAAGCCTGACAGGTGGTAGTTTGGGACAAAGACACCCTCTCTTCTACTCAACCCAAACGTCCCCCCGTCCCTTCTTCCCAACGTCACTAAATAAGACTGTTTCCCACTGGCCCCAGCTGGTGTCCAGCTTTACTTGCCAGACCCTGAGAGGATGCAGGAGGGATCAGCTGTGGCTTCCTTGACCTCATGCTTGCAGTCCCAACTCTGCCTGAATTCAGAGCCAAGGCCTAAACCCAGGCAGCCTGGATCCCCTCATTCTCTTCACTGGTCCTGCTCCTCTGCCTTTGCTCTTCTGTCCTAGAAAAGCGCTGACCAGGGGCTGTCCACACAGCGCCCAAGTCCTGTGGGCCCAGCCAGGGCACCATAAAGCTCTGGTGGCAGTGAGCTTCAGGGCTGGGTTTGGCCTCATAGTTAGTCTTGAAGTAGCTGCTGGACCCTCAGACGTGTGCCAAGGAAAAGAGGCCTCACTGAGACATCCCTCTCTGTGCCTGACAGAGATCCATCCATCTACCCACCCATCCTTCTGGCTATTTATTCATTTAACAAATGTTTACGGAGCACCTACTGTATGCCAGGCACTTTTCTGAGTTCCAGGAATAAGCAGGGAAGAAGGTGAAAAATGTTCCTTTTCTCACCGAACTTCCATTTTCATTGGGTGGGGTGAGGCAGATATAAATAAACAAACCAGCAAGACATCATGTAGTGATAAGCACTAGGCTGAAAATTAGAAAGAGGTGTCATGATAGAAGGTGACAGGGCTGTTCCTTTCGTTCGGATGGCCGCTGAGAAGGTGCTACTTAAATGGGGCAAGTCACGGGAAGATAAGGGACTCACATTCCAGCCTGAGGAAGCAGCTGGCATTGGAGGCCCTGGGGTGGTGAGAGCTTGGCCTGTTTGAGCACCTGAGAAGGACCAGCGGCAGCTGGCATGTAATGATGGGAGGTAGTGGCATACGAAAGGAGGGTGAGCGCCATCAAGACCATCCTTCAGAGCCAATTCACGGTCAGAGTTAGGGCTTGATTTTCCTAAACATTGGGTAGACATCAAAGTTCACTCAGGTTTTTCCGTAACAAATTATGGAAAAACCCGAATGAATTTTTTTGCCAACCCAATATAATAGAGAGATCTGAGAGGGATTTAAATGCAGTAAAACCAGTAACCCTGACCAACTACCCCCCTGTGTAACCACTCCTCTCTCCTTTTCCCCCCCAGGCCCACCCCGACTCCCTTGATCTCTAAACTACTTCTCGATTCATCTTGTCTGTCTTTTGATTACAAGTATAGCCTCCAGGTAACACAATTACCAAATGCAGTTCAAACCTCTCATTCTCATCAGAACCAAACACGGTCAAGTTCATATGAGCTTAAAATGAAAAACATGTTTAGGAAAGAATATTAAAAAAAATTTTTTTTTTCTTCCAACTCTCATTATACCTAAAAGAGAGTTTTTTGGAAAGAAAAAGAAAATCACTTCCCTAAGGACATACTAGGATTAAAAGCATTTATAAACTTCTTAGTTTTTATTTTCTGTAAAAATGTCCTCCCCTGCAATTTGAGGGCAGAGCGTCCATCTGAACTTGGTCTGGCAGCAGGCCTGCCTGTGCTTTTGACCCCCTGGCCCAGGACCCAGCTGGGCTCTGCTTTCCCCGTCACTGAAGCCTGCCTGGATCTGAGGCCAGGCAAGGCTCAAGGGCTGGCCTCCTGCAGAAGCAAACAGGATGGAAGGTGAAGTGCTATCTCCTTAGGACCCAAGTACAAGCACAAGGCAGGCTCCCTGAGGGGTGGGTCAGAGCCAGCAGCCCAGAAGAGTTGTGAGTAGAGAGGATCCAGATTTTGGATTTTTAGGGCCATGTCCCCTCCTTGTTTCTTTAGTCTCTCTCTTCTAAAAAAACATAAATAGCTCATACTCATTTTTGCATGAAACAACAGGTATGTTTTCACATTCCAATCATGAAAAGCAAAAAGGTATACAATCCTGAATGCTGCTACTGCTACTGCTAAGTCGCTTCAGTAGTGTCCGACTCTGTGTGACCCCATAGACGGCAGCCCACCAGGCTCCCCCATCCCTGGGATTCTCCGGGCAAGAACTCTGGAGTGGGTTGCCATTTCCTCCTCCAATGCATGAAAGTGAAAAGTGAAAGTGAAGTCGCTCAGTCGTGTCCGACTTGTAGCGATCCCATGGACTTCAGCCTACCAGGCTCCTCCGTCCATGGGATTTTCCAGGCAAGAGTACTGCAGTGGGGTACCATTGCCTTCTCCGTAATCCTGAATACACCTGTTCATAATTTCCCGTCCCTCTTCCTGGAGATGAGGACACAGCTCTCTCTGTCTTAGACCTCCAGTGGCTGAGCACTACCTCTGGGCAGTTCCCATCTGCCGACCTGTCAGACACTGTCTCCATCTGCCCTGCTCCTCCTGCTGCTGGGGAGGCCTGGCCCCATTCACAGGGTGAGCAAAACAAACCAGCCTCAGGGCTCACAGGACCACGGAGTAGCTGAGGGCAAGCAACCCCAGACAGGGGGTTTCCTAGAGTGGCAATCCATGAGGCAGTCTCTGCACTCATCATGATGGGACATAATGGTTTTTACCAAAGGCCACTCACTGTATGAGCCCATCTATATAAAATGTCCAGAGTAGGCAAATCCATAGAGACAAAAGTTAATTAGCAGCAGTAGTAGTAGTCTGTGGGAGGGCCACTGAGGAGTGACTGTTAATGGGTACAGAGTTTCTTTGGGGGTTGATGAAAATGTTGTGGAATTTTGGCTAGTGGTAACTGTACCACTTTGTGAATATAATGAAAACAGTTGCACGCTTAAAAAAAAAAACTGGGGGGCCACTGCCCTCGTCTGCCTTGGGACACAGAAGTGCTGACAGCTGTGCTGGGAGTCCTGGTTCCCACCCTAGATACATGCCCTGTGGTCACGCTGATCGCCGCTGAGGCAGTCAGCCTTCCGCCGGCCTGGGGCCTGGGCCGGTCTCATGGTGGCACTCCTTGCCTGTTGACAGTTCTGCCTCTGAGCAGGTGCGGAGGAATCAGCCCTCCCTCCTTGGTGAACCCCACAAGCTCAGAGTCAGGCTGCCCACTCCTGCCAAGCACATGGTAGCTCCTGTTCAGGGACCTGAACACCACTCAGCTCTGCCGAGCCTCACCCTCTGGCTTCATAATGGGAAGCACATCGCATGGGCCCTTTGGGACTTGGTCCCCACCTCCTTCTCTGCGTCATCTGCCACCTCTGTCATCTTCTCCATCCTCTCCTCTCCTCTTCCATCCACCCCAGCCCAGCCATACTGAACTATGGCCATGCACTTGCCTGGGGTCACAATGTTCTTTCTTTTTCTCCTAGAATGGCTTTCCTTCTTTTACTAGCTAAGTCCTACCTGTCCTTCAAAATCCAGTTCAGGTATCACCTCCTCCTGGAAGCCTTCTCTGATTCCTCCAGACTGAATGAGCAAACCCTTCTCTGTTCTTTTACCTCTTATCTAGCACTTACCACAGTTTGCATCTGTCCACAGCCTAGTATTCTCACTGCTGCTGCTGCTGCTGCTAAGTTGCTTCAGTCGTGTCCGACTCTGTGCGACCCCACAGACAGCAGCCCACCAGGCTCCCCCGTCCCTGGGATTCTCCAGGCAAGAACACTGGAGTGGGTTGCCATTGCCTTCTCACTAGGTGCCTTCTTTGAAGATAAGGACATGCCTCACATTCCTGGATTCCCAATCCCTAGCCCAGGGCTTGCTGTGCTGTGCATGTTCAATAGGTCTGAGCATGCATGCTCCAACCGACCCAATGGGCCCAAATCAGTGAGCGCTGGTGATGCTGGTTGTTAAGGAGCAGGTGGATTTCAGCCCTGTGTCAAGACTGCCTTGGTCAGCATATCAGCTCCTGATTTAGGTAGGGTCTGGCTATGGTAGTGTCCAATCCCAACACTCGGAGCCCCTTGGGATTCTCAGGCATGTGGCTCCTGCCTCCTCAGAAGACAAAACCACCAAGTGCTCCAGACTTCCTCCTTGCTGTCCCCATCACATGCCCACCCCACTTCCTGCCGTTCTGGACTCACCCTAAGGCATACACTGCTGAGACTAAAGTGCTGGAAGTCTCCAGACACTCCTGGTGCGTGGCATGCTAAGTGGCTCCAGTCATGTCCGACTCTTTGGAACCCCGTGGACTGTAGCCTGCCAGGCTCCTCTGTCCACGGAATTTTCCAGGCAAGACTACTGGAGTGGGTTGCCATTCTCTTCTCCAGAGAATCTTCCTGATGGATTGATCGAACCCATGCCTCTTATGTCTCCTGCATTGGCAGGCAGATTCTTTACCACTAGCACCACCTAGGAAGTCCCAGACACTCCTGGACTTACCTGTAATCAGGTAACTACAAGCTAGAGAAAAGCAACTCCCAAGGACTGGAAAGGGGAGAGGGGTGGTGAGATTTTTGGCAGAATGTTGGACAAAGTCACAGCTACATGGTTTCAGGAAAAGGATCAACTTCCAGCCCTTGCGCTACCCAAGCCCTCCCCAATCTCTCGGCGTCCTGTAGCATCTAAAAGATCAGGGGCCTTGAGGTCCCACTGGGCCTGAGTCCTGCTCAAACTCTCACCTCCCACCTCCAGTGGGCGCTGCTGAGTTAATGGCCTGCACCATGTCAGTGGTGAGGGCATCCAGTAGGCTGGTGATAAATTCCAGTTTCTTCCCTTCTGGACAGCCTGAAAGACAAAGTGAGATCTGAAGGCACGTGCCAGGTAAATGATCAAGTAAACCAGCTTCCTCCACTACCACTGTTTCTTCAACTTCTCCAAGTCCTTCTTGTCCAGCCAAATCCACTTTGGGAATTGTCCACAGCTCAAACGCTGTCTCCAGGGTTACAGGCGGATTCTTTACCAGCTGAGCCAGGGAAGCCCCAGATGATTCTCATAAACCTCCAGAGTTCCTCTCCCCACAGCCCACAAGGGACCATCAGACCACGTGGACAATAAAGCTTTCAGCGTTCTTCCATTCCACAAATTTTTGCTGAGTATCAACTCAGGCACTATGGTATATGTTAGGAATATACTAGACAGCACTCTTCTCCTCATAAAGTCCATAGTCTGCTGGGAAACTCAAGTGATACAGTGAGACCAGGCCACTCCAGAGGTGAGGACCAGGTGGTAAAAGGGCATTAGGAATGCAAGAAATCCAAGGTCAAAGTTGACTCAACGGACCTACCAGTTTACCTATCCAAGAACCTCTTCCTTTTTTTACATCTCTCCTCAGCCAGCTTAGATTATAATGATCAACCCTCCCTTAGAAGTACTCTCAAATCCTTTGTTTATTCCTCGTGGTGGGACTCCAGCAAAACCCCAAGCATGGATGAACCTTCGCACAGATATGCCTTCTCCAAATCCACACCCCCAGAGCTGCATGTTGCTGGTGTAAACACCACCACACCACTGGAGAGATGGTTTTCCTGTAAATTCATGACTGCCGGCCCCAAACAGTCCCTCAGCACTACCTACAATTCTCCTCTCTGCAGCAACCATTTCATTCTCCTCTCTCTGCAGTTCCCCCGGGTCTCTGGTTAAATGCCACTTTCTCAGTGAAGCCACGGATTTCTTCCTGTCCTTCTCCCAGCACCTCACTCTTTCCCTTTAGAGTACCTGTCACCATCTTCATGTGTTTGTATTCGTTTATTTGTGTACTCTGTCTCCCACACTACATAAGCTTCACTTCCGTTTTGATTACTAGACATACCCAGCGCCTGGCACACAGTGAAATCTCAGTTCACATTTGTTGAAGGGATGGCTAGACAGAGGGATCCTGGTCTCTACGACTCTGTTCTCATGACAGAGTGATTTCTACAAACCTCACTTGGGAACCCCCGGACTTTCAAGAGCCTGTTTTCAGTTCTCCTTTGGAGTCTTGATGGGAACAGTGGGAGCTCCCATCAGCACTGACCTGATTAAAACTACAGTGTTTCGAGACATCAATATTTAGTAATCATATTGTAACTCACGGGCAGAGAACCCGGTAGATAAGGGAAACCCAGCCCAGCAGCCCTTCAGAGGCCCTGGCCCCTGCCTATGCCTCTTGTGCCATACTCCAGGGACAGTTCTGGGCCACCAAGGGTCATTGCAAAGGCACTCTACAGGGTTGGCAACGGACACTACCACACCCTGCAGGAAAGCCTGTTCTGAGAGTTAGCTTCTCTTTGCAGCCCTGGAGAAAAGGGTCCACAGTCCCCAGATCACTGTCCCAATCACCCTGCTGCTGCTGCTGCTGCTGCTAAGTCACATCAGTCATGTCCAACTCTGTGCAACCCCATAGACAGAATCCCATCAAGCTCCTCTGTCCCTGGGATTCTCCAGGCAAGAATACTGGAGTCGGTTGCCATTTCCTTCTCCACCCAATCACCCTAGGTTAGAGAAAAAACTGGAGCATTTTTTGAGGGTAGGATTTTAAGCCAACACATGTGCGTGCTAAGTCGCTTCAGTTGTGTCCTACTCTTTGCAACCCTATGAACCATAGCCAGGCTCTTCTGTCTGCGGGATTCTCCAGGCAAGAATACTGGAGTGTGTTGCCATGGCCTCCTCCAGGGGATCTTCCTGATCCATGGGACTGAACCCACGTTCCTTAATGTTCTTTACTATGAGGGCCATCTGGGAAGCCCTTTAAGCCAAGGACTACATTTTAAAGATGAAAAAGGGAAGAGTGAGGAGGAGAAACCATGTGTTTAAGGCTTCGGGACTAATTAGGGACACATACCAGACTGGATGCTGATCCTGTGGCTCCTGCCATGCCCCTGCCCACTGTCTGTCCCCACCCCAGCTTACAGATGAGGAAACAGACCCAGAGGTGGGCGCTGCTTCTGCACGATGAGGGGGCGGCGGGACAGGAAGGGGTGAGGATGTCAGCAAGAGGCAGTGTCGTCTCCTACCTGGCAGCTCCCTGTCCTTGAAGGGGTCCTCCACCTCCGCACTCTTAGCCCTGGCATCACTCTCACAACTGGGCATCACGTAGCTGAGAAGAGAGACAGGCAGGGGGTAAGGAGGGGCTGGAACCTGAGCCGACTTCAGCCCTCCCACTAGCAAAGATCTGTGTGGTCTCTAAGCCTAGAGCACCCGGAGCTGGTGGAAAAACATCTCCCACACTGTCCATTAGCTACAGGGCAATCCCAGCATCAGCGTCCCCACAGAGACACGTTCAGGCATGTTGCCACATGGTCTCAGCTACTCAAGTAGAGTGGTGCCCCTTACGTCTGCACACAGGATCTTTCTGACCCATGGCACCTAGAGACTCAGGCAGGGCAATAACCTGCCTGAGTGAACTGAGGTTCACAGAGATTACCTCCTTTCCCCAAGGCCACCCAGCTAGAAAAGGCCAGCCCTGTGACCAGAATCCAAGATCCAGGTCTTTCCACCAGTACCTCTTCTGCCCATGAGCAGAGATGCTGCTCCCCGAGTGTCTCAATTCCCACCCGGCCAGGACAATAAATCCAGGAGATGCGAGGCGCCAGCCTAACAGGAAGCTGGTTCTCCTGCCCCAGGGTCCATCTGAAGGGCAGGACGGGCTCCAGGGGCTTACCGTGTGGAGGTCCCCGGCAGCGGACGCCCAGTGTCCACCAGCACACACCAGCAGTAGCCAGTGGACTGGTGGCACTGCACTGGTTTATAGAGCCCCCCAGGAGCACACTCGGGGATCACAATGCCCTCGCGGGGGTTCTGCCGGGCCTCTTCCAGGGCGCTCTGCCTCTCCTGGTCACACGAGTGAACTTTCTCTGCAAGAAAAGACACAGCCCGTGGTGACTTCCCAATCCTATGCTTTCCCTGTCAGGACCCGGCCTGGCCCCCAGGAACTGATGATGGCTGACTGGTGAATCACCAAGGGGTGCGGGGTCCCCACGCCAGCCCTGAGTGAGGAGCTGGAGGCTCAGAGCACCTCACTCTGGCCCTTGCATGGCCAGGCTGCAGTAGCATTCACGCTGGGAGGCAGGGCTACTCCTCATCAGAGCTGCAGTTGGCCTGGGAGTGGAATCTCCTGTTTTCAGAACAGTCCCTGCTCATGTCTCCTAGCTCCAGCCCTGCAAGCTGACAGCTGAGGCAGGAATGCCTTTGTGTGTGGACACTGTCCCAAACCCAGACCCCATAGGACAGGGCCACAGTCACCGTCCTCAGGGTGGGAAGATGCTCTGATGCCTGGCACCCAAGAGAAGCAGAAACAAGGCCCAAACCCACTCCTTCCAGGGCTCCATCAGAGGCGGACAAAGTAGGCTGAATGGAGCTGAGTTGATTACACAACACTGCTTCCATTACACAACACACCTTCCCACAGGAAGGTGTCTGTACTCAGCGGCCTCAGAAACCATGCCAGTGTGTCTGAACAGCCAAACCTAGTTTTCCCAGAGTCAAGCCCAGCTTGAGGCACCCCAAGGTGCCCTGCGCCCCGGGGGCTTTAGTACCCCACCGCCCCTAACCAGTCAACCTGCCCAACTTCCCCTTCTTGTTTTTTTGTTGATACTCTGTGGGGCTTTGGGTTCTTTTTTTTAGTTATTAAAAATAAATAGCATTGGGTTTCTTTTCTCATTATAAAGAAATATTTGAAGAATCACTAATCCCACCAAAGTTAAGTTCTACCTACCCTGGATCTTTTCTTTTGCATGTACACATATGCAAATACATATGCACACACGAGGTTGTTTTTTTAAAAAAACAATAAAAGGGACCATATCATAAACTTGTACCACTGTTTTTGATCTACTTATTTCTCTTTTTATTCATTTACTTTATCATCACTTTCTCTCATGAACAGTAATCCACAACTTTCCTCGTGAAGAATGTGACAGGAATCACCTTGGGTATCCCGTGACTTTTTCACAGTGTGTTACAAAAGTACCACTCGGAGAGCCAGGAATTTGGCATCAGCAATGTGGAGATTCATCCTGCTCACTGAACAAACAGATGAAAATAACAGAAGCTAAACTCTGATGGAGCCAAAGCCTTTGAAATAATGGCTCTGTTAATGATACACATATGAACCAGACAGATGTTGAAGCAGACTGTAGGTGTGCAGAGATGCAATGCTGTCTTAGAGGAAAGTCAGATGATGGGGAAATGATTTCTGGTCTCCTAAAAAAAATGCTGAAAAATTCTCATTGCAGAGTGAGGGAATATTTCCTTAAGGGCATAAAAATATTGGATGGTATATATATATAGCATATTTGCTATTAAAATATAATTCTGATATGGAAAATGAAAAAAAAAGGAATTACTGTTTTCATAATGCAAACATAGCAAAATTGAACAGAATCTCCTTGGCTAGATGAACAGGAGTTTAGAACAGTTGACAGACAATAGACTTATGATTCTAAACCAAGTTATAACTACCACCAGAACTGCCCCTAGAGCCAGCTTAGGGAAGAGACAGAAACTGCTGGACAGAGGGGGCCTTTGGGGAGACCTGGCCTGAAGACCCAGAATTTTGAATCGGGCCCCTGGCTAGGATGGAGCCTGGCACCTTCCAAAGGATTACACAAGAGTGTTTCAATAGCTCTCCCAACCCCAAGTGGGTAACTTTATTTTCCTACCTCGTATTTCATGCCACAAAAAAAAAAGTGACAGATGAGCAAAACCAAAAGAAAACAGCTTTTTACTGGCCCCGCGTTCATGTAACAACCTCTGACAGAGACTTTAAATTATAAGATCCTCCAGGCCAACATTCTAAAGCCGTAAATCAGATGGAAGGCGAGATGTGAACAGAGGTGGAGAAAGCTTCCCTGGGGACAGAGCAAATGATGGGCCTGACTTCACACCGTCGGGGATCCTGAGACTGCAGGGATGTGGAGAGGAGCCAGGCGAGGAGAGGTGGGAACCCGTAGTCTGGGGGCTGTCGACAGATTTCTGGACGTCCTTGAAGGCTGTTCTGAGATGTTTGCAGCCCGCTTCCATAGAGGCTGCACGGAGTTCCACGGAGAATAAAACCATACAAATGATGACGCGAGCTAACTTGGAAAAACTAGGGGGCTAGCAGTGGAATTTGAGAAAAGGCTAAACGCAGGGTTTATTACTTTTTTCTTTGTTTGCTTGCTTGCTTATTACTTTATGATGATCTCTGCAAGTCCAAGTGCTTCTCTAAGAAAGAGGCAGGAAAGGTTTATAATCATAGTACTAACCATTTGCAAAGAAAACACAGAGAGTTTGTCTTCCAACAGAGAGAAAATCTCTCCTAAAATCCTCTTTATACTAATGATAGTCAAAGCAAATATTCACTGAGAAGCATGCGCCAGGCAGTAGAATAAGGACTTCACTTGCCTAATCTCTTCGTCCCTGTGAAGTAGGTGCTGCTATTAAGCCCATTTTATTTTGTAAAAAATATGTATTTATTTATTTAGCTGTGTTGGGTCTTAGCTGTGGCGCATGGGCTGTGATGCATGGGCTTAGTTGCCCTGTGGCATCTTAGTTCCTCGACCAGGGATCTAACCCATGTCCCCCACATTGGAAGACAGATTCTTAACCACTGGAACACCAGGGAAGTCCCTTTGCCACTTTATAGACCAGGAGACATTCATGAATTTTCCCAAGTTCACTCAGCCAGGCAAGAGGAGAGCTGAGGCTCTGGTCAAGGGCTCTGACAATCAAGCCTGTCTTGCTGAACTCTAGACAGAGATTGTTGCCTCTAATCATTTGCTTTTAGGGGGAAGTACATTTATTTTTATGGTGTGAAGATTTTCCAGCCAGTCCATTTGCAGACTGCCATAAACGTGCTGCATTCTAAAGCAAATGTGTAAAAACCCATGCTTACCCTTTTGACACAGCACTGTTTCTTCTGAACCAAAAATTTTTCTCCGCTAGAGCGCACCCTGGACCTCATACCCTCATATTTTTCCCTCTTTGCTTCCGAACCGGAACACCTAAAGCCAAATCTGTAACTCACCCACCACTGACAGACAGTAACATGAATAATAATAGCTAACTGCTCTCTGAGTTTTTACTACATGCCCAGCTCAGTAATGGGCACTTTTGTTAACTCAAACTCATCATGAGCCTCTACAATAAGTGTTACTATACTCTAATAATAGTATAGTCACTGAGCAGACTGGCTGTGTGAGTTCCCCAAGGTCAATAATGAGGAAGTGGCAGAGCCTGCATTGTAGCCCAGACAGTCTGTTCCCAGGCCATGGCCTTCATCTTTCTTAAATATCAGCTCTCACTGCCATGGGCTAATCTAATTTTTATTCTAACATATGTTTTTCTTTTACTCGGTATCGTAGACAGTTACAAGATGGTACCAGTGGATTGTACCTCCCTGTATTCACGCCATTGGATAGACCCTCCACGCTGACTCTGATTTGCTTTGACCAGCGGAAGGGACAGGGGTGACAGTATACAGTTTCCAGACCTAGACCTGAAGACTCCTTACAATTTCCACTTGCCCTTTCTTGCAGTCCACCCTGAGACCCGTCCATAAGGAAGCCAGTCCATCCCCCTGGAGGATGAAAGACCACAAGGAAGGGGTCCAACCCACAGCCAGCACCACCCACCAGGTGTAAGGGTGAGGTCATCCTGGACATCCCAGCCCAGGTGACCCTCCAGTCGGACAAGTCCAGGAGTAAGTGCAGCCACGATCCATCAAGGAGCCACCACTAACACCGCAGAAAGAAGAAATTATTTTTGCTGTAAGCCTTTACATTTCTGGGTGGTCTGTTACCCAGCAATAGGTAACTGAAACACTCAGACTTGCTCAACTCTTTATCAAAGTGTGTGTGTGCACGTGCTCAGCTGCTCAGTCATGTCTGACTCTTTGGGACCCCATGGACTGTAGCCTGCCAGGCTCCTCTGTCCACGGGATTCTCCAGGCAAGAATACTGGAGTGGGTTGCCAATACTGGAGTGGGTTGCCATGCCTCCCTCCAGGGGATCTTCCTGACCCAAGGGTCAAACCTGAGTCTCTTGCATCTCCTCTATTGGCAGGCAGATTCTTTACCACTGTGCCATCTGGGAATCCTCTTTATAAAATTATCCCATAAGTATTATATACCCCACAAGTATTGCAGCCCTCTTGGACCCCTCAACCAATCAATCAATCAATTATTCCTTTAGTGCTTCTCCAGAGGTCATGCAAATGCTGATCAGTACATAACGAGAGGCATAAGCTTATTCTGCATCTGAAGACGCAGAAGCCAGCTCCACCCTTAGGGCCATTGCTACCCTCTGCCCTTCTCAATCACTCCCAAACAAATCTTAAAATTGACAGCTGTGAAGAAGTCACCTTCCAGAATGCAAGCCAGGGGATCTATTTCAAGGGTCTGTCCACTGGTTCAGAAAGGAAGCTCCTCAGAAGTTGACACTCGCTGTTCTGAAACATTCAGTCTCTGCTCAGGGAAGTTCAGGGAAAGATGAGACAATTAGAAGGTCCGGCCTGATAACTCTGAGAATGGGCTGGGACATCTGTAAACACTGGGAAGACATAAACATCAGAGGAGAGGGAACAGGCAGGCCTTGTTCAGGGCGACTCGGGAATACCTAACCACACATTCTTGCACTCAAGCACACTCAGCCCTTCTAATCCATTCCGAGACAATGCAGACAACAAGTGAAAGCCGATGTACTCCCCACCTGGCAGTGGGTCATTTCACTCTCACTCACAAACCTCCGGCTGCCTGAGAGAAGAAACACAACAGAGAAGTAGCCCGTGGAAGGAATGAAAACGCGGTCCAACTCTTGCCACCGGAAAGCACACAGCCCTCCCCACCAATCACACAGCAGCGGAGCAAAGCAGGGCTGCGCCTGGGTGGGAGTGGGCAGGGAGGGGGGCCAGGGAGAGAGAAACCAGGCCGAACCAGACAACACAAACCCTGTCTGCAGGCCCAGGGTGCAGATTCTCGGCTGTCCAGCCAAGACGGGAGGAGTGTGGAAAACAGCCCTGTCTGCTACAGCCAGTCCCTGCCTCTGCACCTCTCAATGACCCATGGTAATTAGGAGCAACGGAGAGCATGGACAATTTTAACCCCCAGCTAACTCTCCATCTCGATTTTAGCCCAGTTTATCCTTTGTTTCTGGGAACATTTTCTTCTTTATCATCTGTTTCTTTTTTCTTCTTTACTTAAAAAAAAAATGTCCAACAAACATAAACATGAAAAGATTCAAGTTTCAGGTCCTTGGGCTGGTCTTTCTCTCTGGCTGCTGCATTCCAGAGAACCTGCTGAAGGAAGGAACAGACAGAAAAGCTGGGAGGCTGGGTAACCAAACACCCGAGTGAGCAGGTATTGACGAGCCAGGCATATCTTGAACTCTTCGGAGAAGGAGCTGGGGAGCCATATAGTGATGGAGACCCAGAGGGAGACGGGAGGAGAGAGAAGGCAGAAGTCAGAGAGCATCAGTAGTGGTGGGGGCTCTCCAGAGAAACTGAACCAATAGAAAAAAAGAAAAATATATATATATATTTGGATATGGCTATATATGTGGAGAGAGAGAGATTTATCTCAAAGATTTGGCTCCAAGCTGACAAGCTAGAAATTCAGGTAAGAGTGATGGGGCAGTCTCTAGTTCAACATCAATAGGTAAGGCCAGCAGGCTGGAAATTCAGGCAGGATATCTATGTCACAGTCTGGAGGGAGCATGCCTTCTTTTCCAGGAAATCTCAAGTTTCACTCTTAATGCCTTCAACTGATTGGATGAGGCCCACCCACACCACAGAGGGTCATCTGCTTTACTTCAAGTCAATTGATTATAAAAGTTAATCATGTCTAAAATAATACCTCTGCAGCAACATCCAAACTAGTGTTTGACCAAACTGACTACTGTGGCCTAGTCAAGCTGGCCCCTAAAATTAGTCGACACTGGGTCCCTATGAAAAATGAGACCAAGAACAAAGCCCAGTCTTATAGAAAACCATACACAGAAAAGCTGAGAAGAGTCATGGGTCCCAGAAACATGTATCGGGAAAGATGCCTCAATGAATGATGCAATCTTCCCAGAGAAAGAACCAGAAGCTCTCCTCCGAGGGGAGGAGCAGCTGGGAATTAAAGGCAGCTTTTCAGGCTGACTCAACCAAGCACTACCTATACTGCAGACAGGGCAGTGGGGTGTGGACAGGGCCGACAACAATGTCCTGAGAGAGATCAGTGCTCCTGGGGTCTCAAATCTAATGTGGGATCTGGGGTAACACAGGAGATTGGGGCTCACAGAGAGGATGCAGAGGGGGTCGAGGGACTTCCTGGCCCCCGGGACTGGGTGTGCGCTGGCACCACGGCAGGCTCAGGAAGAGGTCAGAAAAGTCTCATAAGAGGCAGCAAGAAGAAAGAACTAGCCACGAGATCCTGACCTACCCTCATTCTAGGCCTCCTCCATCCCCAGAGCTTTCCCTGGGGGCCCCACCTAGAGCAAGGCCTCCCTCTGCACTCCTCCTGGACTCCTCACCCTGGGCACCGGGACTTAACAAGACTGCAAGGTCCCAAGGGCAAGGGCCCTGTTGCAGCCTTCCTGACCCTTCCCCACATCCAGCCCTGAGCCCCAGCACCTCACTCATAGGAGAACCATGGAGACCCAGGTGTAAAGGATGCTCAGAGTATACAGCCCAAGAACCCTGCTATTGCTTGAATACTTGCTGCGCCATCCCCAGCTGCAGGATTCTGTGCTAGCCTGACACTTCAGAGATGGGCCCTCACCGCTGAGTCATGTGTGTGTGTTGGGGGTGGTGGGGGTTGGGGAGGGATGAGACCACAGAGTCTAGAAAAAGAAAATCTGCCCCTTTGACTCATCCTGGGAAATGCCACACTCAACCCTCAGACCATCCAGCACTAGATTTTCTTAAAAGAAAAATCAATACATGGTACCCGCCTGAAAAACAGGAGCAGTGTATCTATGTTGTAAAAGGAATTGTCCCACTGAGCCAAGAATACCAAGGAAAACAGTAGCATTGTGTCATCTACAATTACCCTGAAACCCTTCAAATACCTCACACCCACCTAGTCTCTTATCAAAAATGAATGAAATGCTGAAGGATAACACAAAATAACAAGCTAAAGTTTTTAACAAGTTAAAAAAAAAAAACCTTTCCTGAAATTCCAGAACATGAAATTCCAGAGGCATAAGAAATTGCATGGCTCCTGCCTCAGGATTCTCTGGGTTGGCACGAGTGGCGTGTGCTCTGGGGAGTTTCACAGAGAATCTGGCCGATGAAGAAACTGCAGGAACAAAAGGAGGGACTGGAAGGACCAGGTTTGAAGGCACTGACTTCCTGTTTCCAAAGAGCCAGTCCTGTGACTGGACATGCGGACTCCAGGGAGGAGATGCTGCAGGATGTATGATCTCGGACAGTTCGCAGGACACCACTGAGCAGCCCTTTCTATTTATTTGGCCACGTGTGTCAGCACCTGTCACCGCTTTTCTATCCTCCCGTCATGCCCAGCAGTGAGCTGTCACTTGGCTGTCATCAATCCCCTAGTCTCAGAGTCATCCAGGGACCCCAAGTAACCCCTGAAGAGGAGGGGAACCCACAGAACTGTTCCTCAGAGCTCCCTCTGGAACAGACAGTGGCCAAGAAAAGGAGAGGTCTTGCCAGGGCAGGGAAGAAGCAGACCCCCTGACAAACAGAACAAAGTCAGCCCTTGAAACTGCTCAGGTGTGTATCAAGCAGGGGTAGATGTAGAGAGAATAGACACAGAATACGCACAGATTTAAAATGGTCACCTCTACCATGGGAATAGGTTTCTCCAAATGACCCTCTAATCAAGGGACGGCAGAGGATTCGATGGTTGGATGGCATCACTGACTCAATGAACATGAATCTGAGCAAACTCTGGGAGATAGTGAAGGACAGGGAAGCCTGGCGTGCTGCAGTCCACAGGGTCACAAAGAGCCAGACGCAACTTAGAGACTGAATAACATGATGCTAAAGCTGAAACTCCAGTACTTTGGCCACCTCATGCGAAGAGTTGACTCATTTGAAAAGACTCTGATGCTGGGAGGGATTAGGGGCAGGAGGAGAAGAGGACGACAGAGGATGAGATGGCTGGATGGCATCACTGACTCGATGGACGTGAGTCTGAGTGAACTCTGGGAGTTGGTGATGGATAGCGAGGATGGGGTCACAAAAGAATCAGACACGACTGAGCAACTGAACTGAACTGAACAACAAAGAGGCCTTGACATGAGAGCTGTTGATGGGTTCGGAGCCCTGGGCAAGGCCCTTATTAGTCTGGGCTCCTTTTTCTCGTTTAGAATGAAGCAGTGGTGGAGTTCCCTGATGGTCCAGTGGTTAAGAATCCAATTGCTAATGCAGGGGTAGTGGGCTTGATCCCTGGTCTGGGAACATTCCATATGTCATGGAGCAACTTGACTTCCAGCAAGATGGAAGAAGCCAATTACAAGCCTGTGTGCTACCACTGCTGAGCCCAGGCACCTAGAGCCCGAGCTCTGCAACAAGAGAAGCCACCATGATGAGAAGCCCATGCACAACAAAGAGTAGCTCCCACTCATCGCAACTAGAAAAAACCTGCCTGCACCAATGAAGACCCAGAGCAGCCAAAAATAAACAAATAATATGAAGACTCTTGAGAGTCCCTTGGACTGTAAGGAGATCAAACCAGTCAATCCTGAAGGAAATCAACCCTACATATTCATTGGAAGGACTGGAGCTGAAGCTGAAGCTGAAGCTCCATTACTTTGGCCACCTGATTTGAAGAGTAGACTCAGTGGAAAAGACCCTGATGCTGGGAAAGATCAAGGGCAGGAGGAGAAGGGGACGACAGGATGAGATGGTTGGATGGCATCACTGACTCGATGGACATGAGTCTGAGCAAACTCCGGGAGATGGTGAAGGACAGGGAAGCTTGGCAGGGTGCAGTCCATGGGGTCGCAAAGGGTCGGAAACAACTGAGCGACTGAACAACAACAATACATCTCTTTAAAAAGGCGAATGCAGCAGGGGTACTAGAGGTGGCCACTGCCATAGCCCACCACCTTACAGCCAGGCCAGAGCTTCCCCACGGCTCCGGGCCTGAGCCAGCTCAGGCTCCCTGACCCCAGGAGAGCCCTAGAACCAGGAAGCAGCTGAGCACGGGGCAAGGCTGCCGTTTTGCCCCATGCCTCGCTCCCCCAACCCCCACTCCTGCCACGGCCATACTGCGTCCAACTGCCTGTGGCTTAGAACCCACCCCCGCCAAACAAAACTAACAATGCCCGCCTCGTGTCCCCGACACACCCACTCACAGGCGTGTGTGCAGTAGGCTCTGTAAATAGGGCCCGGTGCTCGGATGAAGTGCTGTGGGTCAGGAGGCGTAAGGGAAAATTACAAACCAACCAGCCTGTCTAAATAATTTCTCTCTGGGGCACCTAAAATGGGCATACACGGTTCACCGTTGTCTGAAGTCGTACCCTCTGTCTTCCCACACAGACAGACGCTGAGAACTGGAGGAAAACAAGATCTAAATTCTACAGAAGATACTTCTTCTAGGATAGACTATCCCAATATAGCATATAGGCACTTTTTTTAAACTTTTTCCCCAAAGCATCACTGACTCACAGCCACTCGAATTTTAGAAAAGGCGCCATCTCTATTGACTCATGCTCATATGACCCTTCCACCAAAAAGAATATGAAACTCTTCACAGTGGTTTTGCAATGACAAGTACTCAGAAGTGGTAAGCTGGCATCTCTGTAGTTTTTCTCACTAACTTCGCTGACCTTGACCTGACAAGCTCTTCCTTTAAGGACAAAAGCTAGAAAACAAAAATTCAGGTGAGAAGGAAGGAGGGGTCGTGGAAGGGGGAGATGGAAGAGAGGTCTTTTTTAATTTGTCAAATAAAGTATCATAATTTCACTCTTCTCCTCCAAACAATAACACTGCACATATGAGTGTGCTCATAAACTATATACCCTGTCTACTTCCAAAGTCTTCTTACAAATAAACCCAGAATGAGGCTGCTCAGACCAAAGCAGAGATGGCAGCTGACTTCTAACAAGTTGGAAGAAGTCAATTACAATTATCTCAGCAGGGCCTTCGATTAGTTTTTTCTTTTTTTCCAGCAGCAGAGGCCAAAAGTAGAACATTAGGATGCGGTGGGTTTGCTCTTACCACCACAAGCATACAAACTCAATAAAATCTTTGCTAGTGGAGCAAGTTCCAGACCCCTCCCAGTCACACTGCACCTCTATGTTCCAAACAGACAACATGCGGTGAAGGAGCAAGGCGACTGGGAAAACCGATCTTAAAACAAGATTAAAATGGACTGCAAGGCTAGGCTCTCTGGGGCCTCCAAATGTGTTTCAGATCCTCTTAGCAAAGGGAGAACTTAAGAAAGGCCTTTGTTGTCGGAGAGAAAGTCATAAGAATGACCACCCATCCCCACCCCTGGCTCTTATTCTGCTGGCCATGATGGACCAAGACACCTGCAGAAGATACGTGGGCAGACATCCAGAAGGCCAGTGATAGAAATAAACATCAAGGATTTGTTTTTATACAGATATTTTAAATGCACACCAGCCCAGCCCCATCTGCGGCTGCTAACGTTAGTGGGTTACTCATTCTTCCTTCCAATCACGTCATGCGCAAGTCTCCAGGTGGCTGTGGGGTATTTGCTTACAACGGCTACCGCTGGTTTCCCTGAAAACTGTTTATTTTTCCAGGCCTCAGGTCATTACATCACCCCGCGGTTTCTGGGCAGACCAAGAGCACTGGTTTAGGGGGTGGGGGATCCAGCCGGGAGGTGCTATTGCTCTGTGACCCGAAGTCCCAGCTCTAGGAGCAGCCACCCCGGCAGGAACTTCCAGGTAAGGGAAGTGTATCCAAAAGGTGATGGAGGGGCCCAAAGTAGGCCTAGGAGAGCACTGTTCCGACCCTGGCAGGTCAGGACAGGATGCTGAAAACAGCTTATTTGTGACTCGGATGGTGACTGAGGCAAACACCCTCATGTTCAAGGAGGGCAGGGGTGCATTTCCACCTGTGTCTCCGCTGGTGGCTGGTCTCCAGGGAGCAGGGTTACCAGCGGCTGCTGCATTTGCAGATGGACTGAAGGAAGGTCTGCCAGGCAAACAGGTGAGGAAGGAAAGACACAGTCCATTTGAATTGAACCCACAGCGCCAGGTGCTAGGGCCTCTTGAAGTCAGATCATGACGTTAACTAGAAAAGATGGAGATAAAGGAAAGAAAGGGATGGGAGGAGAGAAGTCAAATGACCTCACAGGTGGCCACCGGTGGGTATCAGGCCAGGAAAGAGGGAAAGGGCTGTAGTACACGCCTTCAGGGCATCGTCTCCATGAACAGCAAAGTGAAGGCTCACACAACCACATTTCCTGAGAGATAATATTTTCCCAGAGGAGAAAGCACAGAATTTTGTCACACAGAAAGAGAGAGAGGGGAAAAAAAAAAGACTTTTATAAATCTCATGCTGTAGGCACATGTCCGCATGTAACAAAATTAGAAGCAGTTAAGATATGGATGAAAGATGAGATGAAGCCTAGTTTTTGTCATTTCTTGGATCTCTGTACTCTCTTCTCTAACATGTAAGTGATTACAGTTTTTTTTTTTAATCTAGTTATAATAAGAAATGCTTTGATCACTAGCCCCTGGTACCAAAATCTCAGCAAGAGTTTGTTTTCTTATAAAAGCAGTTTGTTTTCTTATAAAAATGTTTTCTTATACATGTGTTTCTGGCCAACACGTGTATAGGAGAAGATGCTCGCTGTCAAATTCTAGGATGTTCGCCACCAGGTGCATTGTCTGCTTGGCTGCAAGAAGAACTCCTGGTACAAAGGAGGCGAGAATCAGAAGTTCAACAGGCAAACTTGCTGCTGTGGACCCTGCCACGTACTCAGAGGGTGACCCTGACCATGATAAGACTACGCAAAGCCTTAAAAACAGGGACCAAAACCTTCAGGAGGAGGGAAGGAGACAGGATAAGTCTGCAGGCGTAAGTGTCATGTTGTTGCAAAACTTCAGCTGCCCGGTGGAACCTTTCCAACGTCAACAGTCCCCAGGCCAGAAACCAAGCCTGGCGTCACAGGGTCTGAGCGTGAAAGAAGGATGTTTGGGGTGTAAAAGAAGCTGGGATGGCCTTTTTCCTCTGGGAGAGAGAGAGCTGAGGAGGAGAGTGCTCACTCAGTCGGCTCACAGAGTCCCACTCCAACCTCCCCAGGGGTGTGGGTGGAAGCTCTCCAGACTCAGAATCTTTCATCAAACTCTAATGGGGAAGTGTCCCAGGGGCCCCATGCAGAGGCTGCTGTCCATTCCAGACCCCAGACCCAGACAAGTTATCATTCAAGTCTATGTGACTTCTCATCAAACCAAGTGAAATCATGTGAAAATTGGCCAACACAACACATCAAGGTAGTCCATTGAGGTGTTTTCAATAATTTACGCGCTCCTACTGTGTGCCAGGCCTTTTAGATACACTGAATTCTCAGGAAAATCCTGCAAGGCATTAACGACTTTATCTAATAAATAAGGAAATCAAGGTTCAGGGTAGCTAATTATTAACTTTGTCAAGGTCACCCAGCCTCTCAGTAGGAAGCAGCCAGTTCTACTGTTGTTCAGTCACTCCATGGTGTCCGACTCTGCGACCCTATGGACTGCAGCACACCAGGCTTCCCTGTCCATCACCATCTTCCGGAGCTTGCTCAGATTCATATCCATGGAGTCGGTGATGCCATCCAACCATCTCGTCCTCTGTTGTTCCCTTCTCCTCTTGTCTTCAATCTTTCCCAGCATCTTTACATCAGGTGGCCAAAGGACTGGAGCTTCAGCCTCAGCCTCAGTCCTTCCAATGAATATTCAGCACTGATTTCTTTTAGAATTGACTGGTTTGATCTCCTTGCAGTCCAAGGGACTCTCAAGAGTCTTCTCCAACACCATAGTTCAAAAGCATCAATTCTTCAGCTCAGCCTTCTTTATGGTCCAACTCTCACATCCATAGAATTGCCTGATACCAGACCATGCTCATGCCATTACATGGTTGAGCTCTTCTGTATACAAAAGATTCCCTACCCTCCCACCTATGAAGGCCAAGCCTCAGGATGCTTTCTGGGCACTTGTGAGAGCATGCACGGGAAAGGATGTTAAAGCCCACAGGAGAGGTGGAAGTGCTACGTGAGCCACCTGAAGAATTTTACGCTAATACAGGCTTCCCACGGCACGTCAGGAAACATCTCAGGAGACACAGCCCCTACTTCCAAGAAAGAGACCACAAAATGTGAGAAAGACACACTTCTACTAACGATCCCACCCAAATGCTTCTACTTCAATCTTATATGGGCTTCCCTGGTGGCTCAGTGGTAAAGAATCCGCCTGCCAATGCAGCAGACATGGGTTCAATCCCTGGGCTGGGAAGATCCCCTGGAGGAAGAAATGGCAACCCACTCCAGTATTCTTACCTGGGAAATCTCATGGACAGAAGCCTGGTGGGCGACAGTCCATGAAGCCACAAAGAGTCAGACACGACTTAGCGACTGAACAACAACAATGCAACAATCATATACCAGCAGTCAGCACACTTTTTTAATGTAAAGGATCAGATCATATTTTAGGCTTTGTAGGCCAAACAGTCTCTGACACAACTCTTTAACTTGACAGTTACAGCATGGAAACAGCCATAGATGACTGTACATAAATAAATGAACATGGCTGTGTTCAAATAAAACTTTATTTGCAAAATCAGTCATGAGGCCTTTTGCCAGCCTGTTATGCACGTATGAGACATGATGGCCTTCACACAGAATTACATCAAAAAGGGTGGCAGGCACTCTGTCAGTATTACCACTTGACCATGATGGAGAATGTCCCAGTTTCTTAGAAAATGCCCACGGTATCAATCTTTGATAATGATCTCTGGTCTCAGTTTCTCTCTTGGAACCTTTAGCTCTCTCCCAACTATCTTGTCCTATATGCCAACCTCACAGATATAACTGGGGCCAACCATGGAAAAATAAGGTGACTGGGCCCCTCTGACAACAGTAAGGGGGTAGTACCTGCCTGGAAACCATTCCTCAGCACGACCCCATACTCATGCAATTGGAAACTACTCAGAGGAAGAAGGAGTGGAAAGAAGAAGGACTTGAGTGGAAGCAAACATTATCAAACTTGACATCGCCCTTCATCACACACAAAGAACATAGCCCAAAAGATAGGCACTGTATTCCCAGAGAAATCGTTTTCTTCAGCCCTACCACTTACTACAAAGATCCGTCTAGTCAAAGCTATGGTTTTTCCAGTAGTCATGTATGGATGTAAGAGTTGGACAATAAAGAAAGCTGAGCGTTTAAGAATTGATGTTTTTGAACTGTGGTGTTGGAGGAGACTCTTAAGAGTCCCTTGGACTGCAAGGAGATCCAACCAGTCCATCCTAAAGGAAATCAGCCCTGAATATTCATTGGAAGGACTGATGCTAAAGCTGAAACTCCGATACTTTGGCCACCTGATACAAGGAACTTACTCATTTGAAAAGACCCTGATGCTGGGAAAGATTGAAGGCGGGAGGAGAAGGGGACGACAGATGATGAGATGGCTGGATGGCATCACCGACTCAATGGACATGAGTTTGAGTAAACTCCAGGAGTTGATGATGGACAGGGCGGCGTGGCGTGCTGCAGTCCATGGGGTCGCAAAGAGTCCGACACGACTGAGCAACTGAACTGAACTGAAATGAACCACTTACTAGCTGTGAACCAGGACATGTTACTTCCTCTCTCTTGGCCTTTGACTCTTCATCTATAAGACAAGGACGACAACACTTATCTCACAGTGTTATGGCGATGCTCAAAGAGAACACATAGCTGATACAGGTAGCTGATAGCTGTGATGACAATGACAATTCTGTCTTTATTGATGAAGATCCTTTCTGCTGCATCCTTCTCCGAAGCAATCAAATGCGTTAAGCAAAATTCTCTAATAGATATGACACACAGGCACTAAAGCCCTTGCCTTCACAGAGTATAGCCTAGATAGAGAAATTAACCACTGGTAGGTGAAAAAGGGGCTTCCCAGGTGGCACCAGTAGTAATGAACCCGACTGCCAATGCAGGAGACAGAAGAGATACAGGTTTGATCCCTGGGTCCGGAAGATGTCCTGGAGGAGGTCATGGCAATCCACTCCAGTATTCTTGCCTGGAGAATCTCACAGACAGAGGAGCCTGGCAGGCTACAGTCCACGGGGTCGCAAAGAGTTGGACATGACTGAAGCAACATAGCACACACAGGTGAAAAGAATCACAAAAGCAGTTGCTAAAGGTCAAATGTTTCAGGCAAAAAGTACCACATAATTTCAGAGAGAGCTCTCCCTCCTATCTACCCCTTGGGCACCAGATGAGAAGTGAGCCCCCTACTGGGGACTTTTTGCAGATACCACTTACAGATAGCACAGGTACCAAGACTTCTCTTTGACTTACCGTATTTGCTTAACAGTGAGGGAAGAGTGGAGGAAAGATCTAAGAAGAAGCTTCCTAATAGATGCTTTTGCTTAAGGTGACAATTACAAATTCTTTCCTAATTAAGGAATTCTCACTATAAGCAGTATCATTGAGAGTGAAAAGTGAAATTTGCTCAGTCATGTCCAGTGCTTTGCCACCCATGAACTATGCAGTCCATGGAATGCTCCACTTCAGAATACTGAAGTGGGTAGCTGTTTCCTTCTCCAGGGGATCTTCCCAAGCCAGGGATCAAACTCAGTCTCCCGCATTGCAGGCGAATTCTTTACAGTCCCAATTTTCCCACCAAAGATGATAATAGTAATAAATATAATGTAGTTACAACTTATCATGCACTTACTGTTTATCACTTACTCAGGCATTAAGTAATATACAGACTAACTTAGTTAACCTTTACTCACCATCCTTTAAGGGGGAGATTATTATTGCAGCTGAGCACTGAGGCTTGGTGGGGAGGGAGGGAGGCATTTGACCTCAGTGGGTGTTTGACTTCAGTTGATTTGACTTCACTTGACTTCACTAAGTGTTGAAGCCAGAAAGAGAACCCAAAATCGGTGTTTTAACCATGGCCCCTGTTCTATCAACAACTCTGGCCCACAGGATGTCACATGGGCTCCTTCCCACCCCAGTGTCCCAGGTCTCCTCCAGCTTCTGTCAAACAGGGAACCAGACATGGGCCCGGGTACTTGGCCAAGAAAATCAATTGATGCCATGTGGCTTCACCTCACAGTCTAAACCATTCCACACACCCCAGTGTCCACAACCTTTAGGACAAAGCTGGCAAACCATACAGATAGCCAAAAGGAGGGCAAGTGCAGCTCACTCATTCACTGATGCTCATGCAAAACTGCCTCCCAGGTGAAAGGGATGTATCTTTAGTTCACAGTCCTTGCTATTTATCAGGAAAAGATGATATGGCTAAATTCAATAACCAGCAGAAATATGCCAAGTGGCATTTCTCAGAATTAGGTCTGAGGCTGAAAGAAGAGTAAGTCCCCCTGATAGAGAAATAAATTGGGTCTGTTAATAACACATTGATGGACATCTAGTTTCTATTGATGGTAAATGAACTTTTCAACTTTGGTCTTCATTGATGGTAAATGATCTCTATAATCTGATCACTTCAGAAATGATTACCTTTCTATAAGGATTCCAGTTTCCCTGGTGGCTCAGTGCTAAAGAATCCGACTGCCAATGCAGGAGACATGAGTCTGATGTCTGGGTCAGGAAGGAAGGAAATGGCAACCCATGCCAGTATGCTTGCCTGGGAAACCCCATAGACAGAGGAGCCTTGTGGGCTACAGTCCAGGGGTTCGCGAAAGAGTTGGACACAACTTAGAAACCAAACAACAACTACAAGGGTTCAACCAGTACTAAAACCTGGACACTTACAAGATCTTGAAAGATCAGATTAGAAAAGACGTGATTGCAGGCAGTTAGTTAGAGCCTTAAAAACACATAGATCCAAGGTTCTTAAGGTTTGAAGTCCAACTTCTCTATGCCCAGCCATTCTTCCAAATCCTTCTGTATTGCACATAGAAAGTCAATTAAAATATTAAAACATACCATCAAACTATTTTTTTTTAGCTAAAAGGATCAACTACTTATGAAAGATGATCCCTGAGTCCTAATTGAAGACAATTAAAGTTGGAAGAGATTAACTCATCTCATCTCCTCATTTTACAGCTGTGGAAGAAACTGAAGGCCAAAATGGTGAAACGACTTGCCCAACCCCACACAGTAACAGTCATGGAGTAACCATGTGGCACCCATGGGTAGATCAGGTATGCACATAATCCAAGGCAGATAATTTACCTGAATTTCTTATGTTGGTGTTGTTCAGTTTGGAGTCCTTGATTACCAAGTGCTTAATCCAGAGAGTGGGAGCTGTGATTTCTGGAAAAAAAAAAAAAGAAGAGAGAAAATAAAGTCTGGGCAACAGAGAGTATGAAACTTGGGATGTAACCCCCAGACTTTTTAAAAGCCTGAGGCATCAAAGATAGAGCCATCTCCCTCATCCCATGTCCACTTCATCCCAACAGCCTCTTGCTTCCTCCCTATGGAAGCTCCTCTCTATCCGCTCATCCCATGTCCACTGCATCCCAACAGCCTCTTGCTTCCTCCCTATGGAAGCTCCTCTCTATCTGCTCAGAGGAGCCAGCTAGGGCCTCTTGTGCTGGGAGGCAGAGTGGTCAGAGTCCAGAGGCATTGAGCCACTCCATCCAGGAATAAAAATATTATCCCAGGAGGTGAGGAAAATGGGCCAAGCCAAGTCTCTCTCAGCTGCTTCCCTGGAAGAAGATTTAAAGGAAATAAATCAACAAACCAATGCCAAAAAAACCACAGAGACCATTTTGGAAGAAACAGCTGAGCCACAGCAGCTTTTAGCTCGCTGAGACTCTGCTCCACATGGGAAAGAAAGTAATGGGCCTAATGTGTGCTTCAATCTCTTTTCTAATGGTTTCTCGTCAAACAGAGGCTGAATTCTTCATCCAGAGAGCTCTAGGAGGCCACCAGGCTCTCCAGGGCTGGGGTCACCCAGTGGACAGGTGCTGTGGAAATCTGAGGATGCCCCTGAGCACTGGAGATGAGACCTTTCGTGAGTACATTGTAAAGGTCTTCCAAGTTGACGTGGTCTCCATTTCCTACCCAGACTGCCCAGGGTCCAGGGTCCCAGACTCGCCAATGATCTAGGACATTTGTGGATCACAGAAACATTTGAATTTCTAGGCATGAACACACAAGTGTTCCACTCCACGGCCAGCTGCAAAGGATATCTTGTGTTTTTGTCTAGAGCTGAGCCTGGGCTAGGGCCATCCTTAGCCAACAGTTCCAACAAGTGGCATCACTTCTTTTTGTTCCTCTGTCTCACTGTCCAGTCTTAGGATCCAAGCCTGGATATACTCAGCTGAAAGCTGCTAAAAGGTTGCTGTATATTGCACTGAGTGCCACATCTCGTTGTCAGACTTTCTAGAAACTACACTCTGCCAAGATTCCTGCTCCCCCTCATGGGAACCTGGAGTATTTAGCAAAGCACGCTGAAGGATATAGGCCCTGAGCAGCTCAAACTCAAACTGAAGCCAGCCTTCTGCACCCAAGTTCCAGTTGTCCGCTCCTCAGACCTCCAGAGATACCCAGCCTGCTTTGCCACCAACTACCGCTATTTCTCTTGATCTAGCATTTCTCTTCCCCCAATGTCTGGACTCAACTCTCATGGTCCCTACAAGTCAGCCAAGCCGACCCCATGCACCAGTCTCTTTCCTGTGACTTTCCTCATTACACTGTTTCCACCATACTCCCTCCTTCGTCCCTGCCTGGAACACCCTGATTCTTCCCTCACACTTTCAGATTCAGCTCAAGTTCCCTCTCTTCACAGAATCTTTTCCCAGACCACTGTGATCTCTTTCTTCTGGAAATGTCTATCACAGAGGAAATAAAACTGAGACCATGTAGCTTCATACATAAATTCTCCAATAGTTGCCACTCTGTTGAGAGCAAAGGCTTTCATCTTATCTATTTCTCCTTCGTCCCCAGCAGGCCTCGCACAATGCTGGGTACAGAGCACTACAAGGACTTGTAAGAGCTGACTCATTTAGAAAAACGATGCTGCCGGCCTGTCTTTCTCAGCCATGGCTCCTCGGTCTTGGCAGTTTGCAGGGTCCATCCAGGCTGTGTTATTGTTGGATGTTAGTAGCCAGGCAGGAAGCCTGGTGAGAACAGAGGGCCTTTCCAGAAGTGGAGGGTGTACTAGTTCCTGGGAGGGTTTGCATTTTTTAAAAACGTTAAAAACAGCCTGGCTTAAACCGGGAAAAATTGAAATTAAAAAAGGAAAAAAAAATAATAGTAAAGCTTAAACAAACATCCGAAGGAAAGACCTGTCCCAAATTTGAAAACAGTGGGACAACTCAAATCTGAAGTAATACAGGAGCTTACCGTCTCCATCGAACACCGGCTGGGTCTCCATCGTGGGTGTCGGCTTAGACCCGTCATCTGAATTGAGGGTTAAAAAGAATCGAAAGGAGACTACCATTATTGAGGTAAATACTATCTACTCTCCAGCACTGTTGAATGGTTGGGGTTTGCACATGGCCCGGCCAAGTCCCAAGGAACAGATCAAAGAAAAAGAAAAGAAAGAAGAAAAGAGCAAGAAAGAAAAGAGCATCACAGAAGAGACACCAACAGTAAGACAAATCCAGGTGCATGCTCGCCATTCCAGGGAAGGAACCCAAGTTATCATGGCTCTGGAGGACCCCGTCTCATGACTCTGCAGCAGCATGACTCTGTCAGCCCTTGCTCTTTCCCCAGGAAAGCTGGCAGTGCTGTCTTCCCAGGAGCCCTTAGCTCTGGCCAGGCACGTTGGGAGATGCTAGCACGCTTATGGCATCAAGTGCTGACGTCCCCAGCTCCTTCCTGCCCTCTTGTGCAAGGCACCAACCCAGTGCCTTTCTAGTGGCTCTCACTGAAGAGTCTGAAGAAAACCAAAGACCATGGCGCCATTCCCTCCCAAATCCCTAGCTATTTTTCCGTCCTCATCTAAAAACGAAGTGAGGGTAAGAAGGACCATTCTCTCTCCAGCATGCTGAACTGAAAAGAATTGGGAATCCTTAGAACACTTTTAACTGTGAAACCAATTCCCAAGGAGAGATGGAGGCAGACAAAATGAGAGGGAACATAAGTAATTGCACTCTGGATTTCCTTTGAAATTTCTAACACAGATGCTAGGAGCAGAGAGTTCTCAGTGACAAAGTCCTAATACTTATGGTCATAGTAGTGTTGGCAGCTCTCTCTGCAGACCAAGAACCTCTACAGGTCAGAGTAAGTGCAGACTTTATCTCCCTTTCAGGACTTTGAATTATGTTCATCAAGATCCCCAAACCTTAATTTTGAACACTGTTTCTCAACTTTTGTTTTATTATTGTCTAAGGAGCATTTTTAGGCATTTTTCTCCTTAACTAGTTTCCTAATGAAATTTTAATAACAAAGATACACTGTATCTCTGTATACACTGTACATATCTCTGTATACACAGTACATATTTATGTACTGTATGTATGTCTGTACTTTATATGTAAAAATAGAAAGGGTTCTTTTGTGCCCCCCCAAAACAATTTTCACCTCTTTGTTGAAAGCTGGGAACAGGTGTCTTTACTTACATTGAGAATGCACAGATCCACGATTTTTCTATTTTCTCCCTCAGCAAGAGGAAGGAAGGTGAGCACTGTGGTCTCAGACACTGTGGTTACACAATCCCTTCTTCCCAAGACCCCCAGCGATCTTTGGGGACTAAACACTATATTCTCCAAGCATTAACTATTAATGGAGAATACAAGTTCTCATATCATCTGCA
>NW_011494811.1:1857874-1893802 GCF_000754665.1 Bison bison bison
ACGCAGGTCAGATCATCAGTAATAACAACCTCCAGCATTTGGAGCTCCCAGAACTCTTGGCAGACTTCCCTGCATCTTATCAGGGGAAGGAGAAAGAACACAGAGAGCAGATCCCTTTTTTCACACCAATACCCTACCCCTGGGATCTTAAGACTCAATAGCTATGGAGATCCTAACCCTTGCTGGAGGCTGAGGCCAGCAACCTGAGAGTTGTGTGACACCTGACCCTGCTATTATTGCCATGTGCCGACGTAAGACCCAACTCCCACAGGGGCCAGGGCGATCCTGAACAAGCCGACAATCATCCCCGGACATGAGATGCCTCAGGAGGAGAGGAATAATGAAACTGAATATCTTATTTGCCTCAAATTGGAGTCCTGAACAGTCATCTTTTGACACCAAACTGCCCATTTGATCTGGAAGTCATTGAGGGAGAATAAACACAGTGAAAAAACACACAATGTCATTTTTTAAAATAGCATCACTTCCCCGACTCTATTAACACCCTTTCCGTTGAATTCAATGAACCACTGAATGAAGTCTTTTGGCAGCTGCAATGCACATTTGGTTGCTCCTGCCGGATGCAGGGTTCACAGTCTAAATAGCCCAGCACAGTGTGCTCAGCCCCTCCACACAGGGTGGCTTCCTTTCAGGAGTCTTAAAGGTAACAAAGAGAAAGTGAGAAATCAAACATTCTCACAGGGACAATGGTGACAAGCCAAGTGCAAAATGGCTTATGTGATATCTTGATATTCAATTAAAATCATCCCATACTCCAAGAGCTGTATCTCTCTCTCTCGAACAGGAAAACAGAAAATACTCTGTTTATTTCTCCCATCACTGACAGGAGAGGCTGGGACGGCCCATCTGGTCCAGCAATCAGCAAAGAAGTCTGCTGCTCAAGGAGAGGAAGGAGGGTTTCCAGTCTCCCCACTCCCGGGGAAGTCGAGGACCTCCACGATCGCCCAGATGCAGGTTCAGAAGCCCACAGAGCGTGAAGCCACGTGTAGGGAGCGAATCTTCCTGCAGGGTAGGGTCACCGAGGGTGAAGACACACAGCTGCACTGCCACCACGGAGGCCCTAGCGGGAGATCTTTATGAAGTGAGAAAAGACAAGGCGCCCTGCTGCCAGGAGAGCCACCTGTGGCATCCAGCATGCCCCAAGGGTGGGGAGCCAAGCCAAAGCCAACAGGACCCTCTGACCATCATCTCCGGGCACCTGGGCACCTGGCGTCCAACCCAGCAAACAAGCGCACCCTTCTCCCAAACACAGGTCCAAGGCCTGGGTCCAAGGTCCACATCAAGCCTGCTTCCTGGCAAGCCCTGGGGCGACACCGGGCCCCACGCTGGGCCCTGGGGAGAGAGAAAAGCTTCTACGTGTACCCCTGGCCTCCCAGTTTCCAGTGGGGTCACTGTGCACACCCCGGCTTTACATTCACTAAGTTGGATAACCTGAACCCCTCGCTTTTCTTCTCTGGGCAGTGATATCCTCTGGACACTGTGGCTAGAAAAGACTCTACAGGCCTCTTAAAGAAGGCATTAAATCATCAAGTGTTAAATCATCTTATCCAACTGCTTACTTTTAAAATTGGATTTGCAGCATGAAAATTCGACAGTTTTTAAAATAAAAAATCAAGTAAACCTTACAACTCAATAAGAAGACAAACAGCCTGATTTCAAAATGGGTAAAATATTTCAATAGACATTTCCAAGATCAACAGACAGGTAATAAATATGCAAAAAGGTGTTCGATAACATTAACTGTTAGGAAACCACACATCAAAACCATGATGAGATACCACCATGTACCTACTAGAATGGCTAAAAATTTTTTAAAAGACACTATCAAGTAACAAGGATATGGAGGAGCTCAAATCCTCATTCACTTTTCATGGGAATGTAAAATGGAGTAGCCACATTGGAAAAGAGTCTGACAATTTCTTTAAAAATTAAACATAAACTTACCAATCAATCTTGAAATTTTACTCCTGGGAATCTATCCAAGAAAAATAAAGACATATCCACCCAAAGACATATATACACATATTCATAGCAGCATTATTCATTAACAGCCTCAAACTGGAAATAATCCAGATGTTCTTCTACTGGTGTAGAGGTAACCGAATTGTGATACATTCATACAATGGAGTATTATTTAGCAGTTAAAAAGAAAGAATTACTGATACATATAATCATATAGATGACTTCAAAAATATTACACTACATAAAAGAAGCCACGCGCAAATACTACATATGGTACAACCCCATTATGTAAAATGCCTAGTAAAGGTAAATCTATAGAGACAGAAAGCAGATACATGGTTGCCTGGAGGAGAGAGTCAATATAACTATAAATGGGTACAAGGTTTCTTCGGGAAGTGATGGAAATGTTCTCCGGTGATAGCTGTACTTCTCTACAGATGTACTAGATTCACTGAATTGTACATTTACTGTGGGTAAATTTTATGGTGTGTAATTATAGCTTAATAAAGATTTTAAATCAAAAGAGGGACAGAGTACCAAAGCCGTCACAGATACACCATCAGGAGGCAGTAGCTAGATTATTTGAGCGATCCTTAATTTGGGGGGAGACTCTTCCATAGAGCGTAAAGAAAAATACATCTGAAATTCAGTTTACACATATGCACATGATGATTTCACATGTGTGTATGTTCACTCTTGGTGATTCTTACAGACCTGCAATAGTAAGACTTTATTTTTCTTTGATGCCATAATACTCTTCCTGCTGGAGGAGATGGAACACTGAAAAAAACCCAATTCAAAGATGATCATTTCTCTTACAGGGAGAAAAGGTAAATTTGGAAACATTAAAGAAAAATAGGGGTTTACAGGTGGCCCTAGAGGTAGAGAACCCGCCTGCCAATGCAGGAGACATAAGAGACAAGGGTTTGAACCCTGGGTGGGGAAGATCCCCTGGAGGAGGGCATGGCAACCCACTCCAGTATTCTTGCCTGGAGAATCCCATGGACATATGTAGATAGAAACATAACACTCATTATTCCAAATGATGCAGTCCTGAGATTGGGCACAGAAATACAGAAATCCTAAGGCTGACTTAGGATGTTGTAAAGAGCCGACTCATTGGAAAAGACCTTAATGCTGGGAAAGACTGAAGGCAAAAGGAGCAGGGGGCACCAGAGGAACAGAGGATTAGATGGCATCACCGACTCAGTGGACACGAATCTGAGCAAATTCCCAGAGACAGGGAAGGACAGGGGAGCCCACCGTGCTGCAGTCCATGGGGGTCACAAAGAGTCGGACACAACTGAGAAACTGAACAACAGCCAACGAAAAATAAGTCAAACCTGAGAAAATTTCTCAAGGATGATGTCAAGATCAAGAATAATACGTGTTAGCACATTTTGTAACACTCAACTCCTAGCAGGTTGCTTTCTTCATCTATTCTTGCCACTGGCCAGGGCAGAGGAAGTCACCAGGCAGATAAAAAGAGATTGAGCTTCAGCGTAAGGAAGTGATTTGTTCAAGACCCCAGAGGCAGTGAGCAAGCGGTGCTGGCAACTGCTCAGGCCCAGAGCAGGCATCTGGCCTCCCCAAAATTCCCCAGCCCTGCAACCACGCCTCCCCTTGCAGGTGCAGCCCCAGAGACCCGCAGCCCCCTCACGGGCCCTGTAAGCCCATCCAGACAGTGGGTTTGTGTGACACCACAATTCCCTGCCCTGCAAGAAGGCCTGGCCCATGCACAGACAGCTGGAAGTCACTTCAACCCCCAATGACACTGTTCAAAGCCTCCTCTGTTTGGCTTTTTGACTCCTGATTGACATTCGCTGGCGAGTGGAGCTAAATGCTGCGCTGAGGACAATGTTGACCCGCTCTGACTATTCGCAAGGAAAGACTTTTCAGAATAACAAACAAAACAAAACAAAACCCCCAAAACATTGGTGTGCTTAAGGGACTGAATAGAGCCCAAGAGGTCCAAGGAGGCAGGGCCGGGCCTTTCAAGGGGCTGGCAAGTCCATTGAGGAGTTAATTGTTTGGGTGTACAATGAGTTTATTCTGACCACATACAAAGAGCTTTCTCTTCCAGGTCCTTCAAAAGCAAATGTGTCAAAGGGGCCAGAGGAGGAATCTGTATTAATGGCATCTCTTGGGGTCTTGAGACTGAGGAGCCTTGGAGAATGAGAGAAAAAGAAACCACCACCCCCAACCCGAGATTCAGAAAGTCTCTCAATGATCCCAAATCCCCTTCGATTCTTGGGTTCTGCCCAAACCCTGGTCCATCACTGGTCACCCTCCCTCTCGAATTCATTCAGGCTGCAAGACATGGAGATAAACTTCAGCCCTGTAGAAGTGTTGGAAGGTTCTTGCTATTGAAGGGACTACATTTATTCCTGCACCATCATCCCCCTCAGCATGTGACTCAGACCCAGTGTGAAAGTCGAGACGACTTATTCCGGGCATCACAGGAAGACAACAGTGCCTGTTTACAGAAATGTCCCTTAAGAACCTGGCCCGAATCATACCAGGGGGAGGATGGAATTGTTAACCTCAACATTTCCTGAGGTCCCATGACCAACAAGGCTCAGCAATGTACTCTGAGCTGTCCTGATTCTGACCATTGAGAACACAAGTTATCTGAGTACTTCGGGTCCTTTCCAGAGTGAGAGATCAATGCTCTACATTCTGCCTACCCACCTGCACCCTCCTTCCCAATACAAGTGAAAACAAGCTTAAAACTGTCTTCTTGCAAGCAGTTCCCCACATCATCAAGCTCTTTCTTGAGTAAGAACAGAAACAAAGGGCTGGTGAAAAGGGTAAACCAGAGACGGAAGAGGGTGGTGAGAGGGCTGGGGTGTAGGGGATCAGTGGCACTGGCAGCAGCAGAGCTGGTTCAGAGCTGGGTGCACCCAGAGCCTGGGCTAATTTTTTAAACTAAAAATGACTTTGCAACAGGTAATTGCACACAGAGAGGCCCCGTGTACCCTCCACCCAGTTTCCTCCCATGTAGCATCTTTACAGTTAGCATAATTATATAGATAAC
Organism: Bison bison bison; assembly: GCF_000754665.1. NCBI lineage: Eukaryota > Metazoa > Chordata > Mammalia > Artiodactyla > Bovidae > Bison > Bison bison. The sequence goes on from NW_011494811.1 coordinate 1,862,895, forward strand.
ATCATGGGAGTATAATACCAAAATCAGGAAATTGATACTGGTATAATCCAGGGGCCTTATTCACATCCCACCGGTTTTGCGTGGACTTGCTCTGGGTGTCTGGTTGGGTGGGCGGTGTGTAGCTCTATGCGATTTTATCCATGTGCAGATTCACGCAACCACCGCCACGATCAAAATATAGAACTAGTCCATCACTACAAAGATATCCCATGTGCTACCCTTTTATAATCACACTTCCCCTTCTCCACCTCATCATTCACCCCTGGTAACCACTAACCCTTTCTCCATCTCTATAATTTTGTCATTTTCAGAATGTTATATAAATGGAATCATGCAGTAGACGATCTCTGGAGGTTGGACTTTTTCACTCTGCCTAATGCCCTTGAAATCCATCCAGCTGTTGCCCCAAGTGTCAACAGTGTGTTCCTTTACGTTACTGAGTAGTATTCCATGGTGTGGACGCACCTCAGTTTGTTTCACCCACTGAACGACATTTGGGACGTTTTCACCCTTGGCTATTACACATAAAGCTGCTGTGACTACTTGTGTACAGGTTTTTGTGTGAACATAAGTTTTCATTTCTCTGGAATAGATAAGCAGAAGTGCAATCACTAGATTATATGGTAAGCATATGTTTTGTTGTTTACTTTTTTAGGAAACTTCCAAAGTTATCTCCCAGAGTGGCTGTATCATTTTATATTCTTATCAACAATTTATGAAAGATCCAGTTCCTCTGCAGTGACATTTGGTATTGTCACTATCTTAGCTCTTCTAATAGGTGTGTAGTAATATCTTACCATGTTCTTAATTTGCAGTTTACAATTTTTGATCAAAGTATAGCTGGTTTACAATATCACGTAAGCTTTGGGTGTACAGCACAGCAATTCAGTTATGCACATATATATGCATATTCTTTCTCAGATTCTTTTCCCTTATAGGTTATTACATAATACTGAGTCTAGTCCCCTGTGCTATGCAATAGGTCCTTGTTGGTTAATTTGCACTTTTTATAGCTAATGACGTTGAACATCTTTTTGTGTGTTTATTTGCCTTCTGCATATGTGCTTAGGTGAAAAGCTTATTCAAGTATTTTGTCCATTTTTAAATTAAATTGGTTTTCAACTGTTAAGTTTTTTAGCATTCTTTATATGTTCATATGTCCTCTGTCAGATAGGTGGTTTGTAAGTATTTTCTCCAAGTCTGTAGTTTTTAATTTCCTTAACAAGATATTTTGAAAGCAAGTTTTCAATTTTGGTTAAGTCCAATTTATCAATTAAAAAATTTTTTGAATCACATGTTTGGTATTCTAAAACACTAAAGCTCAAGGTTCACCTACTTATAAGTTCTAAAAATTTTCTCCTATGTTTTCTTATACAAGTTGTAATAGCTTTAGATTTTACATTTAAGTCCAAGAGCCATTTTGAGTTAATTTTTGTATGAGGTGTGAGGTTTAGGCTGACGGTCTTGGGGAGTTGTTTTTGTTTTTTGTCTACTGGGTGCCTGATTGCTACAGCACCATTTGTTGAAAGGACTATCTTTTCTCCACTGAATTCCTTTTGCACGTTTCAAAAATCAGTTTGCCGAGCTTGTGTAGGTCTATTTCTGGGTTCTCTGTTCTGTTTTGTTGATCCTTAGGTCAACAGACAGTGAAAATACTCTATATGACACTGTGGTGGTGGATATTCCACTACTCCTGTGTCTATTCCCACAGAGTATACGACGCCAAGAGTGAATCCTAATGTAAACTGTGAACTTTGGGTGTTAATGATGTGTCAACTTAGGTTCATCAGTTGTAGCAAAGGTACCCACTCTGGTGGGGGCTGTTGATGGTGGAGAAGGTGACACATGCGTGGGGACAGGGGGCATATAGAACATTTCAGGACCTTCCTCTTAATTTTGCTGTGAACCTAAAACTACTCTTAAAAAACTAAGTCAAAAATAAAAACAGAATAAAATAGACATTTAAAAATATGGAGTCACCACATTTGTTTAGATGACCAAAGGAAAGCATGAATTGAAAATTCATAAAGGGTCATGAAGGGAGTAAAATACTAAAGATATCTTGGTTTAAAAAAAAAATCACATACAGTGATTCCTCTCACTTTCTTTTTAAAAGCTGTTTCAGCTACTCTAGTACCATTGCCTTCTCTGGGAGATAGTAAAAGACAGGGAAGCCTGGCGTGCTGCAGACCGTGGGGTCGGGAAGAGTCGGACCCAACTTGAGGACTAACCAACAACACCACCATTGCCTTTCCACATAAATTTTAGAATAAGCAGCCCTTGAACCTCATGGTTTTCCTTCAACAGGTACAACAGGACCGGAGAGTGACAACTCCTTGGCCTTGACCACAGGAGCTACTTAGGGCTGAAGAGTGGTTCAGATGTGGCCCCAAGGCCTGTCTGTCCACCCACAGGCTGATATCCCTGCCTCCCTCCAGCTTGCTGGGCCACACTTGGAACTGAACTCATTCAGCCAAGGAACATATCCTCAGTGGCCAGGCAAGCTCGGAGCCGTCCCCTAGACTTCGGGGGCCCCACAAAGGTACCAGGCAGAAGAATCAAGAACTTGCCAGTGGACCATGCTCATCCCAGGCAGCCTCCTCCAGGGGTCTCTCCTTAGAGGCTCTAATCCTGGAAGCCACTGGCCAGGGCATTTGGAGGAGCCACCTGCCATCCCTCCCCTGCTTTCCAGTATCCCAGCATCTAGAAGTCTGTGCTCCTCTGGGAGGCTTTCCCTCCATGACGATGCCTTCGACAAGAAGAGGCTAAGACCGTCAGAGTGTGAGCTCCACGAGCTGAGGGCTCTTACATTTCACCCACCACTGGGTCCTCAGGGACTGTCACAAAGCTGGCACTGAAGTCTTAATGAATATTTGTTGAATGAAAGAATGAAACAGCCATGTATAAAACACCAGCGGTCACTAACAACACCGGGGCACTCGTTAGAATCCACGGCTAGAGGGCTTTTCCAGATCACAAACCCTGTTTCCTCTCCACTCCTTGGAAACCAGGTATCCTCCATTCATAAACTTTCTTTTGGAGACCACAGAATAGGGGCTGAGATGGAGGGTGGGCAGTTGAGTAGATGGAGCTACTCCCTGCTGGGGGAATAATGAACTGTGGGTAGTGGGAGATGAGGGGCACACGTGAATACTCAAGCACACTCATGCACACCGCTTCTGCAACTGATCTCTTTGAAGCTGATATACTGATATGCCAGGCTTGGTCAGGGTGGCTCAGACACCAGCCAGCAGCAGCGACTGCATGCAGAGAAGAAAAGAGCTGCATCTCATGGGCCTGGAGCTACTTAGGTACAGTTTGTAGCAGGCACGCATCAGAATGAATGGTTCTCCACAGGGAAATCCAATGTGAGCCGAGGTCAACACATAGAGGTCATCAGTTGCCCATCTCCATTCAAATCCATTCAAATCCAGCCCAGGCTGGAGGGTAATCAGACTTAAGCCATCTGGTGGCAAGGCTGACAGATCACCTATGAACGTAGCCGCCCTCTCTGGGCTGAGAGAAGAGAAAAAAGAGGTGGCTGGGAAGAGGTGAAAGACACGTGAACGGGGTGACATTCTGTGTATAGGATGCTCTGAGACAGCTGACTCTGCACACCTCCACCAGGTTCGAGGCAATGCAAGGAAACCCCTTCAGGTGTACTTAACCCCCATGAGAGCGGAGGCTGGAGAGCACATGAGCCCCTTCATCTGGGAGACCTACCATCCATCATCCCTGCCCTAAGCACATCCCTCGGCCCTGAGAGGGAGTGCTGATGGCTCCACCATTTGAGTGACAAGGTGTCCAAGCTGGCATCAACTTGTAGACCAAACACCACAAGAGATCCTCAAATCCAAGACCCAGAGACGGACTCTGGAAAAATAACTGTGATCCATTCTTCACTTGGAACACATGCTATGAAGCAGTCAGTGGAGGGGGGGGAGGTGGGGGGCGCAATCAAAGAAGTCTCTATGAGTTGTATTTTGGAAGTTCCGCTTCTCTCCAAGACTGGCTTGACAAATACAGGAGCATGTGCAGAAAAGAGAGCAGTTTTCTAAATGTTTTTATTCTTCTTTCACTTTCCTTACACTGCTCACTCCCAGAGCTCTTAGAAGTAAGAAAAGAGTAAACTGCAGAAAACTCCCTATGATCCTAAATTTTCATTGGCCACGTATCCTAGGCGCTCCAGAGAAAAAGTTCCCAGAAACTGCCAGAAATCATTGTCCAAGTCCTCTCCCACTAGTCTCCCATTCTTCACCTGCCCCACCAACACCCCACTGGAAGCTGAGAACATCCTTACTGCACCTTATAAGCAACGAAGCCTAGGACCAGTCCTTGACTCTGTTAGGTTATCCTGGAAACTCCCTCAAATTGCCCACATTTGTTAGCATCTAGACCCCTGAAAGAGGCACCTCAGGAACATCCACAAGCCCTGGTGGGCCAGGAGAAGCTGCTCAGGGTAAAGTCACTGTTTCTAAATCACATTTTGCTTCCCAGTCACTTTTCTACTTCAATGGAAACCCCAAATTCCTTCCTCTCACTTTCTGTAGCTTTCAACTATTTTAGCAGCAGATGGTCAGAACTCAGGGGTTGCTTGGGGTCCTTTCCTCTCTTCTGATATTCCTCTGTCAGCATCAATAAAACACATGTGGATGCACGTGTGCCCCCACCCCCCAAAATGCACACATACCCCTTCCATTTCTCTCGGAGGGTGAGGACCATCAGAGAAGGGACGGCTGCAGGATGGGAGTGTCCCAGATCAATGGATATTTGAAACTCAAACACATGGCCCGGGACCTACCCCGCATGTGTTAATTACCACACATGTGCCCATAAAGGAGTCCGGGGAAACACAAGGGGCCCAAAGAACAGAGCACAGTGAAGACATTCCAGGGGATTAAGTAAACAGTCTGAAGCTCTGACCCTCCTCCTCTCCTGCAGCACGTGCATCTGGGTAAGATAACCGGGGCTCCCTCCCTCCTTCCCCCGACTTCTCCCCTCGGGCCCCACACCTGTGGACCCAGGAGCAGGAGCGACCCAGACCTGCTTGCTGGCCAGACGCCTGTGACCTGCTACCGCCTGGCCTCTCTCCCTCTCTCCTGCCTCCTGCTATCTCCCCGGGCCTCCTCCCACTCTGCCTTTCTCCTCCTTGCCTTCAGAGGACTGATTCCTGGCCGGCAACCAGACCCTCCGTCACACAATACGCCTTTTCATTCCTCCCAGGTGGAGAGAACCGATCCCTCCAAGTCCGGTCCATGGAGCATGTTCAAAAAGGCAGAAGGGTAGGGAAAGAAAGAGCTGGGTGTGCTCCTCCCCTGCTCCCACCCCCCCAGCCCCCACACGCACACACACCCAGACCCCCAGCCTCGCCTTCTTTCTGGACGTCCTCTGGGCCGAGCGTCCCTCTGGGCAGGTCTCTGGAGCTGCGGCTCTCGGGAGATGCCTTCTGGGAGACCCCCCATGTGGGCACGAGCTCAGACAAGGGCCCTTTGTGTCTTCCCACCTGCTGCCCTCCGGAGCACATTCCATTCTCAAGTGGCAGCTGAAGAGGCACCTCGGTGGGGCCGACACAGGATATTACCAATGCCCTCTCGCACCCTGTCCCCATTCAAACCCCAGCTTCCTGGACAGGTGTGGCTTCAGGTGGGCCTTCCTACAGGTGGCTTCTCACTGCCCTGCCCGCGGCAGACAAAGAGAAGAGATTCAACACCTCTGCTGTTGTTCGGTTGTGTTCGACTCTTTGTGACCCCACAGACTGCAGCACCTCTGGGAACCCTCCAAAGTAGAAGGAAAGAGAGGCCACTGGGCAGAAGTCAAGTCTCCAGGGGGCAAGTGAGCCCTAGCATCTTTCCCTCCCCGCTGCCAGGCCTTTGCACCAAAGAGGAAGCCCCTACGCCACCATCTGGGACAGAGGAACCCGCTGGGATAAGGGAGTGAAGAGGTAGGAACTTGAGGCTTCACACTCTATCCACCCCCCTCCCTGGAGGAATCAGATTCCCCTGCCTTCTCCCACCTGGATCAGCAAGAGCCTGCTGTGAGCACGGTCTGATTCCTATTATCATTCACAACATACAAGACAACCTGGGAAGTTATTTCCTTGTGCAGTTTAAAAGCCAGATCCTCCGGTTGGCCTTTCTTGGGGCAGGTGCTTCATCCAGCATCATGCACTCTGTTCCCTTTGGTGGGGAAAGTCTGGGTGGTCTGTTCTGCATGGCTGCTCTTTCTTTTTCCTACCACCAGGACCTCATGCTCAGGATTAAAGCTTATGCTCCTGAAGACTTCAGTGGCAACAAGCAAAACTGAAGGCAGTTCCCTTTTCCAACCCCAATCAATTACAAGCAGACATGCCACTCACAGTGTTGATGATTTCAGATCTTTGCAGGAAGAAATGTTTATCCCCTCTCCTGCCTTCCCCCCTAGGAGGGAACCACCAACATTCAAGGCTGTCTCCCTGGGGCTGCGAAGTACTTTCTTTTTGCCCACTTACTCATTCCAGTTTGCTGGTAGGGGAGCAGCCCATTGGGTCCTTTGGTCCATGGTTTCTAGAAGGAGGTGGTATCACCAAGCTCTACTCCCTATCTTCTTGGAGCACCTGCATGCAGGGAGAGCAGGTTCTCCAGACTCTCAGTTCCTCCATTCAAGCAGAGGGACTCTGCCTCCTCTTTGGGTCCCCATGGAATTAGCTGGGGCAAGGGCCAGGGCCTCACCCTGGTCTCTCTGTGACTGCAGTGTAGGATAAGCCTGCTTGCCCTACTCTGATCCTTGCAGGCCCAACTCTCCATATAGCTCTTATGAGCATGAAGCTCCCAAGGCTCAGAGTCAAGTAGGAGGGCTCAAACTCAGCTGAGATCTCCCACCTGCGTTTTACCTGAGACCCCAAAATGAGGCTTCTGGAGTGCTTGCATGGGCAATAAGATTGAAACCTGTTTTCCATGTAACCACCAGCTGTCTGTGTGTATGCTGTTCTGGAGGTAAGAAGTGGCGAATCTTAGCGTCTTCCATACTGGAGAGTATGGTCAGCACATCCCAGAGGCCCATTCCTCATGTCGGTTGGTCCACTAACCAGCACTTAGATAAATGCCCTCATCAAGGCCAACTGCACAATTTGTAGGGCCCAGTGCAGAGTGAAAAAGCCTTTTCTTCAAAACACAGGAGAAAGGGTGCCATGAAAGACACTAAAGTATTAAGTCTGATCCTCTCCTCCATCGTCTCTCTCTTGATTTGTCATGGTGTTTTTCAACTCGCTATTTATCATTGTTCTGGGTAAAGAAAGGCTTCCCTAGTGGCTCAGACAGTAAAGAATCTGCCTGCAATGCAGGAGACCCAGGTTCGATCCCTGGGTTGGGAAGATCCCTTGGAGAAGGAAATGGTAACCCACTCCAGTATTCTTGCCTGGGAAATCCCATGGACAGAGGAGTCTGGCAGGCTACATTCCATGGGGTGGCAAAAATCAGACAACGACTGAGTAACAAATACTTTCTTACTTTCTAGGCAAAGAAAAATGAAAATTCTAAGCAGGTTATGGAAGACCAGTAGCCCTCATCACAAAAGCCATCTGTCAATGAAGCCACAGTGAATGCACACAGTACCCATGTCTCTACTGCCCACATGCACGCTTAGCTGTCCCATTGCACTGCACTGACAAAACCCAAGTTCAAGGCCAAAATAAGAATTTTGGGACCACAGCTGCCCAGGTCACATGCCCATGGAGCATGCTAGTCTTAGTGAAGAGACTCTGGATGTGCCAGAACAATTGTCAAGGAGACTCAAAGAGGGAAAAAAATGCTCAGATGGGTTTCCAAAATAGAAGAGTCTGGGTAGACTTGGGCATGCCCACCTTCACTGTGCTTTTCTGTTTAACTCTGGCTACACACCGGTAGTTGATTGACTGAACTTCCCAGGAACCAAGGGTCTCAGGGTCCTCCCCTGCAATGTGCACTGCTCATCTCGCTCAGAAATTCTGGGAGGTGATGAGCCTTACTTACCTCCAGGGCTTCTGGGAGGGAACAGAATAAGAATGCAGATTCTCTGCAGGGCACTTTTAGCTTTCACGCCAGGCTCCTTCCATCTTGTCCAAGAACGCCTGCTTGGACGGGCTTTAGAAGCAAACATTTAGATAAAGCGTGAAACTCCACTCACCTTTCCTTCCTGAGTTACCCTGGCTCGCAGGCTTATCGGTGACCGAACCTTGGGTGAGAGGGGAAACAAAAACACAGACGTTCAGAATGCATCGCGGTTGGTTTCTTTCAAAGAGTTGGTAAAGCCTGCTGTTAGGAGCATATGGTTATGTATATAGATACTGTATACACAACTAGGAACATTATATACAAAGTGAGTACATACATACATGTGAGTGGGGTTTGTTTAACATCAATGTCACTGGTATCACAGCACTGTTGAGATGAACCATGATTTCCAGGCTCCCTGGCAATAGTTTTGAGCAGATTTTTACAAAATTCCACATCCACATAACTCCTTTGTTGAACATTCCACTCACTGCCCCCTCGCCTCCACTTCCCACCAGTTCCACGTTCTGAGCCACATTCAGTCAGTAGGGCCGACGGCAAAGAAAACCCCTCTCACTGCAAATGCAGTGACTGACATCCCTTGCTGGTGAGGGCAGGAAATCGGCGATTTTCCATCTGCATTAAGTAGAAAATTGTTGGCCCAATTGTACTGAATGGGCCAAAATAGTCTGAGGCATGGAAACAATTTTCTAGACGCAGCCCGATCCTCGAGGAGGGTGGGTAGCGGGTGGGTTTGCCAAATGCGGTGCCCTGCATGTACTCGGGTGCCCTGTGCCCCCATCTGACAGTCCTGAGCCTGCTGCACCTGCCTTCCCCGGGATGCCCTGCCCCACACACGCAGGGCACAGCCAGCTCAAGCATGGAAGGGCATCGGGGGAGGTCCCCACGACAAAAGAGAAGAAATCCATCCCTGTTCATATCCGATCCCTTCTCCATATACGAGCTTTGTGCGAATTCAATTATATTACCCTGCATGACTTGTTTCTAGCACATTTGTTTGCTTTAAATGAAACTTTCCAGGTCATTTGCAAGAAGGTTTCATTCCTCCCCCTCCCCACACCAACCCCAATTAAGGTTTCCAGTTTCCATGTAAACCACAAATAAAGTAAACTTTCCTTTTTGGCCTGCAAATTTTGGTTTCCTAATGTAGATACTTACTGCCCTTTCCACTCACTCTTCCCCTTATATAGCAGGGCTGGTCGAAAAAAATGAATAAATTTAGGGGAAAAAGAAAAATGTTAGGACAGGACTGCTGGAGTTTGGAATTTCCCATAGGCGTTAGAATAATGTTTTATACTTTGCTTGCACTTAAAAATTAAAAATACGTAAATACATAAAATCTCATATACACAGATTACAGAGAAATAGGAAGCAGCTGGTGGGTGGGACAGACTTTTTTTTAACATGGGCTGAGCTGCATAGTGAATTAAGGGAGTGACTTGAATTTCCTTACCATCAGAATGGAAGTGTAGGGCTTCTATAAATCCATAATACACAATCCCACAAAACTGACCTAAGAACAAAGTTTCTCTATGCCCATAGAGTTGGAAATAGAAAAGACTTGATTTTTCCTATGGACTTACTAGGAGGGTCGCTATGAAAGAGTGGTTCCCTAATTTGTCTCAGCATCAGAACCACCTGAGAAGCTTCATAAGCATGTAGACTCCCAGTCTCACTCTAGACCTACTGGATCCAAATATTGAAGGAGAAGCCTCAACATTTGGGTTCTTTTTGAATTCCCCAGGCACCGCTGATGACAGCCGGATTTCAGGGCCACTGGCACAAGTGTTTTCCATCACTGTATGTTACACGGGTGGCAAGCATATGGCAACATAGACCACCACTTCCCTCTCCTGCACCCGTGAAAGGCATCACTAATTGCTCGCCATAGCCTTTGATGCTGAACTCCCGTGCGGTCTTGAAATCCATCTCGATAAACTGTGCCTAGGGTCTCTAGTAACCTAGAGCACCCAAGCTATAAACTTATAGACCGTGCTCTCTTGAGGTTACAGCTGATACTTGGGAAAAGAGCAATGAACCAGAAACCTAAACTCAAAATAAAGAAATACATACCCAGAGACATATACTGACCCTATCACCCAACTCCCAACAGAGCAAGCGCACTCAGGTGGACTCCTCCCTGACCAGGAAGAGGACTCATAACCACCACCAGTCTTTCAAAGGTCCACCCACAGAAGCAGGAGACTGGCCAAGGCGTCTCTCTCCAACCCTTTTCTTTCTTCCAGCCCTTCCCTACGGTACCTGAACATACAGGAGTTTTATTCTGCACAGAAGAGCCACTGATGGGCTTCCCGTCTGGGGTGACACACCAGCAGTACCCAGTGTAAGTATGGCACTGCACCTGTTCGGGAAGTGGGAAGTAGAAAAGAACCATAAGTTTTGGGTCACAGTATCAACAGTGGCCTCCCATCCATTTCAAACCCTCCCCGGCAAGGCGGAGCGCTCCTTCCACCTCTCACTCCAGCAGCCCTCCCCCAGCGTGTCCCTTGAAGATGGGCCAGAAAACACGGTTTTCTGCGTGACTCTCAGGAGCAACCACAGCCACTTATCTTGGGCTTCGCGCTGTTTCCTTATGACATTTAACACTTAATCTCTTACACCACACTCAGAAATGTCCACTGCATGTCCCATCTCTTTGTAAGAAGTTCGGATTGGTGAACTAACTTGGCAAGTACAAGTTGGAATATCATCCCTGTAGGTTGATACAACCCTTAAGAAGCAGAGACAAGTGAAAGGCTTTTCTTCTTTTTCTAGCTTTTCCCAGCATCTGCTCCTACAGTCCGCTTGCCTACTGATCACGTGACTTTCCCGAGAGAAGGCCACACGTGATGGGGCTAAGACCACTTGGGCCTGCAGGTGCTGGTTCTAGATGCCCTGCTGCACCACGGCTTGATCTTCTTCAAGCCTCCATGGTCAGGTCCACGCTGCCTGGGAACAGTACATAAAAACGAGGCTTTGGGCTTTGTTCGGGGTCACTCTTCTTTCTCTTTCAATAGTTGTCACTCTGCTCACCTCCTCCACCTCACCCCACTATCCCTTTTCCACCTACTTTCTACACAAATCTGGGCATCAATCCCCTGCTTAAAATACCTCAAAGATTTGCCATCGGACTCAGGATGGAGATGATGCTGATTTGCACAAGCTTAGGGATCCCCATGATCTGGCCCCTGCTCTCCCCACATCCCCGTTTTACCCCCAGGTCTCCACATATCCTCCATTCCAGCCACAAGCAACTTGTTGAGGCTCAGAAACACACCCTAGTGTCTTATGATTCTAAGCCTCTGTTTGCTTCAACCAGTCAGTCTTTCTGGAATACCATTCCCCAACCCATCCCAGCCTACTCCCAAACCTTTGTCTTCCCACCTCATTCAGGATACACCTTCTCCTTAAAGTGGTCCCAGGCTCCCTATGTCCTCCGCCTCCTTCCTCTGACCCTCCACACAGCCTGGTTCCCCTAATCCCCCCTATTACAACGAGCCTGATGATGTGTCTAGTCTATCTCCCCCATTAGACTGTGACCTCCCAAAGGCAAGAGACTGAAACTTGGCTGTTTCTATATTCCAAGCATCTAGCACAATGCCTGAGATTTATTGTAGGCATTTGATGAGTTGAATAAATGCATGCATTATCATATTTCCTGAATTCTTGGTCTCTATCCATCCTAAAAATGTAACATCAATTTAAACAGCCCTGCCACATTAAATGTAGACCTCAATTACAAGATGTGTGCCATTAAAGTGTGGGGAAAAGGTGCCTCTTGGGATCAAGGACATATCAGAATTGAGCATACAAACTGAGAGGTGAGGGATACAGGGTACAGAAGGAAAGGACAGGTCAGACAGCCTCTGTAAAATCCGTAAGTTATCAGCAAGACAGAAAAGCTACAGAAAAGACTTCTGCTCTTGTGACGGCACCAAACACCACAGTTTCCCCCAAAACTAGTTGCTTCATTACACACTTGCACTCAGAAATTGGGATTTAAGAACAAGACGCAGGGCATCTCACTACTACCAGTATGATGACTGTATAATTAAGGCATTTACCTGAACCACGCATGCAGGGAAACTGTGTTCAATGCCTTCACCAAAGGACCACGTTTCACTCCCGCTTCATCTCGTGAAGACAAGCCCTGAATCCCAAGATCACGCTTGCTACCCCAGATGCTCACTCAGGATTAGTGTCCTCTGGCAGGTTAGTGCTACCTTCCGAGGAGGCCTAAGGATGGAATGGAAAGCAACCCAGATACACCTGGATTTGAATCCTGGACCCAGCCAGTTACAGATTTGGCAGTTATGTTGCTTAGCTCTTTGAGCCCCATCTATAAAGCGGGGATCCTAGCACCGAACCTCGAGGGCACTGGCCAGGAAAACAGCGAGTGTGAGACAGTGCCTGGCCTGGGCCGATGGCTGGATACGGCTGGGGCAAGATTGCTCTCGGCTGTGTCAGAGAGCCTGGCCAGCCGGCCTCCAACATGGGCCCAGACACCCCCAGGAAGCCCGGGAGACTCTGGTGGGGAGTACTCCCGGAAACTTAGAGTCCACCCCTTCAGACTCAGTACGGCCTGCAGGGGACAGCTCCTCGCCAAGGGCAACATTTTAATGGGGCCTGACTGTTTGCTTCTTCCTCCGTGGGGAAGTCTGTCCCTGGGGCCAGTGGCCACGCTGACTCACCCGGGGCCCCTTGGCTCTCACGGCTAAGGCCAGCATCTCTTTCTTGAGGATGGTACCCGCCCCCCCAAGTCCGGCTCCTAGACGACACAGAGTGCCCCTCCTCCTGGGCCCGCAGAGTCCCAGCTGAGGCTGCTGGGGACAGAAGCACATGCCTGAAGAAGAGACAGAGTCCAAACCTTTGTTCCAGGGGATATAATCTGACCTTGGGGCTCCGAGGGTCCCCAGGGCCACATGCTACCTGCAAGTACCTGCTGTGCTCCTTTGGACATACAGATGCTGCCTCCCAGCCCCCACACCGGGCCCATAGGCCCAAACACAGCTCCGCTTTCTCCCCAGGGCCCTCAGTATTTTCCTCAGACCAGGCTCCAAGGAATAGACTCCAGACGACAAAGTCCACAGGCTGAAGGCTGCTTCTAAGTCCTTCAGAGTTTTACAACTGAGCTTGAATGAGGAATTGTTGCCATGTTCCTCTGAGGCTTGGAATCCACAGTTATGGGCACACCTGCCCCAGGTGTGCTGCAGAGGAAAGAACAACAGTGAACAAAAGAAGACCCAGAGGACCTAGACCGCTGCAGGAAGCACCCGGCAAGGTCACTTTCCTTTGCTAAAGGATCTCCAAGTGAATGGACCCACAGTTCTCCACCTACAGGCTGTCTGCAAATTGTCCTGGGAAGTTTCCAAGATGTCTTCTTGAAGAAAAAGAAGTCATATGAAGACAGAAAGCAGTGGTCACAGAGTCAGACTGTAGCCTGCCTGCCTTAACTAACCAGCTCCACCACTTCCAGTTAACCACTGAACTTTCCAACCCTCTGCAGTCTTGAAAAGGCCTGTAGTCAAACCAAGCCTCAGACTGTCCATGGCCATTTAGAAAGAGGGAGATAATAATACCTACCTCACTCAGTTGCTGGGCGGATTACACTAGATAATGTAAATAAAGCACTTAGCTCACATGGTAAGTGCCCAGTTAAACTTAGCTATTTATTTTTATTATCATGGTGTTATTTTTTTAGCCAACTATCTGCACTCAAAGCACAGCCAGATTCTCCAATGGAAACTAGAGAACATTCTATTCCAACCAGCCCCAAGGGAAGGGGCGATTTGAAATCAGCAAAAAGTGTGAAAAAGTTTGAGTAAAAGAAGGGGAAGTTTATTTTCATATAGAAATAGTTTCATTACTCTCAGAAGAGAGAAGTAACGTTTCTTGTAGAAAAGCAATCAGGATGTAAATTATAATGGTTTATATATACATGACCAAATGTTAAATCCTACCTAGTTTCCCTTCTTCCCTTGCAAACTTTATTGTTTTAAATTAATAAGCAATCCTCCTTGTTTAGATGGTGACTGCAACATGAAATTAAAAGATGCTTGCTTCTTGGTAGAAAAGCTATGGCACACATAGACAGTGTATTAAAAAGCAGAGACATCACTTTGCTGACAAAGGTCTATATAGTCAAAGCTATCGTTTTTCCAGTAGTCATGTACAGATGTGGAGTTGGGCCATAAAGAAGGCTGAGCATCGAAGAATTGATACTTTTGAACTGTGATGTTGGAGAAGACTCTTGAGAGTCCCTTGGACTGCAAGGAGATCAAACAAGTCGATCCTAAAAGAAATCAGTCCTGAATATTCATTGGAAGGACTGATGCTGAAGCTGAAGCTGCAATACTTTGGCCACCTGATTTGAAGAGCAGACTCATTGGAAAAGACCCTGATGCTGGGAAAGATTGAGGGCAAGAGGAGAAGGGGATGACAGAGGATGAGATGCTTGGATGGCATCACCGACTCAATAGACATGAGTTTGAGCAAACTCCAGGATATAGTAAAGGACAAGAAAGCCTGGCGTGCTGCAGTCCATGAGGTCACAAAGAGTCAGACACAACTGAGCAACTGAACAACAACACCTTTGTTCTATCTCCCCCTGCTCAAAACACCAGCCCCCAATTCATGAACTTTCAGACTTACTCTATGTGAAGAGCATGGACCAAGAGGAACTGACAAGGTAACTGGCCATTTCTAGGGTTTGGCATCTAGTGCAGTTTTCAGATCTCAGGGTTGTTCTAACCACAAAGGTATAGATACAAACCATGGCATTTCTTCCTACCCCACTCTGGAACAACCTTGAGAAGGTTAAAATGTCAACTGATGGGTCTTCCTTAAAAGACAAAAAGTGTTTTTACATCAATCTAAGTGAGGTTACTCTCTGCTTAGACTGCAGTGTGTTCTTAGGTAGGAAATTTCATCTCTGACTCATATACTTAAATATTTTTGGCAAGAAGCCCTTTGCAAAAACAGCCCAGTGGTTTACTTCGGGTCAACCTCTCTGTCCAAATGAAGACAAATCTGAAATTATTTTAAGCTTGTTAGTCTTCAACATTAGCCCAACTTGTGGACACCTGGGAAAATGTGGGAGGCCCGCACTGCCAGTGAGTGCAGTTGAGTAACTGATGAGCAGAGAACAGAGCAAACACCAGCTAACAGAGCAAAACAAACCAACGGGGGCATCAAAAGGGAGGAAACCATGAGAAAAGCAAAGCAGATGATGAGCCATATGTAGAGCCAAGGAGCACTCACATGTCACACCCCAAATGGAAAGCACCACTTTCTGTCTTTACAATGATTTTCCAAACACCGCCATGACTGAGGCAGTATCTCATTTGGGCCTCAAGGTCACCCAGTGTGCAAATCCTTCATAGGAGAGGTGCATGGAGCAGAGGTTACTTGTTCAAATATCACAGCTAGTTCATAACAGCACAGGAATTCAGATCCCAAACTCCAAGCTCTCACAAAATTTCAGAATTGACAGAGCTGGAGAAAAATCTAAAGAGATCACTAGTCTCACCCAAACGCTTTACAAATGGGGAAACCAAGACCCAGAGACAAGAGAGAGAGCATGATGGCCAGTACCTAGTCCTGGCAGACGGGAGTCCCCCAGACCTGGAAGGGAGACCAAGAAAGGCCTGGGTCCCAGGGCTGGTATATAAGGGAACTGCCCAGGTATCTTTATTCTTTGTAATTCTCTGGAAAATGGAACTCTTTTGAGGGAGAAGGGGAGGAAGTGGGATAAATATTCAAATCAAGAGCCTTTTGCTCCAGTTTGAGTGGAAGGCCATTTCTGGAGTAGTTCAGATGACAACACGGGGGCCTCTGCTGTGCCCCCTGGCCAGCCTGCTTTCCTTTAGCTGTTCTTGGGGGGCTCCTTGGACAGGGTCGCACCTCACATCTCAAAGTAGCCTATTTGTTGTTGGATTTTTGCTGTTTTTCCTACCAGCTTCCCTAGGAGAACAGTCTCCCCAAGTGTGGCTTCTGTCTTCCCTTCTCCTGGAATGTGAAGCTGCTGCTCCTCCATCTTTCTATCTGTCACTTTGCTATAGCGATGGATACAGTTGATGCCCTTTGGAGTGTGACCAGGAATTATTGGGGATGAAGGGGTTCTCTAGCCAAATAACTTTGGATATATTGAGCCAAATAAAATAAAAAGATTTGTTGATGGCAGGACTTCTCAGAACCTTAAATCAGTTCACAATTCAGCTCTAAGAGGAAGATACCATTTGCAGCAATTCCTAAACTTCTTTAACAGTTGGAACTTCCCTTAACTGTGAGTGAGTGAACCCAAATCCCCCTAAAACTGAGTTCCCCTGCTGAGTTCATGATTAATCTCTCTATCCAAAACTTTATCCCCTTTCTGGTCCTGCTTGTATTCCCCTCAGAGGGTAGAGGAATATCAAAGAAAAGGTGGAGTTGAAACTGAACAAGACCCTGTGTGGCCCTCTCAGGTATCAAAGCCCATTCCTTGTTTGTAGAAAAAGGCTTTAGTCTCCTAGGCCTTCCCTGAGTTCCAAAGAGCAGACTCAAGCAGTTACTAACTAGGGAAGTGAGAGAATGCAGAAACAAAGGAAGAACAGTCAAGCAAGAAAAGTAATGATAGCTTAAACAATAGGTCTTCAATAAAACAGAGCCCCAGCTCCAGCTCAGTAAGAACCTAGAGAGGTGAGATGGGGGAAGAGGTGGGAGTGATGTCCAAGTGTGAGACGACATAGGTAAACCTGTGGCTGATTCATGTCGATGTTTCGTAGAAACCAACACAATACTATAAAGCAACTATTCTTCAATTAAAAATAAATAAATTTTAAAAAACAGCCCCAGTTCCTCCTCAAGGAATCTACATAATAATCTGATGCATATCTTTGGGTTGTTTTGCAGAAACTATGACCTCCCACACAGATAGATGGATGATGATGACTACATGCTGACCACAGCATATAGACCCTAGACTGGATGGAACCAGACATTGATGATTAAGATCCCAGAAACATCACCCTATTACCTCGCCACCAACCAATCAAAAGAAAGTCCACAAGCTGCAACCTTCTTTCCAAATGTTGCTTTTAAAAAAGCTGCCCTGAAAGTCATGAGGGAATTCAGGTCTTTAGAGAATAAGCTGCCTGTTCTCTTTGCTTGGTGCCCTGTGATAAATGCTATACATCCCTTCACCTGTACTTGGTGTCAGTTAATTGGCCTTGCTGTGCATAGGTGAGGGAGCGTGAACCCAAGTTCAGTTCAGGAGCATTCTACGGTAGTATTAGCATTCTATGAAACATGCTTTTTAAAAAAAAAAAAAAAAGGGGGCAGTATAATGATGTGCAGGACCTTGCCATATTTCTCTTTTTCCCAGTCATACTTTCTTACTATCCAGGTATCAGGCTTTCATTTAGTTCACTCTTCTTGAAACAATTTCCCTCTGGCAAATCCCCACCTCCTTCTCTGTAATGCTCTCTCGTGTTCTATTTATTAAGAAATCCATCTTGAATTGCCTCAGACCTTCACTGACAACTGGGGTCCCCTCCAAGGCACCTTCAACCCAGTGGCTACATCCCTCCCACATCCCTCTTCTTTGTGCTTCTTTTGTAAAACAGAAAAATGTGAACCATATGCAAAAAGACAGGCTTGATTCAGCATTCTTAGTAGCAACTACCAAACTTGTAATGAAATGACTACTATCATGTACAGGAACATTTCCCAGCGGGAAAAAGTTAAACTAAAAGCAGAAGGCATGTGGATATTTCTCTAACTCTCCTTGGCAGTGGGATTATGAAACATATTTTTTTCTTTAATCGGCCAGTTGTTCCAAAGCAGTTAGTAGATTTTTTGGATTAAACGAATGCACAAAGTTAAACATCTTGCTGTAGATCTACCCAACAACTTAGTTTCAGTGCAGTATTTTCAGCAGGCATATTTTCCTTTCTTCTGCATTCCCTATAGGACCCCTTGTAGAAAATTATGTTTTTCCATTGGTGCCACGCACCCTAGCTGAATGACTTAGAGTCTCCAGGCCATCTGAGGTTGCCACTTATCGCCCTAGAATCTCTCTCCATCAGAAGCTGCAAGAGAACATTGCTTATTGCACAGTAAGATCCATGGGGAGGGCTTATGAAAACAAATTGCTAGGCCCTGCTCACAGAGGTTTTGGATTCATTAGGGATGGGGTCAGCTGGAGAATATGCATTTCTAACAAGTCCTCAGGTGATGCTGCTGCTGCTGGTCCAGGGCCACACTCCAAGCACCACTGTTTTAAGAGACACTTCATCACGCCATCCTTTCCAGCATTTATCATGAAATACTCAAGAAACAAGCACTTTTCTAGGTGGGAATTTGGGAGCAAGGGGCCATGGGACAACACTTCTTTCCAAAGTTTTTCTGTTCCAGTTGTTTTGATGATACGTGGTCTTTTAATTCAGGCATCTAGCGATTGTGGCCTTAAAGCTTCTGGGTGATTTCACACATGGAATAATGTTTGACTGCAGTGAGAAAAGCGAGGGTAGGCAGGAGAGATGGTGTAATCCTTTTGGTCTGGCTAGCTTGAGCTGTTTTTCCCTCAGTTTGGAAGAGGTTATCCCACAAATGTCCCCCTCATCTTTAGTCAGGTTTGGATGAGAAGCAACAGGATGCAGAAGGAAAAACATGGCTTTGGAGTCAAAATGACCTGGGTTTAAACACCATCTCTGTGTGACTTTCACAAAGTCACTTAACCTCTCCAAGCCTATTTATGAAACAAGACTAACGGTGCATACCTTGAAGGTTATTGAGAAGACAAAATGAGACGAGATACATAAAGCATCTAAAATAGTGTTGGATGTAGAGAATGCACTCAGCACAAGCAGATTTTGTCCTTTTCCCCTTCCCATTTGCAGAAAGGATGTCCTTTGTAGCTTCAAAGCACTGCTATTCTTGCTGGCTGTAGACACTGTCTCCTGCTCAATGCCAAGTCTAGGGAGGACTGTCTGCTGGGGAATGAGGGATTTTCTTTTTAGAGTATTTACCTGGTCTTCCAGAATTTAATGGAGGAGAGGCAAGGAGGGAAGGTAACCCCTCAATTTCAAATTCTGTGGAAGTCCTTGTTGACTATGTTTTTTATGACTTGATGGTGTAACATTGCTGCCAATGTGATATTAGTCAAGCAGTAGAGAGTTAAGAATAAGAGATAATACCATTCTTTCCTAAGCTCTTTCTGACCATACCTGAAATACTGTATCCAGTTTGGGGAAGGACATTCTATAAGGGCAGGGTTGGTGGGGTTGTGGCAGTGTGGGGCAGGGTCCGGGGAGGGGGAGGCGGTGGGGTGGGGTTGACTCAGCAAACTGAAATCAGAGGAAAGAAGCCAAGAGGAAAGAGAGACATAAGTCTCTATGATATGGGAATGAGTGCTAGAACTAAATATCTTTGCCAGGGAGAAAAGAAATATTTCTTGGCTGTAAGAGAGGACTTTACAAGGACATAATGGTGTTTGTCTTCAGATTTTTTGTGGAAAATGAGATTTCTGTGGATTCTGTAAGTCCCTTAGATAGAAAGGGGGTCATCTATTGGAAATCACAACTCTCATGTCAACACAGAGAAGGACTTTCCAACTAAACTTGCCCAAAACGCATTATGTTGCCATTGGTAGTAATACGTTTCCTGTCTTTGGTGGCAATCAAGCAGAAGATAGATGATGGCTTGGTGAGAGATTATAAGTAGAATCTGAACCCTGGATGTTGTGAGACAAGGAGAGGAAGGAAAATATGAACCAGATTATCTCTAAGGTCCCTTTTGATCCAAAACTTCTGTGATTCTACAACTGTACCCCAAGTTGAACTTCTGCTACTTAAGAGTAAGGTCAAAATTTACAAATTGGCACCTACTTGCCAGGGTTAGGACCACTTTTCCAAATCCATGATGAAGAACTTTTTTTTTTTTTTAGTTTCCAAAAAGTGTAAAGAGCATCCCCCCAACACACACATAAAGATATTTTTAAAATCTTAGTGTCAGGGTTCCAGAAGAACTTTATTTTCTTGACTTCTTCCCCCTTGTTTGGTGCCTAGAACGACCCAGGTTTTGTAAACAGCAAACACGGCACCTCTCATTTGTTCACTTCTACTTCCACTTCGGGGGGGAAGGTATCAAATACTTTTTATGTTTTCAAAATATCCAATGAAAAATAAGTCCCTTTGTGTAGGAGCTTTGTTCAGAGCAGAGCTGTGGTGATCCGGCCAGTGGTGGGACAAGGGTGGCCTGCAGGAGTGGGGGCTCTTTCTTGCTTGCTGTATCTGTGCGTGCGTGCGTGCTAAGTCACTTAGCCGTGTCCGACTCTTTGCAAAGAGCGCGCCAGGCTTCTTTGTCCATGGGATTCTCAAGGCAAGAATACTAGAGTGGGTTGCCATGACCGCCTCCAGGCGATCTTTGCAACCCAGGGATCAAACTTGCCTCTTCTGTCTCCTGCATTGGCAGGCGGGTTCTTTACCACTAGCGCCACCTGGGAAGCCCTCCTATATCTGATTTCACTTTAATTAAACTTTTCTGCCGTCATATCTCCCTCCCATGTTCCTTTTACTTTTCCAGACTTTGACAGGGGAAAAAAAAAAAATCTGATCCTGTCCATTTTGCAGAAGAGTTTAGTGAAAGTGAAGTCACTCAGTCGTGTCCAACTCTTTGTAACCCCATAGACTGTAGCCTACCAGGCTCCTCTGTCCATGGGATTTTTCCAGGCAATAGTACTGGAATGGATTGCCATTTCCTTCTCCAGGGGATCTTCCCAACCCAGGGCTCAAACCTGGGTCTCCCGCATTGTAGACAGACGCTTTACCGTCTGAGCCACCAAGAGTTTAGTTGACTTTAAAAGTTGACTCTACCTCCCCCCCACTTCAGAGGCAGCATTATACTATGACACAGTGTCACATGTCACGACCTGCGCCTGCAGGGTCACCACCTGGCATGTCATATGTACCCACAGCAGAGTGGCAATAGCCTTGACTGTGTGTGTGTTAATGGGTCTGCCTGGAAGGTTCCTGAAGAAGGGTTTGCTGTGGGTCAACTGTGTGCCTACCCACCAGACTGAATATTATACTCATAAAATCATAGTAGGTATGAAGGAGACTCCAAGAGGTCATCAGTTTAATTCCCTTCCCAGTGCAGGAGCACCCTCCTTCCCCACAGCACCCCACCTGAATGCCCCTTGAGTCCTGTCTGTCCTCTTCCTGGGATGGGAAGTCCTCTTTGAGTAAAATATTCCATCTGTGGATTGCTCCTCTTGTAAAAAGTTCTTCCTGGGTTTGAGTCAGAATCTGAGTCATTAAATATTTCACTCAGTGATCCTGGGTCAGCTCTGTGGGACTACTCAAGAAAAAGCAATTGGCATCCACAGACCAAGGTGAAGATGGCCCTCATGCATCCCTTTGGTTGTCTCTTTCTCATCCACCCATTGGTTCTTCTCATCTTCAAACCAACCTCTGGCTCCTTTGACTATTCCTCATGTGACATGATTTCTCCAACCTGCTCACCTGAGTTATCCTCCTGGATAAGCTCCAGTTTGGCAATACCACTATAAAAGAAGGCCATGCCCTTTAAGAGGCAGTATGGTATAATGGTTAGGACCAAGAATCCTGGCACCAGGCTGCTTGGGTTTGAATCCTGACTGTCACTTGCAAGCTATGTGACTCCAAGAAAGCTATTCAGCTTCTCTATGGCTCAGTTTTCTTATCTATTAATTAAGAATACAATAGTACCTACTCATAGGTCATAGTGAGGGCTGAATAAGTTAATGGGTGTCAGGTACTTAGAAAACACCTTGGCACAAAGTAAGTGCTATACAGGTGTTACTGCTATCATCTGAAAAAGAAAAGAACAGCAGAGAGAGTGATGGAAGCCTCCATCACTGAGCCTCCCCGTTACCATGAGCAGCAGGAAGACCAGAGAAGCAGGCCTCATCCATCCCTTCCTCCCAAGTACACCCCCTTGCAGAAGAGCAGCTGTGGGTACTGCCCAGGGCTTGCTCCTTTCATTTCCACGATAGACTTAGGGGAAGATTCACCAGAGACTGCAGGGAGGTCAGATACCCAGTTGGGAGCACCCAGAGCCTACAACTTGCTGCAAAGCAAATGATGCCAGCCAATCTGGGAGAGGAGGCTCAGGGGCCATGCAGCCATTGGAGAGGAGGACAGAGCAGTGGTTGGAGTAGGCAGGTCACCACCAAATACAACAGATACAGCATTGGAGCTCCACCCACCCTCATCTTGCCCTCCTCTGTACTTGTGGGTGCCCACAGGGTTCTTTCATTGAAAAGATGGCAGTGGTGGCTCCCACTATTTGTGAGAGATGAGACGAGTAACTTACTAGGCAAGTCCTTCCTGCATGTGGAGGCATCAGGCCCTGTCCCTGCCATGATTTACAGAATTAAACATTTACTTTCATATGACCTCCAGTGGGTACATGGATGTGTTCTTGGGTGATGAAAATATTCTGGCATTAGATAGTGGTAACATTTGCACAACTCTGTAAACATACTAAAAACCACTGAATCATACACTTAAAAGGATACATTTTATGGCATGTGAATTCTACCTTAATAGAGCTGCTATTTTAAATAATAAAACCATGTGGCTGGCCCACAGGATGACCTCTGGAGGAGCTCAGCTAGCTCCCCCATTATACAGTTGAGCAAACCAAGCCCAAAGAGGAAGAAAACTAACATTTGCTGAACAGCAGTTATGTGCTATGTTGTGAGCATTTTTGTATAAATTACCATATGCAGCATCTGGCTGTTTGGAACAAAAGCAATTCAAAGAAAAACACATGTAGAACAACTAGTAAGATGCTCTGGGCACAGTAGATGCTCAAACTGTAACAATAATAATATGTTTATTGAACACAACAGAAAAGGACAAAGAAGAGCGACAAGTGACGCAACGGTGGGTCTCTTGACCACTGTGCCATCTGTACATAGAGGATGGACTTAAATATTTAACAGTGTGACTGCTTTAAAAAAGTTGGCACCATCCATAAAACACACAGAACTGGCTGTGCTTGGGGCATCCAAAGGAACTTGATATGGCCAGAGAAGCTCAGAAGAGTCCAGCTATGGATGCAGCCAGGCTCTTAGTACTTTACCTACAGAACCCTCTGCACTGAGGAGACGCCCACACTATTGCTTCAGGTAAGACAGTCTCACGTTAACACAAAACGATGTAGCCCTTGGACTCAGCAAGGACAGGACAAATCCTTCCCCCCTATGATGATACTCAGTGCCCCAGCCTGCCAGTGTTTTATCAGAGGTTCAACAGTTGGTCCACAAAGGCTCACAAGTGATGCAAAGCATCCATACCTTTAGCATAAAGCATACCTTTAGCACTTCCTGAGAATCTGGAAGACGGAGGCCAAGATGGCAAACACAGGTGTTTCCAAGACAAGCTAGTCATACCACTCAGCCGGGGTGGGGGTGGGGTTTTGGTTGCAGGACATGCGGTTTTGTACTGTGGGGGCGGGGAGAGGAGTCACTGCAAAGGAGCCTCAAGGCCAGCTTCGGCTTCACAGCTCAAGCCCAAGCACTTAGGAGACAAGCTGCAGTCCCCAGGTTTGAGAAAACTGTAGGAGCTACAGAAGTGCTGACAAGGGGAGCCCACCATCTATGCCAAAAGCCACAGAACTTTCTCTTTGCACTTCCAGCTTCTAAACAAAGCATTATCAAGAAGAAATTACAGCTCCCCAAACCCATACGACAAAAAAAAAAAAAAACTAACCTTGGGAAATAAAAAAACATATATGTGTGTGCTGGTGTGGGGAGCAGAGATTGGAATGAAGAGAAATGGGGACAGTGTGGGTGCCAGACAGAGCTATATCAAGAAAGACTGTTCCTGGAACATGGGGCTTAAAGTGGGACACACAATACATTTTTTTCATGTAGCAGTAATGTTACAAGTGGTGTTTTATACTCTACAGTATTATTAGAACTACAATCTATCTACATAAAATAAATTAAATGGCTTGGGGATGTATCTGGTAGCAACCACTAAATCAACTACATCGTTGCTCAACAGAAGGCAGTTTGGGAGTATGCATCAAACGTCTTTGAAAGGGCATGTCCTTTTGACCCAATATTCAACTTTCTGAAATTTAATCCCCAAATTTCCAGAATTCATGGTACCTTCATACAATGGGACATACGGTGATTTTTTAAATGACATAGGGTAATATGCAATACACCTGGAAATAAGTAAATCACAGTATAATTAATATAGGAAAGCATTAGAGGGCTTCCCTGGTGGCTCAGTGGTAAAGAATCTGCCTGCCAATGCAAGAGACACAGGTTCAATCCCACAGATTTTCTTATGGCAAGAAAATCTCATATGCTACAGAGCAACTAAGCCCGAGTGCCACAACTACTGAGCCAGAGTTCCAGAGCCCAGGAACCACAAATACTGAGCCCAGGTGCGGCAGCTACTGAAGTCCACATGCCGTAGAGCCCCTGCTCGACGACAAGAAAAGCCACCGCACTGAGAAGCCTGCACGCTGCAAACTAGAGAGTAGCCCCTGCTTGCCACGACTAGAGAAAGGCCTGTGCGGCAACAAAGCCCTAGCACAGTCCAAGATAAATAAATAAGCAATTTTTTTTTAATAATAAGAAAGAATTAGAAAGTGATATATGACATTTTATTATTTTTACCCTCAAAAATGATAAGTACACAAAGGAAGAAAAACCAGTGGGCTGTAGACTTAACAGCTGCTACTTCAAAGAGATGAACTCACTGCCTTTACCTTTATTCCTATGTACTTTTACACTCTCAGAATTTTTTTTTTACAAAGTGTGTGCAGCTTTTCGATTTAGAAGAAAATGAAAATATTTTTTCTTTTGAATATTTGAATGTCTCATATATATATGTTAGTCTCATATATATGTGTGTATATATACATAACACATACACACACATACTGTGTGAAATGAGCGTCTATAACATATCATTCTACTAGCTGCCCAGTATGGCGACGTCATAATTTGTTTAAGCACTTCTCTATTTTGGATATTTAGATTAGATTGTTTCCTAATTTTTGCAACTATAAGCAGAACTTAGATGGAAATCCTTGTGGCTAAATATTTGCATATATTTTTAATTATTTCTTTAGAATAAATTCCTAGAAGTGAAACGTCAAGCTCAAGATTTGGACACAATTAAGGACTTTTGACCCATATTGCAAAATTCTCTCATAAAATGTCAGTGCCAATTTACTTTTTCAAGTATGATGTGGGGCGTAATCCTTTCCCTTCACCCAGGCCTGAATATTACTCTTTTCCAAGTTTTAACAATTTGGTAAGCAAAATGCCACATCATTAGTATTTATAGTTCTTTAATTACTAAGGAAAATATCATTCATAGTCATTTATTGGCTATTTGTTATTATTGTATAATCTGCTTATTGATATCTCTTGTCCACTTTTCTACTAAGATCTTTTTCTTCCTGGTTTTTAAGAGTTTTTTAAATCTAATATTAGCCTTTTTCATTAAGGCTAATATACATCATTTGCCTTTTGCTTTGTTTAAGGCACTTTTACGTTCAGAAATCTTCAATTTTGATGTTCAGAAGTGTTTAATTTTTATGTTCATAAATTTTTAATTTTGCATATTTTCTCAATAATAAAATCACTCAGAATTCCAAATTACTGACTTATAACTGGGCATTTGAAATACACCCAATTGTACATGTAGGGTCTTATATACTAGCTACTTCATGGTATGTTTTCATGTCTTTTCTGCATGTAAGCTCCTTGAAAGCACAGGCCATGGCATTTCTTGAATGCCCCAGAGCAACCAGCTCATAACCCAGAACAGAGCAGAGCTCCAAATGTCTGAGATGAAAAAATATTGTGTCTGGGATCTGCTTTGAAGCAATCCAGTTTGGCGTAGGAGATGAAAATAGGATAAAGATGAAACAGAATCAGCCAGGTGTTAATCATTGTTGAAGCTGGGTGATGGGTACATGGGGTTCATTATGCTATTATTTCTACTTCTGTGTGTATATACACACACACACACACGTATTTTTACAGAGGCAGGTGGGAGGCACGTGTCCTGTAGGTTGCAGAATCTTA
Organism: Bison bison bison; assembly: GCF_000754665.1. Taxonomy (NCBI): domain Eukaryota; kingdom Metazoa; phylum Chordata; class Mammalia; order Artiodactyla; family Bovidae; genus Bison; species Bison bison. The sequence continues at coordinate 1,889,001 of NW_011494811.1, forward strand.
GTCCCCTGATGAGGAATCAAACCCATGCCCCCTGCAGTGGAAGTCTGGAGTCTTAACCACTAGACCACCAGAGAACTCTGGCAACTTTTCTGGATATTTAAAAATTTCCATAAGCAAAGGGACTTTTTTATGTCTACTTGATTGATTGGCCAACAGCATCAGAGAGGGGACTTCTGGAATAACGATGGCAATGCAAATTAATTACATATACATCAAGGACACTTTGGTAGCATAAAAAAGTTAAGAGCATAGGCCTTGAAATTAGGTAGACCTGGGTACAAATCCTTAGTGACCTTGAACTTGTTATTTAACCCCACTGAAACTCAGTTTTCTGGTATAAATAAGGGTATTAATAACCACCTCAAAAGGTTCTAGTAAAGATTAATGAGTGTAAAAATCAATGCCTGGCAGCAAACAGCACTCAATAAAGAATTGCCATTACAATTATTCAGTGATGCACAAGCTTGACAAGCCAACATCCTAGTGGTGGTGATCCAATACCATTCCTCTATGGCTGTGATTTCAGTTCATCATATTGGGCAGCAGACAACAGCTTGGCAAAGGACTCGGAGAACAGATGTCAGGAGTTAATATTCCTGATACCCAGAAGAGAAAGCAGACAGGACCACAGCAAAGGACAAAATCAGTAGCTCCCATCCTCACATAGCAGGTCATCAAAAAGCCTTAACTCTATATTCCAGTGATGCAACCAAGAACAAGAGTGATGAAGCCCTTATAACAGCAGGTCATTCACAACCTAGACCAAACACTGGTATCATCTGGAGAGCTTGAAATAATCATAATGTCTGGGTCCCTCATTATGATTTAATGACCTGAGATGTGGTCTAGATATCAAGGTTTTTAAAAACCTGATGTTCTAGTGTTTACCACTCTGCTGTTTGAGTTGGGGTGCAGGGTAGCAAGAGAAGAGGTCAAGGGAAAACAAATTAGAGAACAGAGACCACTGCATCCCATACAAACCCCATTAAAGCCAACCTAGTCATGTAGTCCCAAGTTGTATCCCATGCCAGACAAGCCCAGTCCCATGAGGGTCCCCTCCATAAACTTCAAGAGCACATTACTGTATAATAATTCACAGGACAAAAATATGTCATTAACACCAGGATGCATGCATGTCAATAGTCTAAGCAATGTTGAAATAATGGACCTGGTCTCTGGTTTTGGTCTTAAAGAAAACAAAACCAAAATAAGTCCAGGTCAGTGATAGTGGAGGTTGGGGGAGGCAGAAAAGCATTTTTTTTTTCTCATAGCCTTTTGGCAGCCTGTCAACGCAATTGAAGCACACTCAAAGAGACAGCCTCATTTTGTGAAGTTATTGCAGCGTCTTTGATCAAGGGAAAGAGCACATCCATTTCAATCACTGTGATGGGGTCGGACCGGCTGTCTGGCTGCCTGGCTGCCCACCGGGGTGAGCCAGCCTCCAGCCTGCAGACACATGGCAGCGCTTAGCATGTCAAACAAATGAGGGGCTCTTGACTGTCTATCCAACCTCTGCTGAACTTCAGGGGCCCCCTCACTTAGCAATTCTGCCCAGACTAATCTGGAAGTTCCCCTCCCCGGCAAACACCACCTGGTCCAGCCTGGCCTCCCTCAAACAAAAGCTGGCCAGCGGCTGTCTGTCACGAGGCAGCAAATACTTCAGAACCAGGAGGGCAGGGGTCAACCGTTCTCGTAAGCAACACACTCAGGATTACAGAAGCCTACAAAGTGGGGAAAAAGGATTCTGCCTCCTCCCTATTACCTTGACCCCTGTCTCAGCCCCAAATGCAGCTGCAAGAGGTTTGATATTCTCCCGCATACGTGAATTTTCAGTACAAAGATCACCTGGGTTCTTTTCACTAGAAAAAATGATAAATAAAGAACCCATGGAGGAAACGTGCAACAGAAGATTTTCTTTTTCTTGGGTGACATCGTCTGTAACATCTTGAGAAGATCTGAGTGACAGAACCAGAGTAGAGATGGGGCTAATGTTGATAATGGCAGATATTTATACAGTATTTCTGTGTTCCAAGCATTTCACATGTGTTGACTTATTTAATCCTTATCACTACCTCATGAGGTAAGCTACAGTAATAATAGTAATAATAATAGTAACATATAAAATGTATAATATAATAATTTGTCGTTGTTTAGTTGCTAAACCATGTCTGACCTTTTGTGACCCCATGGACTGTAGCCCACCAGGCTCCTTTGTTCATGGGACTTGCCAGGCAAGAATACTGGAGTGGGTTGCCATTTCCTTCTCCAAGGGATCTTCCTGACCCGGGGATCAAACCCACGTCTCCTACATTGCAAATGGATTCCTGCCACTGAGCCACCAGGGAAACCCATGATAATGATAATTACTATATAAAATAATAATAGAGATAATAATCTCTATTCGACACTTAAGGAAATTACGACCTAGAGAAATTAAATGATGTGCCTGAGGGGGTGGGTGGACTCACGCCCAGGCGGTCTGGCTCTAGGAATGGTGCGCTAGCCACAGCAGTAGACTGCCTTTCTCTAGTCCACACCTCAGAGCCTCCTTCACTTTTTCTTCAATAGGCATTTTTGTTTCTATCAAAAAGAAACCAACCAGTGTAATATTCAAATTAAAGGAGAGAACTTGACTAAACTCTAAAAATGGAATTTTACTATGCATTTGTTTTATGTTGCTGCTGCTGCTGCTAAGTCGCTTCAGTCGTGTCCGACTCTGTGCAACCCCCAAGGACTGCAGCCCATCAGGCTCCTCCGTCCCTGGGATTCTCCAGGCAAGAACATGGAGTGGGTTGCCATTTCCTTCTCCAATGCATGAAAGTGAAGAGTGAAAGTGAAGTCGCTCAGTCGTGTCCGACTCTTAGCGACACCCCATGGACTGCAACCCACCAGGCTCCTCCGTCCATGGGATTTTCCAGGCAAGAGGACTGAAGTGGGGTGCCATTGCTTTATGGAGATATGAGTTTAAATATTTTTATAAATTCATCTAAAATTTTGCACCATGTGTTTATTTATTATGATAGCTACACAGTAAAGAGCTACATTTCTGGGAGAATTTTGAGAGGGGGTAAAATCAAGATAAAACAGGGAATGCTTTGCACGCAGGGGCCGTGCTAATCTTCTCTGTATTGTTCTGATTTTAGTACATGTCCCCAAAGCAAGTGCAGAGAGCATCCTTTTAAGCTGCCAGCTCGGAGAACAGCAGTGTGGAGGGCTCCGAGGGAGCCTGGGTGCTAGAGATCTGAGCGTGGCTCCCAGTTCCTGGACCACTCTGCCTCCGGCTGTGGTTGCATCTTCTGTAAATGAGGATAGCAACGCCTACCTGGCAGGCTCGTGGTGAGACTTAAGTGAGAAGATGAATAAAAGCACCTCTCACAGGGCGGGCAGCCAAGGTCAGTTTAACTCCGTGACTATCAATCTTGGCTGAACACTGGAAACTTTAAAAATTACAAGGCCCCGTCCCTACCCCACCACCTCCACCAGCACTCGGCCTGAAATCAGCAGTCCCCTGGGCCCAGCCCCCAATGAAACCCGAAACCCAGCAGACCAAAGGCCAGACCCATCCTTTCCCTCCTCCCCCACCCCCTTGAAAATTCTGGGACGATTACAGGGAAACTTTGAAACTCCCAAGGCGCCCGCCTCCAGCCCTCTTGTGGCAGAGGTCCCCAAACGACACTACATTCCAGTGGGAGTCACCCTGTCCCAATCCAGTGGCTGACCCACCCTGTCCAGTGACCCTCCCCACTCTCACCCAGCTGTCTCAGCCCCGCTAGACTGTCCCCAGCTCCAGCCTGAAAGCTCTACCACCCCTTTGTCCCACGCTGCCTGCGTTCCAATCTGTGCCAACTTCAACATAGCCAGCATTACTTTTACCCAGCCTCCAGCCAGAAGATCACACTGGATCAGAGGGAAAACTGCCTGAAAGGAGATTTTAGAATCTGAGTGCACGCATACATGAGTGCACACGCATGCTAGCACAGACACCACACACACACATGTGCACGTAGATACCATATACCACACAGCACACACGTATACCACACACACACACACACACACAGACAGCCTCCACACACACAGAAACCACACAATACATGCACAGACACACATGCAGATACCACACACCTCACATCACACACATACACCACCACACCCAGGCATACACACATGCAGGCAGAAACCACACCACACAAACACAAACACACATGCACACAGATATAATACATCACGCACATATACCACGCACCCACACACATACCAGAAACTACACAACACCCAGAGAGACACACACACATACACAAGAAGCACACAACACACACAAACACCCACCCACAGGCACACATACACCATGCAACACTCATACATCACACACACATACACGCACTCCACAAACCACAGACACTTTACATTCAAAAGGAACATGGCTTCAGTTGAAGCTTGGGACAGGCTGAGAGGTGTGCAGAAGGGGTAGCAATGAACAGTGAAGGGAATACAGAGGCTGCCCATGGAAACCCACGAGGATAAGAAAAAATAACCAGCCTACATTTGACAGAAGAGAACAATGAAGACGGGCAGCAGGAGGACGGGGACAAAGCAGTGCCAGTTTCCTGGCTCGAACTCGCACAAGCCTTTCAGGACCCACTGCCAGCGCTGGCACCGAGTGGCGGGGGGCCCGGGAGGGGACACAGGCACAGGGGTGTCACAGAGCCCTCGTCTGTTTCCAGGAAGCAAGGCTCTCGGGGCCCTCCTGCTCCCAGGCCCCCACGACCCGGGGCCTGAGAGAGTAGCCAAGGCCTACCTGG